>NC_086319.1:231649260-232249260 GCF_036172605.1 Pelobates fuscus | reverse complement strand
TATATATATATATATATATATATATATATATATATATATATATATATATATATATATATATATATATATATATATACACATATATATGCAGTTGCAAGAAAAAGTATGTGAACCCTTTGGAATGATATGGATTTTTGCACAAATTGGTCATAAAATGTGATCTGATCATCATATAAGTCACAACAATAGACAATCACAGTCTGCTTAAACTAATAACACACAAAGAATGAAATGTTGCCATGTTTTTATTGAACACACCATGTAAACATTCACAGATTCACAGATGATGATCAGATCACATTTTATTACCAATTTGTGCAGAAATCCATATCATTCCAAAGGGTTCACATACTTTTCCTTGCAACTGTATATATATTAGCAAAAAAATGTACATTGACCCATCCTGGGTGGTATCTTTATTCCTCATTCTTAGGTCCTCTACCAGAGGCCTGGGAGTTTGAGGGTTCTGCACAGTATCTTAGCTGGTTCTAGAACTGCACTCTTCTGGACGGCGATCTCAGATTTTCCACCTTGAATCTGTTGAAGCCACTCCCCCAACTTGGGAATGACAGCCCCGAGTGCTCCTATTAAAACTGGGACTACTGTTGACTTTCATCTTCCCTTTGGAGCTTTGGATTACCAGACGGTGCTGATGGATACATCTTCCCACATCCCATAAGCGGAGATTATACTGCTGTATGCTCTTCACACCAGAACTGGCCTAGCTCTTCTAAATGTGAGTTATCTACCTCTTGTTACTTACTGCACTTTTGGACTCTAGACGTGCTGCACTATTGGTTGCTTTCTGCCTCTTCTCTGTTTCATATATACGAACTAACATGCTGAGACATATCCACTCCCATTGAAGATAATACATCTTATCAAGTGTCCCTGATTATCTACTGCTTCTCTAGCGAGACCTCCTACCCTTTCCAAGATGATTTTATTCGTATTGGCACAGCCCTACTCCACTTTTGTTTGTCCTCTTGTTGTGGTAGTTTTTCTTCTTTTAAATATAGTCTCCTTATTTACTGTGTTGATTTCCTTTATGTATTTAAATGTTTCTATCATATCCCCCCGTCTCATATTTCCTCCAAACTATACATGTTAAGATCCGTTAACTTTTTATCCTGTAATCCATGGGGATTTACGTCTGAAATGCATTATCTTGCACTTATCCACATTAAATTTCAGTTGCCACAGCTCTGACCATTTTTCTAGTTTACCTAAATAATTTGCCATTTGGCTTGTCCCTCCTGGAACATCAACCCTGTTACATTTTTTTGTATCAAAAAGAAATTTTTGAGCAAAAAGACATACCTTACCATCAAGACCTTCTACTATATCACTAATAAAAATATTAAAAAGAATGGGTCCAAGTACAGATCCCTGAGGTAACCCAATGGTAACAAGACCTTGCTTTGAATATACTCCATTGACTACAACCCTCTGTTGCTTGTCACCCAGCCACTGCATATCCCATTTAACAATATTGGAATCCAAACTTAAACATTGCAGTTTATTGATAAGCCTTCTATGTGAGACAGTGTCAAACATCTTACTGAAATCTAGGTAAGCAATGTCTACTACACCACCCATATCTATTATTTTAGTTACCCAATCAAAAAAATCAATAAGATTAGTTTGGCATGACCCATGTTGTATCTGATCTTGAAATCCGTGTGATTTTAAATGTTCAAGAATCCTATCCTTTAACATGGTTTCCATTACTTTTGCCACTACTGAAGTAAGGCTTACTGGCCTATAATTGCCCAACTCCTGCCTACTAGACTTGGGCATTCGTATGAATGGATTTTCATAAGAAAATCTAAATTTTTGTCCATTCGTATGAATACCGAATAATGAATGACTAGACAAACGAATGAACGAAAAAACAAATGGGCATCCAACGAAATTCTTCCATGAGCCTTTTGTTTGTTCGTTCATTCGGCTTTTTTTATTACACTGTCTGTATAATTCAAAAAAGCCAAACTAGTAACCAGATGAACGAATGGCAATATATTAATTCTTTCATTTGTTAGTTCTGTTTACTCCCCTCAAATCTGATGGGATTGAGCCAAACTAACGAAAGAGTACAAATTAATGTGCCTTTTATTCATTCGTATCACCAGTTTGACTTTTTGAATTACAGACAGGCAGTGTACTGTCTGTAAAGTATATGTGTAATACGTATTGCAATGCAAACTGACGAACCAGAAATACGAATGCACGGATGAAATAATAATGGGAGTGAGCCGAACAACGTTCGCACAACGAACAAACAAATCATTTGTACATTCATATCAACTGTTCATGCTTTTTCAATGCTTTGCTTTAGCATATGGGGATGGTAGAAACAAATGCCTCAATTTGTGTATTCATTCATTCGGATGCCTTGTATGAACCAAAGAGGAGGGGTATAGGAGTGAGCTAATTTTAATTTATCCAATCAGCTCACTCCTGTGACATGATGCTGTAGGGGCTTATCCAGTGGTACGTGCTATATTGTAGATGGTTTAGGGAGTGAGCTGATTTATATTTGTCCAATCAGCACACTTCTATGACATGATGCTGTAGGGGCTTATCCAATAGTGAGTGCTTTAGTGGGGATTTAAAAAATAACCAAACAACAGTATAAAAGCAGGCAGGGGATCTTTCTCTGCCTTTCTTTGACTGAGTTTTGATGGGGAAACACTGTGCTTCTGTGCTGTGCTAGCCTCATTACTTGTCTTGGAGATTTTCTGTGAGTCTTGGTGTGCCTGCCATTTCTCACTTGTTAAATTTGAGACTATTCCTGAGATGTTTTTTGTTAGTTTTAGTGCTTTCTAAAAGCTGTGCAATGCTGTGCTGTGACTGAGTCAGTTTACCACATGGTGCCTGGCTGGCACTGCCAGTGCCTGCCTTCCCTGCTTGCTTACTGTCTACAGCAACTAGATTTTATTTGTTATAACAATGCAGCTTTTTTATTTAATCAAAATTAATTAGCTTAAATTGATTTAGATTTAGAGTAAAGGTAGAATCAATCAAGTACTTTAGCTTAGTGGGCTTAGCTTAGAGTGCCTGATGGCTTCTGCCCTAGGGGTAGACTAGTTTGTTAGCCTAGAAGAAAATAAATATAGTTTAGCTGTCAAGTCTTTTTTAGCAGCAAAGCCATATTAGTTGATTTTTGTTAGACATTGATCTCACAGAGGTGCTGCTGTTGCTGCAGTGCTGTTTCATTCTGAGTGCTGATAGAGAAAGTAAATTTTCTGTCAGTCTCAGCTAAGTGTGTTTGACTGGGTTTTAATTTTTTTTTTTAAGTGACTCTTTACTCCAGTCCACATAAAGTTAGATTAATCTGTGCTAGTAAAACAACTACTAGCACAGAGTCACAGTGACTGACCAACTGATTTTTGTGTCACTCACTCACTGACTGTGTATGCTTGCTTTGCTGACAGTCAGCGTAAAAGATAAGTAATATATTTTTAATTAAGTTAATAGAAATATCTTCAGTTTTAATTAAAACATTTTTATTACGTTGATAGAATTATCTTCAGTTTAAAATATATAATATTACTTGTAGTACAGTTTCTTTGTGCTTTGTTAGAACGGAACACACTAGTCAGTCAGTCTATTTTTTGTTTTAAATTTTTCACACTTTTAGTGTCTTTTTTTTGTGCTCACATCAGCATCAGCAGTGAAGTTAATTGTTCTGACTGCTGTTGTGAAGAAATTACTTTTCTTTAACTGATTATTAGTTCATTTAGTGTGTTTGTTTAACAGCAATCAGTGAAGCTAAATGGTTGCTGTTTTTATTTGATTCTTGCAAAAATAGATTTATTAAATAACTAAAGCGAATAGAATATCGTAAAGGTATAATTGATGACAAAATATATCTACAATCCTACCATTGCACCTAAACAATAATAAATATATACAGAAAGCCCCCAATATAAACCGCAATAGATAATCAAGTAAAGTGCACAGAGGCACTAAATGATAGAGAGCCCTCTATCTCTTATATACACTGTACAGAAAAATTCATCAGTAATATAGAAAAAATATATATGAAAAAGCAAAGAAAATGTCCAAAAAAATGAAAAAGGAAAAAGAAAAAATAAGAAAAAATGAGAAAAAAAAATAAGAAAAAATGAAAAAAGTATTTACAGTCCAAATGTGTGTACACTGATGATTGTATGCAGCTATTACTCCAAGTGTTTAATGGTTAGATCTCACCACAGTTAGAGGCCAGAGGATTCCCTGTATCATCTGTTGGTTGTATCTGCGTCCAAGGGATTATCTCCGGTCTGTGCCAGGATAGAGGAACATGTAGTCAGCCCTCCTTTGTCCAGTGCGTCCTCCAGGCTCCTTCCTTGCTTGCTCGTTATTGTAGAGGGTCTCTTTACCTTTGATGGAATGCTGCAACCGGCGGTGGGGTGCTGTAACGGGCTGCGCGCTCGGAATCCAACGATCCCTTCAATGGCCCTCTAGGGGAGGGCCATTGAAAGGATCGTTGGATTCCGAGCGCGCAGCCCGTTACAGTACCCCACCGCCGGTTACAGCATTCCATCAAAGGTAAAGAGACCCTCTACAATAACGAGCAAGCAAGGAAGGAGCCTGGAGGACGCACTGGACAAAGGAGGGCTGACTACATGTTCCTCTATCCTGGCACAGACCGGAGATAATCCCTTGGACGCAGATACAACCAACAGATGATACAGGGAATCCTCTGGCCTCTAACTGTGGTGAGATCTAACCATTAAACACTTGGAGTAATAGCTGCATACAATCATCAGTGTACACACATTTGGACTGTAAATACTTTTTTCATTTTTTCTTATTTTTTTTCTCATTTTTTCTTATTTTTTCTTTTTCCTTTTTCATTTTTTTGGACATTTTCTTTGCTTTTTCATATATATTTTTTCTATATTACTGATGAATTTTTCTGTACAGTGTATATAAGAGATAGAGGGCTCTCTATCATTTAGTGCCTCTGTGCACTTTACTTGATTATCTATTGCGGTTTATATTGGGGGCTTTCTGTATATATTTATTATTGTTTAGGTGCAATGGTAGGATTGTAGATATATTTTGTCATCAATTATACCTTTACGATATTCTATTCGCTTTAGTTATTTAATAAATCTATTTTTGCAAGAATTAGCTTCAAAGCAGTATTTATACAGAGTGCGGTATCTTTTTTGTTGTATATATTATTGGGAGGTACCAGGAGTGGGTTACCCGGATATCCAGCACCTGTTAGATGGAAGAGTGCCTGTACATTTCTCTTTATTGCTGTTTTTATTTGGTTTATTTTAGTTCCCGATAGATTGACTGTGTGACTGTCCCAAGCTAAGCTTCAAGGTAGCTGTAGTACATATTTTATTATTTTTAGTACTAGCAGATGTTGTAGGTTCTTTCTAATTTAAATAATAGTAATTTAAATTCTAAATAATCCATTTTTTTTAAAAAAAACACTTCAACTTTTTCTAATAAAAATATATATTTTCATACTCTGCAGTAGTAGTGCAGGGAGCACTTGTTGGCAGACTGCTAAGGGCAGACAGTGCAGTTTTGCATATTTTTTTTATTTTTAACTGTGTTGATCTATATATCAGTATAGTTTAAAACTTAAAATAATAAGTTTTCATAAAAATATAAACTTTAGTTTCAAAACACTACATTACATTATCTCCTTATTTTCTTCAACTTCTTTTCTTTTCTTACTATTTTAAAATTCTGAATGGATCCTCCTAAACGTTCATCCACTAGTAAAGTGAGGGTGGGTCAGTCAGCCACCAATACCATTAACGCCACCACCACAAGTAGTGGTAGTTTGAGTAAGCAGCCTATGCATCAGCTTAATGTCAGACTCACTGCTTAGAGGTCAAAGTCTTTGTCTCGCATTTCAGGCCCGTTAGAGTAAGATCCTGGTCAAGGAAAGGCACCAATAGCAGGCAGTAGTGCAGCAAGGCCCAGAACCACAAGTTATTTTCTACGGTAATGGGAAACCAGCAGGGCTTGTTAGGGTGACCACTATGGCTAGTACTACTACTAAAACACAACTAGTAGTATGAGTAGCCCAATAAGTAAGAGGCCTGTGAGTCATGTTGCTTAGAAGCTTCATTCTTTTACACAGATGCTGTTTCCTAGTCCAACTCCCAAGGCCACCACTTCCACCACCACCAGTGCTGCGCCTGCTTCTACCACTGACAGCGGCACATCAGCACAGGAGTTGTTGCCATTGCCAATGCTACCCCCTGCTCTTAGTCCTATTATTCTTGGAGGTGATATCAGTCTTACCCCCAGCCTTGTAGGGATTGCATTTAGTCTGGCTGATGACTAAGAGCCTGAGTGTGAGGAGGAGATAGAGGAGAATCAGAATTCTTCAGGGAGCAGTCCACCTTTTTCTCCTTCTACTAGTGCACATTTTCCCCTTTCCTCTCCACTTTCTCCAATAGTAGCACCTGCTAGTGCTACTAAAACCATTAGTTGTCACTCTGTCTGCCGGCGCTGCTCCTGTCAGAGGGTAGCATGGGTCCCAGCGGGCACGTATTGCTACAGCGGTATTCCCACAAACTAAGGGAAATACTGCCAAACACTCACCAGATGTGACCTCTCCTCACTCAGCAGCCGGCTCTGTATCATTAAGGGCACCGCTCGCTGCTGCTGTGAATAATAAAGGGTTTCCTGTTTAACCCTTAAAGGGCCAGATCAATTATTTTAATTTGGATGTGTTACACACAAAAGCTTGATCACATGTTTCCCTACAGCCTATCAGGAAATGCCTTTAGCTATTTAAACCTTTGTTTAATGTTTGTCCATTTCTCTGTGCCCTGTTGTGGTTTCCAGTTGGTTATCTGAGAGCGTGTTCCTTGTATTGATTTCTTGTGTATCTGACCTTGGCTTCCCTTATTGACAATCCGATCTCTGTATTCTTTGACTTTTGGCTTGACTCCTGACTATTCTGATATCTCCATTCCTTGACCTTTGGCTTGTTTATCGTTTGCATTATACCTTTGTCTTGGTTTTTCCCTATCTTGTATCTTTTTGCCTTTTTACGTTAAATCCGGCCATTCTAAGGCCCGGTAATACGTCTTACGTATTTTCTTGTTTTCTACTTAAGTTCTGCGTGTTGGGCATCTACAGAAATCCTGACATTAGTAGACCACCACGACCGCCGCAATCAATTACCACTACTATTTCCAGGTCCACTGTTCCATCTGGCAGTGGCAAAGTTACCACCACCAGTGTAACTGTGCCAACAATCATCACCACTGGTACTACTTGCCACAGTACCAGTACCGAGGCTACTGTGCCAGTTCCCAGTAGTCGTACTCCTGCTGCTGCTCATCAACCTGCACCATTAGCAGCAGAATCCCGAATGGCAGGCGCCAATGTGTTGCACCACAGTAAAGTTTGGGATCACTTGGAAAGTGTTGGAGATGGGCGCTTTGCAAAGTGCAAGCTTTGTGGGAAGGAAGCTGGCAGGGGGAGAGTGTTAGGTCATCTCACCAATGCTGGGATAAACTATCACCTTTGCAGCCATAACAAGACTGTGTTATTGAGGGAAGAGGCAGAAAGTACTAGGTCAGGCAGCATAGCTGCTACTATTACAATGACCAGTACCATGGCAGCTACGAGTGACAGGGGAGGTGTTGCAGAGCCAAGAGCTACTGGTGCAGCCAGCCAACAACCAAGGCTGGTTGGAGCATCACAATGCATCCAGCCCACCCTGGAACAATTTAGGGGATTCCACTCCAGGGCTATGTCTAAATAGCAGGTCAATAAAGACACACAAATTATTGGCCGGTTAATTGGGGTTGGGGGTGCTTGCTTTTCAGTTATTGAAGGGGAGCCTTTCAAACAGTTGATGGAGGCTGTAGTTCCACAATACCATCTTCCCTCATGCTCCTCTTTCAGCAGGATAGTCCATTCACTCTATCAGTCCTGTTTTGGAGTAGTGAAAAGGGAGCTTTCGAAGGCTGGTGGTCAGTCTGTGCATTTTACTACAGATTTGTGGAGTGCACCAAGTGGCCAGCCTGCCTTTCTTTCCCTGACAGCACACTGGTGGGAGTCTGGTGTGCCTCAGGAAGCTGCTTCTGCAACTTGAACAACAGCAGCAGGGTCTAACAGAAAGGGAGGAAGTGTATATGTAGATCAGCTATTGATCTTTCCTTCTCCATGCTGATGGATGAAAAACACACTTCAGATAACATTCTGCAGGCAGTAAGGAGGATGGTGTCTCTTTGGGTAGGAGCTGAGGCAGGCACCAATGTAGAAGTGGGGTTTGTGGTTACTGATGGAGCTCCAAATATGGTGAAAACTCTGGACTGTATGATATAACCTTGTTTGTGTGCGCTGTGCAGCGCATATTATCCATCTAGTAGTCAAGTCAGCAATCCCAGA
This sequence comes from Pelobates fuscus, assembly GCF_036172605.1. Lineage (NCBI taxonomy): Eukaryota > Metazoa > Chordata > Amphibia > Anura > Pelobatidae > Pelobates > Pelobates fuscus. The sequence continues at coordinate 232,240,872 of NC_086319.1, read as the reverse complement.
AGGAAATAACAGCGTTTCCAGTGTGATTGAAAGGTGCAGGAGGATTGCTGGGCACTTCCACAGCAGTGTGAAGGCTAGCCAACTGTTGAGACTGGAGCAAGAGAAGGCAGGTGTTTCCTCACACTGTCTACGACAAGATGTCAGTACACGGTGAAACTCTACAGTGGAGATGCTGGAGAGAATTTTAGAGCAGCAGAAGGCAATCCACAGTCTGGCATCAGACCTGTACATTGGTATTGGTTCTCCACTGGGTAGAGATGATTGGACAGTGATCGCTCTGCTAGTGGCAGTCCTGAAACTATTCAGGGATGCCACTGAAAATGTAAGCTTGAACACTATCACTCTGAGACAGGTAATTCCTATTTTCACCCATCTAAGGAGCAAGATGGGTGTCTTCCTTGGACACCAAAATACATCCTCACTCTGGTCAGGAGGCTGAAGGATCGACTTAAAGATCGCCTACGTGAGCGAATTGATAATTTTCCAAACTGATGCTAGCTTGCCTGTGTAATCCAAGGATTAAGTGAAAACTAGCACTCAGATCCAATTGCCTAACAACTTGGAGGGAGAAACTGATCCAGAGGGTGTGTGACTGGCAGAGGGGAATGCTGTCTGAGGGAGTAGTTCAGCAGGAGGCTGAGATGTCTGTACTTCTAGCAGAAGCGTTGGCAGTGGCACTGCCACCACCACCACCACACAACTGTGTGGAGCAGTTGCATTTTGGGAAGAGTTGCTTGAGGATATAGTTGGACCCACTGAGAGTGCTAGCAGCAGAGAGAAGAGTACTGCCTCAAAAATGGTCAGAGCGTACCTCTCTGAACCTCCTTTGCCCCCTAATGTCGGCCCTCTTAACTATTGGGATGAGAAGAAGAGTGTGTGAGTATATCTGAAGGGTGTGCCGCTCGCATGCGCAGTGCACCCATCAGAGTTTTATATCTGATGGATGTGTCGCATGCATGCGTGGTACACCCTTCCAATTAAAGGCCTATGTATTTACAAGCCAGCTATGTAAAAAAACATGTAAGAGACATGTTAAAAGACTTTGTTCGGGGGATTTACCTGTATTGTTCGGGAATCGAACAAACCCAAGGACTGCGGACACCCTGTCAGGATCGGGACAGGGATCCAACACGCAGAGTACAATCAGTAGCCAGATACGTATACCGGACCTTAGAATGGCCGGACTAACGTAAGTAGCACTGTATAGAATGGTCAAAGACAAGCCGAGGTCGAGGGTAACAGAAGACAGGTAAGCGAGAGACAAGCCGAATCAAGGGTAACAGAGATAAGCAGAGTAAGGTAAACAAGCCGGGTCAAAACCAAAAGGGAAAATAGAATACACAAGCACTGAGTGACTAGAACAAGCTAGAACCACGACAGGGCAATGAGCTAATGAAAGAAGCTCTGTTAAATACCCTGTTCAGAGCAGTAACCACGCCTCCGAGGCGTCTTGATTGGTCCTGCAGCAATTGACTGACAGGTCGTTCCGGAGGAGTGTCCTGATGACTACTTCCTGCCTAGATGCTGTAAAAGGCAGTCACTCCCTCGCGGCCGGCCTAGCATGACCGGATAGACCGCGGGGAAGGGAGCCATCAGACCGTCTGGATGGAGGAACAGCTAAGTCTCTACCTCTTTCGGAGGTAGAGACCACAGGTACCCTGACACACCCTCTGTTCTTGTTAACCCCTATTAACCTCTCCTGACACCTCCATCATCATGGATTCTAATTGTGCAGCTGGATGCCCGCCGTTCGTATGTACAAACACATGGGAACTGAGTTGGCGACCATCTTGTTTACACGAACGCAGGCTGCAGTGTTTGGTCGTCGAATTCATGGAACTCAAATCGGACACTTTAACTTGAGAAAATACCGCTTGAATTTTGACAAACGCAATCTTTTACACACATCAGGAGAGTACCGTTCAGTAGGATTGTTAGTTTGAATTGTGCAAAAATCGCTACCTAGGACGAGCCAGAGGATGCGTTCAGTAGTTTGTTCATTTTTACACTCCCGAAAGTGACCGACCACTACCACTTTTCTTATGGAACTATTTTGGGCAGAAGTCACATGTGCGTTCGGACAAAAGTTGACTTAGAAACATAGAATGTGACGGCAGATAAGAACCATTCGGCCCATCTAGTCTGCCCAATTTTCTAAATACTTTCATTAGTCCCTGGCCTTATCTTATAGTTAGGATAGCCTTATGCCTATCCCATGCATGCTTAAACTTCTTTACTGTGTTAACCTCTACCACTTCAGCTGGAAGGCTATTCCATGCATCCACTACCCTCTCAGTAAAGTAATATTTCCTGATATTATTTTTAAACCTTCGTCCCTCTAATTTAAGACTATGTCCTCTTGTTGTGGTAGTTTTTCTTCTTTTAAATATAGTCTCCTCCTTTACTGTGTTGATTCCCTTTATGTATTTAAGTGTTTCTATCATATCCCCCCTGTCTCGTCTTTCCTCCAAGATATACATGTTAAGATCCTTTAACCTTTCCTGGTAAGTTTTATCCTGCAATCCATGAACCAGTTTAGTAGCCCTTCTCTGAACTCTCTCTAATGTATCAATATCTTTCTGTTACATAAACTAGTATGCCTGCAAAGAAAATCCGTACAGTTAGATGACAAAGCACATTTTACTTACGCTCAGCAGTGGATCCCTGTTCCTGGACACCAGTGGCTGGCTGTTGGAGGGAAACCTCAGTCAGACATGGTGAAGAATGCTCTACAATTTGCGGATGGTCTGAAATACATGTATGTGATAAATTAACTTCATATACAGTGCAGTACAGTTTACATGAACACACACACACATATATATATATATATATATATATATATATATATATACATATATATATATATATATATATATACATATACATATATATATGTATATGTGTATATATATATATATATATATATATATATATATATATATATATATATATATATATATATACACACAACATATATCTAACACGGCTATGCAAAGACTTACAAGAGGAAAGTGAAGCAAGGCACTTCTCCAGGGAAACAGGGGGTAACCTGCTGCCCTACTCTCTGTTGAGACAGCATCTCCTGCAGTTCCTGATGACTCTTCCTGGGATTGAGAGGCTTGAACTAATGGTATAGAAAACACATATTGGAGGGTTAACACATGAAAACTGATATATGTACATTTAAACTAACAAATATGAATTTAACAACATACCTTCAGATGTTTCAGCACCAGGCTGTCTCTTCCCAGGAACTGCAGGAGTTCCTCTTCATAGGGCAGCAGGTCCGGTTCTTGTTGTTGTGAACTGCCTCCTGTCTTCCTGGAGGCGGCTGCAGCCTTGTTCACCTTCATCTTCACCATCCGCCTGATGTCGTAGTAACTGCAATGACATGTGTAATTGATTATATGTCATATGTGTACTGACATGTTTAAAGGGACACTATAGGCACCCAGACCACTTCAGCTCATTGAATGGAGTCATTGAATGGAGCAACTGCAATAATTACCTTTATGTGTTAACTAACTCCATTCTCTAGTGACTGTTTACCAGATGGTCACTAGAGGGACTTCTGGGTTGTTAGGCAACTTTTCGTCACCCCTCCATATCCCCATCCCATGTGTATCACCCCCATTAACCCAGCATTTCCCTTATTTAACACCATATTCGCCTACACTGTGTATGTTCCTACACAGTGAAAGCTGTGGTATAGAAATCTAAAAGATGTGCCATGCGCATATGCAGTACATCCATCAGATTTGTATATCAGATTGATATATCTGATGCATGTGCTGCGCACATGCGCAGTACACCCCTCATATTTCTATATCTGATGGAGGGGCTGCGCACATGAGTGGTACACCCTTCAGATTAAAGGCCCTGCTGATCGAGCAAATGCTCACGGTACCTCCACCAGAATCCAATACCACGAGGCCTGCTAGTGTGCATGCGCGCAGCTGATCTCATATCACTTCCGGTGACGTGGGGGCACCGGAAGTGACATAGGTATAGAAATCGGCTAGATCTAGATTTCTGATAGAACAGCGGCATTTTGCAACATGATGGCCTCCCAATGCTTTCCTAATTGATTTTGTCAATTATGAAGATCGCAGCCAAGGAGGCAGAGTGTGGGCAGAGCCAGCTGTGAGCCAGCTCTGCTATAAGAATGAGAAATTGCAGTTACAATGCTGGCAGGGAGGCTAAACTGTGTTTTCACAGTTATAGTGACAGGAATACATGTTTGTATTCCTGTCACTATAGTGTTCTTTTAAAGCTGAGCTGCACATAGTGTTTTATTCCCTCTATGTGCTTAGGTGACCCAACCCTCAACTTTTTGTAAAGACTTTAAAATGGTGAGAGTGTGTAGCAAAAGCACATGGAAGAAAAAAAATAAGTTTTAAAGACATGGAATAAAGAAAATGATTTTTTTAGGAATATAAGTGCACTTATCGTTTCTTCACCACGTACTCAGTGCAGTTGTTCCCACCAACAACATTCCCCTCTACCACAATCTTCCTCTACAGATGATTCTTCTTTGAATGAGAAGTGCTTTTGGCTGCTCCCCCAAAAATACATTGGTAGTACTGGCACAACTTGATCAGTACTGCATTCACCTCTGCACCAAAGTTCTCTGCGTACTTTTTTTCCTCCCAGGATCTGCCCTCTTTAAGATACTGGGATTTCCCTTGCTTCTCCCACTTGCTTCTACTTGTTGATGGTTAGAGTGGCCAATGCTCCCCTTCACTATATCCGTACCTAGATCAGTTGAGGATCTGGAGGAAGACTTTGCCACTTCTGGCAGGTTCATGCTGTAAGTGAAGTGTGTCAGTGCCTAAGATGGCTGGCTGAGCTCTAAAATGGCTGGCCTATAGAATATCAGGATAGATTTTGCACTGAAGGATTGCCTTGAGTTGATATTTTTTATTGTTTACAGTTTTGTCTGGCAGTATGTAAAGACCTATTTAATTGGCTACTTTTCCACTCCCTTTTAAAATAATATTGTGTTGTCAGTTCCCACCTGCAAGTGAAGCATGATGATTCATGAGCGCAAGAGACTAAGCAAAAAGCAATGCATTGCATTTACAATGCAATTCGGCATACAAGTGCCTATAGTGAGTGTTCGGGAGTTTACTTATAGTGCCAATACATTTTCATGCGATTGATAGCATTCGGGCATTTGGCATTTCGGGAATTGTTTCTGGAGTTTTAGGCGTAAATTCAGGGAAATAGAACATTGTTCAATGCCATATGAGATCAATGTACGAAATTTGAAACAAATGGTTTTACTTTGTTAACTTCAGGCTATTCTGTATTTAGGAATTAGGGAACTGATTTTTATGTTATATTCATTTGGTTCAATTAAATTGTGCCGAATGAACGAATGGGTTTATCCGAAACTAAAAAAAACTAAACAAATTTCGTACGAAAACGAATGGAAGTTTTGACGAACTTCGGTTATGATGAAACTAAAAAAAATCCGTAAAATAAAAATTCTGAAGTGCCCAAGTCCACTCCCTACTACATTTCTTGTGAATGGGCACAACATTCGCTAATTTCCAATCTTCTGGGACTACTCCTGTTAACAATGATTGGTTAAATAAATGCGTTAATGGTTTTGCTAATACACTACTAAGCTCTTTTAATAACTTTGGGTGTATTCCATCAGGCCCCATTGACTTATTTGTCTTTACTTTTGACAGTTGAAATAGAACCTCTTCTTCTGTAAACTCATGACTCATTTGTCCTTTTTCCTACCTGAGGTCCCTTTCCTTCATTTTCATCTGTAAATACAGAACAAAAATATTCATTGAGGCAGTCAGCTAAACCGTTATCCTCTTCTACATACCTACCTTCTTTTGTTTTTAATCTAACTAATCATTGTTTTACTTTTCTTTGCTATTCTCTTTAATGCATTTTGGGGTTACTGATTGATATTTAAATTCTACTTGTGTGCTCATAGATTAATAATGCCTACATTTTAAGCATATATATATATATATATATATATATATATATATATATATATATATATATATATATATATAAAAACTCCCACCACCTGTTTGTGGAGGCCTACATTTATTTTTGTTGAGGTGTAAATATGTAATTTTTTTGAAAATTCAAATATGAACTTCCATGAAAGAAAGGATTGCACTTCAGCAAGTTTTCACACTTTCTATTATTGAGATTATTATATTTCCTATTTTAATCATGAATAGAAATTAGTTTTCTAGACTCTTGGGAAATCCAGATGGAAATTCAGTAGACTAGAAAAATGAAACTGTGCTCGGATATCATGGAAATTGTGACATTTTGTTTTATTTTATTTTGGATCATTATCTTATCCACTTTGTGTATCTTCAATTGCTACCTTGGAGACATGCAGAACTAATGTAATTTGCAATATACCTACCTTTGCTTTTATTTGCTATTTTCGTAAATAATTCTCCATAATGGAAAGTCATTAGTTGTTACAACACAGTTTATTCCTATCTCCATCTGTTCATCAATATTTACAACTCAACTGAAAAACTAAGTGTAAGGATAACTCTGCAGGATGCAAATAGAAGTAGTTTTCTAGTTCCAAGTTATATACAGTAATTTTGTCCCAAAGTGCAGCAATGAAAAAAGGTGTGTGTGTGTGTATGTGTGTGTGTATATATATATATATATATTATATATATATATATATATATATATATACACACATGCATCATGCATATACACACATATTAAACAACTAATTGCCTTACGAGACCTTAATGTTTAAACTGACAAATGCTCTGTCTGGCAATATATATATATATATATATATATATATATATATATATATATATATATATATATATATTGCCAGACATATCCTATAGATGAAAATGTCACTTGTGGGTCTCACATATATACATGCAAAATGCAATGGAATATCATTAAAAAAAAAAAAAAAAAAAAACAGAGTGCCCTTATTCAGCAATTATAGTATAGCTACACTATACAGCTATATAATACAGGTACACTGCTACATAGAAGACATGTGCGTAGGAAGAGGGTAACCATGTATGGGCATAAACCTAACCCCTTGATAAACCCAACCTTTGCCCCAATGAAACACACCAGACTTTACTTTGGATTAAAATAGGCCACAGTTTTTAAAAAATATATAAATCTTTAAAGTTCATTAAACACTATATACATGATTACTCCATAAATAGATATGACACCGAGTACCACCTTGCCAACCCACCATAACTTAAGGGCAGCTGCCCTCTCCCCTCCCCACCAACCCCCCCCCCCCCCCGTTACAACCACCACAAGGCATTTATGGCATCTTGGACCTACCATTGTGTAATGCTAACCACTAGCCAGTTAGTTGGTTCAGTGGGCACGTCTGTTATCCATCACTGTACCGGAGGTTAGGGGAGAGATAGCCCTACGCATCCACTTTCAACGGAGACTGCTGGTCCAAACCCCAGTACCACCGTCTTGTCAGGGGCGAGCAGGACCCCAAAAAAACTGATTCCAGGGTTTAGATACTGATTCCAGGGTTTAGAGAAGGTGTGAATACACATTTGAGCCCGCCGGACCCACACATAAAACGTCATCCAACTAATGAAGCAGTGAATTACACGCCACCTCTTTCCGCACTACCCATTCCAGGAATGTACTGAAACATTCAAAATAGAAGCAAGAAATTGAACAACCCATGGGCAAACACAGGTCAACGTAGTAACTGCCCTGGAAGAAGAAACAACCCAACAGGTGATGGCAGCCCGGGTGGACAGAAAGCTGCCGAAAGGCAGCCTCAACATCAGCTTTCGCCAGCAGAGCGCAAGGGCTCGCCTCCTGGACCATCCGAACCGCAGCGTCAAATGACGAGTACGACACCCTACATAGCTCCTCATCAATATCACTATTCACCGAACCCCCAAACGGGTAGGACAAATGGTGAATCAGCCAAAACGTACCCAGGGCTCTGCCGCTCTGCGGTTCCTATAACTACTTAGGCACGGGAGCATCGTGCAGTCGTCCACCGGCATCCTCCCCCTTCAAGACCATGGTATCCCCTCGCTCCCCAGCCTTTCCCCGCTTGAAATAGCGGGAAGCTGAGTGAGAACCAACCCACACAAGGAGCATTTGTGCTTAAATTTACAACTGGTCCCCCATTTACACTGGTCTTTGTTGTATTGCCAACAGCAGCCAGAGCACTTGGGTAAGGCTGATGCAAAACTGTTCATCATAACGCCCCAAGCTTAGTCCCCCATACACCCGACATGCCGTCCATATGGTATCCTGGTAACAAAACAGGGCCGAGCATTTTTCCGGTGCCTTCTCCCCTGTAACACTGGCCAGGATTGAGAAGACCCTTATCCAGTTCCCAAATGTTTTAGGAATCTTCCAATACCTAAACTTGTCCTTATCTTTACCGGAGTCTTTGGACTCCTTCTCAGGAGGGGGCAAGTTCTCCATGGGGAGCAGGGAGAGGATCTCAACAAACTCCCCCTTCCAAAACTTGTCCTGGACCTCCTGACACAAATGCACACCCAGGGGGTCCAACCAGCACATATAGGCCACCCCAGGAGCGGCCGGCGCTACCTCCACACTCGGCAAATCCCTCCCCTCTTGAACCATACTGGCAGGGGACCGAGAAGGCAAGGTGTGCCCGTAAGATCCAGGTGGCACACCTGTGCAGGGAAGAGGGCTAGCAGAGCTAACAAGGGAAGGGGTAGGAGATGTCCGCCTCACACTACTCCCAGCCACCACCCCCATCCCGATCAGGAAGAGAGACCTCTGCCCCCCCGGGAAACACCCTTAAGCCTACTCACCTGCATGGAGGCTTCCCCTTAAGGGGCAAAATGTTCCGGTGGTCGAGCTCACCTCCGGGGACCTCCATTACCACCAGGAGGAAAGGCAGCAGCAGCCACAGAGGCCTGAAGATGAGCCAGCTGAGCCTCAGGTGCAGACCCCCCTCCATCTTGCAAGGCCTCAGCCCTGAGAGCAGAGAGGACAGCTTGGATATCCATACCTTGGCCACAAACCGCACTTGGAAATCAGGTATATCGAGCACAGCAACCAGTAATTACCAAACTGTTCCAAACTGATAAGTAAGAAGGCTGTTATTCTATAAGATGGCAACCAGGGCCGGCCTTAGGCATTTGGGCGCCCTGTGCAAAAAATCTTCACAGCGCCCCCCCCCCCCCACTCCTTACCCCTTCCCACACACCCTGTCACACACACACACACAGGCAGGCAGACAGCCATACATACACACACACACAAACACACTCAGGCAGTCATACACAGACAGCCACACACAAACACACACACAGACATAGAATGTGACGGCAGATAAGAACCATTCGGCCCATCTAGTCTGCCCAGACAGTCACACATAGGCAGTCACACACAAACACACACACACACACAGGCAGACAGCCACACACACAGCCACACACAAACACACAGGCAGACAGCCAAACACACAGAGGCAAACAGCCACACAAACACACACACACACACACAGACAAACAGTCAAACACACACTGTCAGACAGCCACACACACACAGTCACACACACACACTGGCAGACAGTCACACACACACACACGCGCGCAGACAGTCACACACACACACACACACACACAAACATAGGCAAACAGTCACACACACAGGGTCAGACACACACACTCACTAACAGACAAACACACTCACAGACACACACTAACAGACACAGACACACACTAACATACACAGACACACTAACATACACAGACACACACTAACATACACACACTAACATACACAGACACACACTAACATACACACACTAACATACACAGACACACACTAACAGACACACACTAACAGACACACACTAACAGACACAGACACACACTAACATACACAGACACACACTAACATACACAGACACACACTAACATACACACACTAACAGACACACTAACAGACACACTAACATACACACTAACATACACACACACACACACACACACTCACCCACATTAACACATTTTTTTTTAAATTTATTTAGACACCCCCCCAGCCTCCTTACCTTTGGGAATGCTGGGGGGGGTCTCTTCCTCCCTGGTGGTCCAGTGGCTGCTGGGCGGTCGGGCGGCGCTGGCGGGCGGCTGGAGAGGGAGCACTTCCTCTGAGCTGTTTGCTCAGCTCCCTCGCGCGCCTCAGAGTGAGGCTGGGAGCCGGAATATGACGTCATATTCCGGCTCCCAGCCTCACTCTGCGGCGCGCGAGGGAGCTGAGCAGACAGCTCAGAGGAAGTGCTCCCTCGCCAGCCGCCCGCCAGCGCCGCCCGACCGCCCAGCAGCCCGGCATGTCTGTTAGCCGCAAGGCTAACAAGACATTTGCCTTGGGCATTTGGGGGGCGGCTTTTTTTGCCGTCCCCTGGAAAATGCCGCCCAAGGCAAATGCCTTGTTAGCCTTGCGGCTAACAGACATGCCGTGTGAGCTATGCGGCCGCAGGGCGCCCCCTGCACCATGGCGCCCTGTGCGGCCGCACAGCTCGCACACCCCTAAGGCCGGCCCTGATGGCAACCTATTTATACTAACCCACTCATCCAACCCTACTACTCTACCACATCCCAAAATAACTTTACTACATTCCTCTGTATACACTCCCCTCACATGTCCCTGTTGCTGCCTAGGCCTTGCCTGGCTCATCAGAGTCTTATCTTAACATTGACATATGCAGATTAAATGGATACTATTAGCACCTAAACAATTTAAACTTAATGAAGCAGATTTAGTGTATAGAACATGGGATAGGGCCTTTCTTAGCTAGTGAGCAGAAATAACTGGCTACTTAATCTTTATTAATTATGCCCCCATGTGCAGCATACAGGGTGGGATCATAAGGAAGGTATTGTACCTCTTTATCATAATATAAGGTTTATATTTATACCATATGCTTTTATTTTATTTGTTTAAGATTTTACTGTGGCAGCTGGCTACTAAGTCCTGGCTAATTGCCACATAAGTAAACCCTTGCACCTCCAAGGGACACAAATCATGAAACAAGCAAACAAAACAGCAATTCTTCTAAAACCAAATTCAAAGTCCAGTTCCCAGTATCCTTTAGTCACCAGAACTAAAGTCAATACTGAAAACAGAATGTCCAGCCACTTTGTAATATGAAGTTCCCCCACTGACTACAGGATCAGGACTCTCAACATGTGTGCCTCATCCTAATAAAATAAAATATGCCTCATAATGTGCCTAATAAAATATTTAAAATTATATATAGCCACAAAAACAAGGGCCTGTAGTTATGGTGAATCTAGAGATTGCGGAACATTTTAGCACACAGTAATCGCACAATGATTGTGTCTGAAGGTATTTATGGCTTATTCAATAAAACCTAGAAAGCATATTAATCATTTCCTTATACACTATATTGCACTTATCCAGCCATCCATCATTTATGTGACATATTTACTTATTTGGCATAAATAGTATTGGTATGCTCAACTTTGTTCCATTTCTGACTTTTGATGTACACCAAGAAAACGGACTTTGTATGACATTTTAGAGCGTTGTTCCCTAGCTTTTACTGATAATTAGGTTGTATTATTATTTATATGCATCTGACTTTGCTTTCTGCATTCAGTCTTATTAAAAGGGGCAATACATTGAAGACACCTAATGCAAGAAATGCATTACAACATTGTCAAATGTACATATTTTTCTTCTCATCTCACTACATATACATTTATATAACTTAATTACATACAAATTAGTATTTATTATAACATACTATTTTATGATAAAAATAAAAAAAATGTTATACCAGCTGAATTATTCTACAATATATTATTTATGAAAATAATAACAGCTAAGTACATATAATCATTAAAATTCTCTTTTTATTCATATGCTCTCATTATTTTTGATTAGTAATGCAGCCTAAATGTTAAAAAGAACTATCAATTATTTAATATTATATATTCATTATTTAATATTATAGATGACTAAAATATATATAATAATATTTTGCAATATTTTCAAAATATAAGACACAAAGGGCAGAATACTGTTTGCACTAAGTTCGCTAAAATACCAGTTCATTAACAGTTTCTTAGGTTCCTTAAAACAATACCACTTAATTGGAACATACATGGTTAAAAGTACCATGCATGCATGTGTTTTCACGTTAACATATGTATAATGATTGACATTTGAGTTTTTGTCTGAGTATACATATCAAGCACCCAGGGGTGGAAGCATGACTGGTTGTTTGTTTAACTGTGCATGCACAAGCTGTGATAAGTATCTGCTCATACATAAAATAGATAGAATGATGCTATCTGCATCTTAAGTAAATTAAGTTCTGGGTTTGTTTTTTCCCCAACAGATGTTTTTTTGAAAAAAGAGACAAGTTTGTTGTTTTTGCAAGCAAACAACAAAAAATATTCTGATACTTTCACTTATTTCCAACCTCAGTAAATATACATTTGCAAAAAAGAAATATGCAATTAGTTCAATGTAATTATTTGGAAATGTAATAAACTATAATATATTTTTTTATTTTTTATTTTTTTTTTCACATTTATTATTGTGTTCTTGTTGTCACTGATTGTATTATTATAATATTTAAAATGATAGTATTTTAATTATAAGAACACTCCTACTGATTTTGTCAATATTTTTGTACAGTTTAGTAGATATACCCCTAATTAAACCATGTATGTATGTAATTATGCCTTTTTTAATTGTGGGTATATCTAAGGGGCAGGTCTCTTGTCTGCAGCCTTTGCAAGCCCTCCTCTTCTTCCCCCGCCCAGACTATCAGTGACTGTCCAATTACAGACAAATGTTTAAGGTGTGTGGATTGTCAATTTAACCCCTTAACGCCGTTACGACGTTCTATGCCGTCACGCTTTAAGTGGGCTTTAAAGCCGTTGCGACGGCATAGAACGCCGTAACGGCTTTGAGCCCTGGAGCACCCGGTATACTTACCTTACCGGCGCTCCACTTTGGGAGGACTGCCTCACAGCCCAGGCAGCCCCCCCACGGCAAATCAGGCCCCCGGGGGCCATGTGATCAAAGAGCGATCACATGGCCCCCTATAGCTGGCTGTGGATCTGCCAGCAGGGGGGCTGTCTAAAATATCAGACAGTCCCCCTGCTGGTAGGTAGTATAAAAAAAAAAATATTAGACAGGTTATAAAATAAAATAAATATATTTATATATATATATATATACATATATATATATATATATATATATATTATATATATATATATATATATATTATATAATATATATGTATATTATATATATTTAACGTCATACATAGTGTATTTTAATACTAATATAAGTACATATATTAGTAATAAAATACACTTAGAATGACGTTACAAATATATAATATACATATATTATATATATATAATAGATATATACACATATATTATATATATATAAATACGTATAATTACAATAATAAATAAATAAAATAATAAAATTAATAAATAAAATATTGAAACAAAATTGAATATAAATTATATATACATATGTAATTTCATTCTAACTGTATTTTGTTATTAATATATATATATATATATATTGGTAACAAAATACACTTAGAATGACATTCTATATATATCTATATATAAAATGCAAATAACCGCAAATATATATATATATAGATAAATACATATAACTACATAAAAGATTACATTAGTATACACGTAGAATTTAAATACCTATAAATGCATATATATTAAAATTCTACGTGTAAATTTAAGTAATCTTTTAACATAATTAGGTGATTTGATTAATTAAAATTTGATTGACATACCTGACAACACAGGGAGAAAGTGCAGAGAATTTAATTTGCAAGCACTATATTTGACCCTGTAACTTTCCAAGACAACATAAAACCTGTACATGGGGGGTACTGTTTTACTCGGGAGACTTCGCTGAACTCAAATATTAGTGTTTCAAATTGGTAAATTGTATTACAACGATGATATTATAAGTAAAAGTGAATTTTGCATTTTTTTACAAACAAACGACACTTTTATGGACTATATTATTGTTGTAATATGTTTTACTGTTTTAAAACACTAATATTTGTGTTTAGTGAAGTCTCCCGAGAATAACAGTACCCCCTATGTACAGGTTTCATGGTGTTTTGGAAAGTTAGAGAGTCACATATAAGGCTTGCATTTCATTTTTTTGACATTGAAATTTGCCAGATTGGTTATGTTGCCTTTGAGAGCGTATGGTAGCCCAGGAATGAGAATTACCCCCATGATGGCATACCATTTGCAAAAGTAGACAACCCAAGGTATTGCAAGTGGGGTATGTCCAGTCTTTCTTAGTAGCCACTTAGTAACAAACACTCGTTTTTTGCTTTTTTAACACAAAAACAAATATGAACGCTAACTTTGGCCAGTGTTTGTGACTAAGTGGCTACTAAAAAAGACTAAACATACCCCACTTTCAATACCTTTGGATGTCTACTTTTTCAAATGGTATGCCATTATGGGGGTAATTCTCATTGCTGGGCTACCACACCGTCTCTAAGGTAACATTACCAATATGGCAAATTTCTATTTGAAAATGGAACGTTTTATATTTGACCCTGTAACTTTCCAAAACACCATAAAACCTGTTAATGGGGAATACTGTTGTACTCGTGAGACATCGCTGATTACAAATATGTGCCTTTTTGTGCAGTAAAACCACAAAACAGTATTATGACATTCACAGCTAAAATGTCAGACGGAAATACAAATTTTTAAAAAAAATCTTATTTTCTCACATGTTTTTTAAATTTTATTCATAATGAATTATGTTCCATATATGAATTGTTAATGATAAATTAAAGCCCTGTTTCTCCTGAACAAAATTATATATAATAAGTGTGGGTGCATATAATATGAAAGAGGGGAACTACGGGTGAACAGACATATAGCGCAAATTCCAGTTTTTGTTTACGTTTTGTTTTGATCAGAACGTGCACTATTGACTCCGTCCTGAAGGGGTTAACAAACCATTTGTCAAATGGTGTTTAGTATTTACGTTAATCCAGTGGAGAACAAGATCTTGATTGGTCACAAATATTCTAAAATATTCCATCTTTCATGAGATACCAAACAGCAGTAGAAACAATTTAATCTGTTGATAGTACAGTTGTGCTAAAAAAATGTGTATACCCTGGCAGAAATTGGGAAGTTTTGGCATTTATTTTAAAAATATGACTGATCATGCAAAAAAGGTCTTTTATTGAAGGATAGTGATCATATGAGGACATTTATGATCACATAGTTGGTTGGCTCCTTTATAAATCATAATGCTAACAGAAATCACCCAAATGGCCAATATCAAAAGTTACATACTCTTGAATGTTTGGCCTTGTTACAGACACACAAGGTGACACACATAGGTTAAAATCACAAATTAAATGTTAATTTCCCACACTAGATGCACTGAGCAAGCTAGATACTGAGCCATGTTGAGCAGAAAGGAACTGTCAAAAGACCTGCATAACAAAGTAATGGAACTTTATAGGATGGAAAAGAATATAAAGAAAGATATCCAAAACCTTGAAAAAAAATGTTAGTATGGTTTAATTGATTAACAATTGGAATTTCGAGGATCTCTTGATACCTAGCCAAGGTCAAGTAGACCAATAAAGATTTCAGCCACAACTGCCAGAAGAATTTTTCACAATACAAATAAAAACCCACAGACTTCTCTGGAAAAAGACAGTGCGGTTGTTTCAATGAGCACAATATGACAATACTTGAACAAAATTGAGCTGCATGGTTGAGTTGCCAGAAAGAAGCCTTTACTGCACTAATGCCACAAAACAGTAAGGTTACAATATGCCCGACAACACCTTAACATACCTCAATGCTTCTGGAGCACTGTAATTTAAAGTGACGAGACCATAAGTGCTATGTTTGGAAAGCACTTATGAAAAGAATGCCATCCCCACTGTGAAGCATGGTGTTGGCTTACTGGTGTCTTGTGGGTGTATGAGCTGTAAAGGCATGGGGAATATTGTGAAAATTGATGGGAAGAGGAATGCAGCATGTTATCAGAAAATACTGGCAGAGAATTTACATTCTTCTGCACGAAGGCTGCGCATGGGACGCTCTTGGACTTTCCAGCATGTCAATTTCCCTAAGCACAAGGTCAATTTGACCCTCAAGTGGTTAATGCAGAAAAAGGTGGCCATCACAGTCTCCTGACCTTAATATCATCAATATGGGTAGATCTCATGCAAGTTGACCAAAGACTTTGCATGACCTGTAGGCATTTTGTCAAGACAAATGGGCAGCTATACCACCTGCATGAATTAGGGGCCTCATGGACAACTAAACTAAAAATTTGGTTTGGTACTTCCATAATTTGGGACTTTGGCAATTCGGGAATTCGGGAGTTCCCTAACCCTACTCCTAACCCTACCCCAACAGTACTCTAATCCTTACCCCACCCTTACCCCCAACCTTCCTCTACCCCTAACCCCACCCATAAACCTACCCCTAACCCTAGTAGGGTTAGGGTTAGATTCCTGTCATCATTCCCTTAATTTTCCCTCCCTCTCTGGATTTGCCACTTTTCAGAAATTCTGCACCTCCGAAATTCGGTTCGGCAATTAAGTTTGGTTAAATTTGGACCGAAACGCATTGCACATGTCTACAAAAGACTGCACAATGTCATTGATACTGAAGGGGGCAATACACAGTATTAAGAACTAAGGGTATGCAGACTTTTGAACAGGGGTAATTTCTTTTTTTTTCCTTTGTTGCTAGGTTTTATTTTATGATTGTGCCATTCTGTTATAACCTACAGATGAATATGAATCTCGTAAGAAATAATAGAAATGTGTTTTGCCTGCTCACTCATGTTTTCTTTAAAAATGGTACACATATCACCAATTCTCCAGGGGTCTGCAAACTTTTGAGCACAACTGTACTTACCCACTTTAAATTACAGTGAACATGTCTTCCACAAATCACGTAGATGCAAAGTCAACCTTCAGGTATGTATGGATGCAATCTATAAATTGTGTTATGATTAGGAATGTGCATGGGCAAAAAATTTGGTTCGGTTTAGAAATTCGGGTAAGTAAAAAAATTAGTCTGCTTCGGCAATTCGGACCAATGGCATTCGGTTAAGTTTGGCACTTCAGACATTCGTAAGCATCCCTCTCATTTTGCCACTTTTCAGAAATCCGAAGCACTTTGCCATAACAACCACTGACAACCACTTACACATATGTAGGGCTCCCTAACCCTAACCACCACAACCACTTACACATCTATAAGGCTCCTGCATCCCAGTACCCTGGCTTTGTCTTGTCTGAAATTAATTATGGTATAATTTGCTGAATCTTCAATATAAATTTAAAGAAAAAGGTCAACATAAGTAATAGATTATTTTTAGTGTTTTATTTAATGGTGAAAATTAAATGGACATTACAGTTTTCCTTTGAATGTGTACAGTTTATACTAGAGTGGTGTTATATGACATAACCAAAAACACCTTTTATTGTGATAGTTGGCACATGTTTTCCTTTAAATACTGTTAAATGCAGTATGGAAGTATGCTGAGCAATTAATTAATTTAATATTTTGTCATTGTATTACTTGATTATATTGTTGTAAATAAACACCCAATTAGCCTCTTTAGATCAGGTGTGACCTCAAATATCTATATTTCCTGGCCATATCCATGGTAGCACAACAATGGGTAGCTCCTTCCTTTCCCTAATTAGATAGGAACTAATTTAAATAAAGGATATATATACCCTCTTCTACCCCCTACTCCCTGATTCTTTTTGTTCCTATCCTATCCCTATAGGACAACGTTAGTCATTTACAGAAACTAAAAAATATATATATTTTTGGCTTACCTGAAGGTTATTACCTTCTGCCCCAAGGGAGTTCAGCCTCTATTCCTTGGGAAGCTTCAGTACATGGCCCTCCACAAAGGTGCCCCCCTGAAAATATCCCTTTAGTGACCAGGGGTAAGCTTGCAGTGACCCTAGTGGTAGTAAAATACAAATCCAGCACTGTCCCAAGGCCTGAAAGAAGCAGGTAATACAAGAAAATGACCAAGGTATCCTGAACCACTGGAATATTCGCAAGATGAATCAGAGGAATCCGTGGATATGGATTCATACAGAAACAATAATTCTTCTTCCAAGGGAGAACCTTATCCTGCTACAGATTTTCTTGAACCAGCTCTTGTGGATATCCAGAGTCTGCAAGTCACTAAACTTAAGGAAATTTCTAAAAAGGAACCCTCCAATTCTAGCTATTACTTCTCGGATCTGAGGAGAAAAAAGTAACCTTTCCAGTGCATGATACCATGAAAATCTAATCATGGATGAATGGTCCAACACAGATAAAAAGATGTCAGCACAAGGGAGAATGTCACGCCTATACCCATTTGAGAAAATGGACTCTGGCAACTGGGATTCAGCTCCAAAGGTAGATGCGGCAGTGGTTAGACTTGCCAAACACACCACCCTACCGGTTGACAATGCCGGCTCATTCAGAGATCCCATGGATAGAAAAAAAAAGGAACCTTTCTAAAGCCTACGTGGCAGCAGGCACTGGCTTTCATCCTACAGTGGCTCTTACAACATGGGAAAAACTATGTATATCCGGAAAGTTGCCACCTTTATGTAAACCGATTTCTATGTGCTCTAAACTTGTTTCGGACCATATTCCATTCTCTGAATCTAACCCAGCAACCCAATGACATACAGACCTGCAACATATGCTTTCCCAAAAACAATGGGAACACATTTTTAAATTAAACCACCAGCTGATCAAAGCAGCCGTCCTCAAAGAACAACATTACAAAACATTTGTCAGGTGGTATATGGTACCCATTAGGCTACTCAGAATGTTCCCCCACACATCCACAACTTGCTGGCGCTGCAATGTCGATGAAGGCTCCTATCTGCATGTTTGGTGGTCATTCAATGCCCTCTCGGGCTTCAGGAAGGAGATCCACAGCTTCCTCTCTAAATGTGTAGAACACCCCATCACCTTCTCGCCCGAAAGGTACCTCATCCTTCACCAACCTCATTCCTTAACAAGACACATAATTAAGCTAATTATGCAATTAGCACTCACAGCTTAACGTAGCATTGCCAAAAACTGGAAGTCTGCCACGATTTGGGTTGATAATCTGGAGGAGGATATTAAAAAAAGGCAGGAGCAGATCTTCTCTCCTGGAAAGTTCGAAAGACATAAAGTTAGCAGCCAACTTTACCTCAAAATCTTCAGTGGACATGGTTAAAGCCCTAGCAAGGAATATGGCCCTCTCTGTTTTCAGAGTTCTCTGGCTCAGATCCTGGTCAGCTGATTCCTCATCAAAATCCAGTTTGTGTGCTCTCTCCTTTCATGGAAATATGCTGTTCGGCAAGAATCTGGATGATTGCATTAAAAGAGTATTTCTTCCTCAAGACCATAGACCCAGGGGATCCTTTTTTTTCATTTTTAAATTTTTTATTTTTGCAGTGCATGTAATGAATACAAACTGGCTGGAGGTACCCCAACGGCAATCCTCTAGCTGCTCATTATACGTAACAAGTGGGGTATTCGCTATTAAATGCACAATTTTATGGTGTAAGCAGAAGAATGATAACATGCTGTGATACATTATTAGAGTATAGTGAAGGTACTAGAGTGCATATGCATATAAATGTAAATGTTATGTTTAGAGCTGAAAGCATGTGGTATAGCACGTGTGAGGTAAAACAAACCTTTTATATAGTATAGCAGGCTGGAACTAGTGTTTGTGGAGTACATGAGAGAGTTGTCTGTGTGTGCCTTGTTGAGTGTACTCCTTGAGTTTTAGTATGAGAGATAGAAAATTGATACTGCAGATGAATAAACCAAATCATACTAAACAAAATAATAATAATAAAGTCCTCTGGGGTCCCCCAGGCTTGAGTCCCACTCCACACAGGCCGGCAAAAAGAGAAGTGTGCCCCTAAGAGTTCCTGATATGGCTTTGGGTGCTGTGTGAGGTCTCCCAGACGGGAAAGCTAGTGTCCCGTTTCACCCTGGATGGTCCACCCTATGCCGCGTTGGGGCTGCGGTTGCCCATGGTGCCGCGTTGCGGTGCAGTGAGCGGGCGGGTCTGTGTGGGGTCAACTGGCTGGGCCGTGCTGCTGGGGTAGGGTCACCCCTGATGTGGTGGGTACCTGAGGCAATTCTGTGTTTAGCTTCAACGGTCCCCTCCGCCTTGCCGTCCGGTGTGGGAAAGGTGAGTGCCCGCTCCTCCGCCTTCTTCTAGCTTTTGCTTTCTTGGGCCTTGCGTCTCGCTTCCGTGCTTGCTGTTTCGGGTGAGCTTCACCCTTTTGATTCCTCTGTCTCGTGCGGTGTCTCTCAGATAGCCTTGAGGTCCCAGGGGTCAAATACCACACACCTTCGCTCTCCCCTGCATCTGCCATGCTTGTAGGCCCCACAGTGAGTTTTGCTCTTTTAGTCGCTTGAGAGGTGTCGTACACTTCACCTCGATGCCCACTCTCCTGTGGTGGCCTTTTAATCATGATTGTATGCCGGTGTGGCAGTGAAATTCGGCTTTAGGTGCCAAGTTCAGCAGGAGCTGCTGAGATGAGCATCTGCACAGCTCTGCAGTTAGGCCCCACCCCCAGGGGATCCTTTTGGCCCAAAAGATCTTCTGATTATCCCTCCTTTCGACACAGCAGGTCATACAGACCAGGAAGAGAGTACGGTCCAACTCAGCCATGGATAGGAGGACTTCCTCAGGTAGAGGTGGGAAGTCCAGGGGGATCATCATTCCCAAAGTTGCCACCTTTTATGTAAACCGATTTCTATGTGCTATAAACTTGTTTCAGACCATATTCCATTGTCTGAATCTAACCCAGCAACCCAATGGCATACAGACCTGCAACACATGCTTTCCCAAAAACAATGGGAACACATTTTTAAATTAAACCACCAGCTGATCAAAGCAGCCGCCCTCAAAGAACAACATTACAAAACATTGTTCAGGTGGTATATGGTACCCATTAGGCTACTCAGAATGTTCCCCCAGACATCCACAACTTGCTGGCGCTGCAGTGTCGATGACGGCTCCTATCTGCATGTCTGGTGGATGTTCAATGCCCTCTTGGGCTTCTGGAAGGAGATCCACAGCTTCCTCTCTAAATGTGTAGATCACCCCATCGCCTTCTCGCCCGAAAGGTACCTCATCCTTGACCAACTTCATTTCTTAACAAGACACGAAACTAGAAACTAGCACTCACAGCCCAACGTAGCATTGCCAAAAACTGGAAGTCTGCCACGACCTCCTCCTGTAAAAGCCTCCTTGAGGAACTAGATAAACAGAGCTCCTATGAGAGCCATTTTCCCTGTCTCTTCCCCCTACACCAAATAAATATTGACTACTTGGTCGACATGGAACACATAGAGATCAGGGATTAGTGGCTGAGATGTAACGGATGTTATAAATGCACCATTAGTACCAGTTGTACTCTTTATAATATATCTCACTCAAGACCACACGGCACCATGCCCCATTTACACACGAATAATTACCTGGCTGTACACAAAATATTGACTGGTTGGGACACTTCTTCACTGATAACCTTCCTACCTACAGGCAAGCTAGCCACTTGTATAGGAGATGTATTTGCGTGGAATGCATCTGTAGAAGTAATAACTGCTAAGATAGAATGGATTATTTAACCAGTGTTGTTATGCTTTTGTGCTATTTCACGATGCAAGGTCTGTGTCCCCCCCTTCTTCCTTTTTGTACCACCCCCCTTTTTTGTTTAAAAATTCAATAAAAACTTTTCAAATCAAAAAACAAAAGTGCATATTTCAGCCTCTCAGCTTTTACAAACCACAAATTGGCTTTTGATATGGATATAGTAAGTTTTATGACAGCAGTGCTGAAGATCAATCCACCTATCAGACCATGTGTCCCTCCATGGGATTTACCATTGTTTCTTAATGCACTGAAATATCATCCCTTTGAGCCTCTCTCCTCATCTGCTTACCATCAAAACCGTCCTGCTAGTGGCCTTGGCATTTGGTAAAAGGAGTATCAGAACTCTTGTTCTCCACCAAAGAACCATTACCAGTTTTTCACAAGGATAGA
This sequence comes from Pelobates fuscus, assembly GCF_036172605.1. Lineage (NCBI taxonomy): Eukaryota > Metazoa > Chordata > Amphibia > Anura > Pelobatidae > Pelobates > Pelobates fuscus. The sequence continues at coordinate 232,218,732 of NC_086319.1, read as the reverse complement.
GTGATCCTTAGAAGAGTTGCAAAATTTTGCCCCAAATTCAGCATTCCATATGAACGAGGAAATAGTGCTTTCATCGTTACAACCTGAGGTTCAGCCAAGTGGAGAAGAATGTAATCTTTCCTCTATTGATCTGGTTAGATGCCTGAGAATTTATTTAAACAGAACTTCGGCCTGGCGTATTTCTCAAAGACTATTTACCATACCAAGGAGCGGCCATCAAGCATCAAAAACACCTATCAGTAGATGGATCGTATCAGCAATCATCCAGGCTTACAAGGCTTCAGGAGTCCCAGTACCAGGAGGAATTAAAGCTCATTCCACAAGGTCCCTTTCTTCCCCTTGGGCAGCAGCTGCTAAAGTGTTCCAGAACTGATTTGTAAAGTAGCCACTTGGTCCTCAACCAACACCTTTATTAGACATTATCAATTAGATGTGAAGGCTGGTCCATCTGATAAGTTTGGTAAAACTGTTCTGTCTGCCTCAAATATATAAGTCTGATTACTCGAGATATGTCACTTTTGTGTGTGCTAAAACACTTGCATTGAAAAATGTTGGAGTCTTTTTTTTTTTTTTCCTCCCTTGGTTATTGCTTGGGTATTACCCATTGTTGTGCTGCCATGGATATGGCCAGGAAAGAGGAAATTGTATTCATACTTACCGTAATTTTCTTTTCCTGGTCACAGGCCATGGCAGCACAAAGAACCCACCCTGGGATATTGCTGGAAACATGACTGAGGGAGTAGAGGCTAAGAGAGGGTATATACACACTTATTTAAATATGTTCCTGTCTAATTAGGGATAGGGAGGAGCAACCCATTGTTGTGCTGCCATGGCCTATGGCCAGGAAAAGAAAATTACGGTAAGTATGAATAGATTTTCCTATATATATATATCCCTCTCTTAATATGTATAACTGCTCTAGATTGTTTTTATATAAAGAAAATTGCAAAGTGATTTATACTTCAAATTAAAATATGCCTTAGGTTAAATGGTAATGACAAAAGACAGGAGAATATGAAAAGTGATATTTAGAATTTGTATTATTATTACTATTATTAACATTGTTTAAAATAAATAAATATATATGTGTGTGTTAAGCAAACCTTTCTAGCTTAGAATCTGTTTTGTCTTCTAATGTTAGTTAGCTTATTTCAGTTTACTAGGGCCACATATGGTCATGTTTATGCATATGAGGAATCATGGGGGTGTGATCAATTAAAGTAATTAGATCAAGAGATTCTGTGATAAGGATACACATCCATATGCAAATACAAGTTAGCAATATGTGAATGTTATTTCCCATCTTAGCAGTGAACACATGGTAATTTAAAATGTGCATAAGAATGAACTTGATTGCTTCTCCTTATTGACACAAGATACAAGGCCTGTAGTTAGAAGACACATTGTAGCAAACATTTAATAGACCATTTGAAAGTCTCTGTGAATAGAAAGTTCAATGGGAGGGTTTGCTTCCTTTTTTTAACGTAAGACTTTAATATAGACATGACGGGCTAAGGAAACCTGTAGGAAATTTATATCCATTTGGGCCAGTTTGTTTTGAGTTGCGTATATGATATGGGTCACTAAGAACTAAGCAAGTTGATAGAGTTGGGGATTGTAGATTGAATTCTTTAATAATAGATATAATTCTGGTTTTGATCCCATTTTAAATCGATAGTTCAGGAAGCATCAAGCATGGTTGGGTTTCACAATTTACACATATGGTGATAGTGTATTTATTGGGATATGCTCAAGTAGGGCAAACAAGCTAACACTTCTGTTTACTAAACCTCTCCTACTCGCAGACCTACTTTGTTAGTAATCAATGCTGTAACATAACTTAGGTCTTTGTTTCTAGTCTCCTTGGGAGAAACCGAAGGCATTGCATAATCACGCTGTTTTTTTTTTTTAACTCTTACATTATAAAAATAGAAAACAAGAGGTGGGATCAGTTGCACATTCTCAATTTTGTTATCTATATAGTTCTAGATGTGTTATGAAAATACATACATCATTTAGACACACTAAATATAAAATATTAGTAATTAATAGTATACCTGCAAGCCCAGACAAAACATATATGTAAAACATTTTAATTACACAGAAAGAGTTGCCTTATGTTGGTCTGCTTTCCTAACGGCCTAAGTTCATAATACACTTGTTTTTATATTTACTAAATCGGTTTTATTGCACCATCTGTGTGTTTAAGTAGATTTCATTAAATTTGCTTATTTGGGTGTGATTTCTATCTGCATTTGTATTTATTAATTTGCAGAAATAAGATATGTATTGTGTTATCTTTGTGTAACTATTAAAAACCATTTATAATTCTCAATATCTTCTCTATAAAATATTTTATTAAATATTACTCCCAAAATAGTCCAATAGAAAAGAAACATTTAATTTTGTTTCTCTCAGTAAGAACATTCTCAGTTCCCTATGGTTTTCTGTGCTCTTGGTGAACTAGAGGATCTAACAGCTTGTTTTGGCCTTTCATATACTCTAAATCAAGGGAGTAATAAAAACTGCACAATTCTAAATCATAAAACCATAGCACATCTCAGTGCACAGTGGGCTATAACCAGCCACACAATATCTATGTTTAAAAGAATAAATACTTTTATTCTAAATATTATAAGTGAGATACTGTAAAAACAGCTAGTGGACAAACCGAACAATAATTAAATAAAATATTTGAACACTGATCAATAGAAAAATATAAACACAATTAGAAAAATAAAAAATATTGGATAATATAACAGCCAAAATATAACATTAGTCATACAATAAACAAATTCCTATTAAGGAATTCCATAATTGCCAAACGGAATTTGTAGTGTACATGCTCAAGTGTCCTTGTGGCTTAGCGTATGTGGGTGAAACCACTAGGAAATTTACTGCGAGATTGAGAGAACATAAAAGCAGTATTAGGACTGGAAAAGCACAGTATCCAGTTGCTCGACACTTCACCGAGAAACGACATACTGTATCTCAGTTGAGGTATATGGTTTTGGAGATGGTGAAACCCCTGGCTAGGGGGGGATCTAGAGAATTGACGTTGAAACAACGTGAATTGTATTGGATATATGCGTTACAGACTTTATATCCCAAAGGCCTCAATGAAGAACGTGATCTTTCCCCATTCTTGTGACTCTTCTTATGATACTATGGGTATCCACCTTGCTTGTATATAGTTTTTTTTATATCTTGATTGATTGTTTTTAATTTTCATTTATTTATTTAGATCTTCATGTGTATCTCTCTGGATGGTCTCGGTGTTGAAATATGGATCTGTGAAAAAATCCCTCTGATCAAAATTTTCTGAAGAGTAACCATGGAACATGTATAAATTTACAGTGACTATACTGATGTACTTTAGGTTTATCATGTTACAGTGACTTATTGTTACACTATATTGATATTCATGATGAATTGTAACTACTTATTGCCTTGTATAGAGTAATATCTAATTGACTATAGGATGCTGTTTTTGATGTTGTGCAAATGGATGATATGGTTTATGTATAAGTTATATCTAGTTTATCTATACATTCATTATTTGTAATATAGTGCGTGTTTTTTTGGTTATTTCTATACTTTTTGATAAATAGTCCAAAATAATTTGGAGGTTATATCTCATTTATCTCTATGATATTGTTAATTATAAGATATACATTGTCATATGTTTAATATATGGATATTACATATTTATGTGAAGTATATATATAGCACTATATTGATAGATAACATTGGTCAGAACCAGAATTGTCCTAATGTAGCTTTGTAGCTTTATTCATAATTGTATGAATTACCAATCTTTAGTCAGTTTTCACATGAAGAAAATTAAAAAACATTTGATGCACTTATATAAATTTATTACCACTTTTTTGAGGTGTGTTTCTTTAAGACATTGGTGTTGGTGTGATATTACCAATAGCATTAATATTTGGGTACTATGAACAACCCTATATGTTAGTAACCACCTTTCCTTTTCTACTTCTGATTAATAAGATGATTATTATCATATTCCATTTCCTTTATTTCATCATAGTTATACTCTATCGTCTTTTGTATTCCTTTGCATGCTTGTTATTAGCTGCACTGTGGTGAATCTGTTGCGTATGTGTAATATACTTTATGCTAATAATATTTTTTCGTAAGTATATTGTCGATTTTTCGTAAGTATATTGCCGAGTTTTCGTTATTGCGCATGCTCATACGCATGCGTGGGAGCGTCTATGTGTTCAGCGCATCACTGCGCATGCGCGGCAATAGTGAAGAGGTTTTTTGCCAGCATCCTCGATGGCGATTTGTATATCTTCTTTGCGCATGCGCACTAAGGGGCACGATTACGGATTAAATGAATCTTGCTGTTCTGTACAATTACAAGCTGCCATGAGGTTAGAAGTTTATGCAAATGGATTATTATTCTATGTATATAATTTATGAGTATGCTATATGGAGTGGATGTGTCCGAGGACGGAGGTGATGATGCCACTTCCGGTTTCGGCTCTCCTCCTCCATACTGATGGCCACCAGGTGATTTATTGCTATATAAAGGGATTGTGGTGAATCTAGATATAATATACCCTATATAAAGGCAACCAGGAGGTGCCGAAACGTTGGGGGGTTAGTTTTTGTGTCCTGTTTCTGCCCTATTAGGCTTGTGAGAACTTTTGGTAATTATTCTAGATTTTTTTGATTTATGTGTTATGCCTATTTTGTCACTTTAACTATAATTGTTTATTTTTGCCTGTAATTTGATATTGGCTTATTAAACCAGGTTAAGTTACGGTACTAGTGTGACTTTTTTGGTGTGCATTCTCTTTCTCATTCTGAATATTATAACATTAGCACATACAAGGACAATTTCTCTAGTAAATAACTTAATAGAAACATAGAATGTGACGGCAGATAAGAAGCATTCGGCCCATATAGTCTGCCCAATTTTCTAAATACTTTCATTAGTCCTTGGCCTTATCTTATAGTTAGGATAGCCTTATGCCTATCCCATGCATGCTTAAACTCCTTCACGGTGTTACCTTCTACCACTACAGCTGAAAAAAAAATACATGTTACAAACTGCTTGTAAAACTATGTGTCAGACCATTTATGGTCTTTTCCCCACAATTTTTTTCAGTTATTGTAACACATGCAAAATCCAGTACTACAAGTTAAATGATGGAGACATGTGTCTGCCATTCAAGGCTTTAGAAGATGCATTCTGGCAGTAACTTAAGGCTTGCTTTCGTTCAAGATTCAACAGCCTGTGGATTTGGAACTTATTTGTGTTTGTTGTTGGTTATGTACTCTGTAGCCATGTTCCTATCTCATAAGTTAATTGTGACACAGCATTGTCAATATATTGTCTATTTAGGGGTTTAAAGATTTAAGGGTAATGGATAAGCAGTTATAAAGTTCCATTAGGTATGGACTTTCATATTCAATTCTGGAAACATTTTCCAAAAATTACCAAGGATTACCAATACCTACTCAGTTCCAGTCAGTCCCAGTATATTTTGGAGGTACCGCCAGGGCAGTGGGAGTCCCAGGGGGCTGAAGGTGTCGTCCTTCCACCCCAGCGGCAGTGTGAACCCCAGGGGGCCGAAGGTGTCGTCCTTCCCCCCCAGCGGCAGTGTGTACCCCAGGGAACTGAAGGTGTCGTCCTTCCTCCCCAACAACAGTGTGTACCCCAGGGAGCAGAAGGTGCCGTCCTTCCTCCCAGCGGCAGTGTGTACCCCAGGGGGCCGAAGGTGTCGTCCTTCCCCCCCAGGAGCAGGGTGAACCCCAGGGAGCTGAAGGTGCAGTCCTTCCTCCCCAGTGGCAGTGTGTACCCCAGGGGGCCGAAGGTGTCGTCCTTCCCCCCAGCGGCAGTGTGAACCCCAGGGGGCCGAAGGTGTTGTCCTTCCCCCCCAGCGGCAATGTGAACCCCAGGGGGCTGAAGGTGTCGTCCTTCCCCCCCAGCGGCAGTGTGTACCCCAGGGGGCCAAAGGTGTCGTCCTTCCCCCCCAGCGGCAGTGTGAACCCCAGGGAGCTGAAGGTGTCGTCCTTCCTCCCCAGCGGCAGTGTGTACCCCAGGGAGCAGAAGGTGTCATCCTCCCTCCCCAGTGGCAGTGTGAACCCCAGGGAGCTGAAGGTGTCATCCTCCCTCCCCAGCGGCAGTGTGTGTTACAGGGAGCTGAAGGTGTCGTCCTTCCTCCCCAGCGGCAGTGTGTACTCCAGGGGGCCGAAGGTGTCGTCCTTTCCCCCCAGTGGCAGTGTGAACCCCAGGGAGCTGAAGGTGTCGTCCTTCCTCCCCAGCTGCAGTGTCCCAGGGAGCTGAAGGTGCCGTTCTTCCTCCCCAGCGGCAGTGTGTACCCCAGGGAGCTGAAGGTGTCGTCCTTCCTCCCCAGCGGCAGTGTGTGTTACAGGGAGCTGAAGGTGTCGTCCTTCCTCCCCAGCGGCAGTGTGTACCCCAGGGGGCTGAAGGTGTCGTCCTTTCCCCCCAGCGGCAGTGTGATCCCCAGGAAGCTGAAGGTGTCGTCCTTCCTCCCCAGCGGCAGTGTGTATCCCAGGGAGCTGAAGGTGCCGTCCTTCCTCCCCAGCGGCAGTGTGTACCCCAGGGAGCTGAAGGTGTTGTCCTTCCTACCCAGCGGCAGCCTGTGTTTCAGGGAGAGGAGCGCAGCATAACAAGGGGAGACACCAATCTCCCAGACGGTGCAGATGGGATCGTGGTCTCTGTGCCTGACCTACCGGGATGCTGGACAGCCTATCCAGATCCCCAACTACCCTCACCGGGACAACAGGAGGAGGGGGTAAGTACCAACTCCCCTCCCCAGCTAACTCCTAGTGTGGCACCAGGGTTAACAGAGGCGATGTTAACCCCTACTGACTTCCATGTTCCCTTGGCTACTGAGCCGGACTATGGTCTCAGCACCCCAGCAGAAGAGCTGGCAGCTGGGCAGAGTGCAGTCGGCCTCTGCCCTCCCTCAAGTCCCCACAGCATGTTGCCCCATCATCACAGCAAAATACCCAGGTTTCTTGTGGGTGGGCTACTCTGGCATTTGGTTATTGTGGGTTGGTGGATCGACTAACGGAGGCACTGACCGACAGAAGGTCAGGTGCCTGGTTAGTCTTCCCCCCAAAGGGGAGATATGTTACAAATTACTATTTGTAACTGGCCCTTTAAATTATAAATTGCCCTGCTTCCCTGGATTGTGGAGAAGCCTGTTTGCCAGCCTCCTTCCTCATGACTATGGCCCCTGGAAGATTGTGCCCCTGAAAACTTATTAACTTTTATTGGGTGTGTATGGCCCTTTAAGAACCGTCTGGGGACATCTTGTAACTTTGGTGAACAATGCTCCTTTAAGACTATGTCCCCAGACCTGTAAAATAACTTGTTCCTGGCTTTCTCTCACTTGGTTCAGTAAATGGGGCTTACTGAACCAAGTACCACACAGGCGGACCACCCAGAAGTGGAAGTGTGCAGGCAATTTACCTCCCAGGCTGTGAGGATACTGCAGTTTAATTGCCGACCGCTGGGTGGCCGCCATTCGACAGTCGAACACGTGGCGGTGGCCATCTTTGTTCATTCGAACGCGGTCAGCGGTGGATGCTAAAGATTCTGTGGAACTAAAATCGGATGCGCAAATACACGAACACCGCTGACCCTTACCTTATTCCATACTGAACTTGCAGCTCCAGAGACTAAGTCCCGTTCGAAGATGGGTCGTTTTTCTGCATGAAATTGACCGACCGCACGGCCCAAATCTATGGAACTGTTTTGGGCAGGAAATTATGCTTGCAGTCGGTCATAAAGGACTTCCACTTAACTTTTGATCCGCTGGAGGGATTTGGCTGATTTTTGGAAGTGTTTATGTTTGATGTATGCTGAGTTTAAATATGTAATTTATGGAGATTGAATGTATGGTTTTAAAGTTACAGTGTATGTGTGAAAACTGTATTTTTACTGTCTGTAATAATTATGTTAACTGCTTATCTGAGGGGAGGGGATGTGTGGGTTGTACTGTTATTTGATTGGTTATTTTATGCCTCCCCCTGGGTGTGTTCTGTATGTGCACAACCGTAATAAAAAACAGGCTGGGTGTGCCAGCACCTCAGTTCTTGTTAACCCTTAAAAACTTAGCCTCGTCTCGTTCTTGGAAGGGGTTTATTTGGGAATATTACTCTGCTCTTTTTACAGCTGAACCTGACTCTTCCTCTGGATATCGTGAATGGGATTATACCAGCTTTACTTTGACACAGCAACTTGCCAGGGAAAAGGACGTCTCCAACAGCTGATACCCTCTCTCTACCTGGGTAGCCGTTACAAGGACCAATGGATTTGGGACCCAGTTTCTTGGAAGGACATGATAACTTAAGATTTTTTGTAGTCACCAGACAGATTGGCTAACATTACAAGACGTAGCAGGATTTCATTTGCAATCAGCATATCGTTTATATAGTTGTTGACTATCCAGTAGGATTTTTTGTGCTCAATCAATACCCATTGTGATTAGTTTAAATCTATCAGTTGCTTCTGATACTGGAGTGAACATGGGTAGACAAGGTAAGGAACCAGGTTGGTAGCCATAGTTGAGTTGGAATGTAAAAACATGAATGAAGTCATGTATGTTAGCATTATATGCAAATTCAACAGCTGAGAGAAGTTCCATCCAATCGGACTGCAGATATGTTGTATAACAGTGGAGATAAGTCTCTAAAGTTTAAAGCAACCATTTAAAAGTGCTTTTACCGTGCACATGCGTGGTAGAGCGTTGAGTTCATTCAAAGGGCGGCATTCAATGCCACTCTATGAAGAACGCGATTGGTGCTGCGCGAAGTCGCACATGTGCACGAGATCGCTATGACGCTTCTCTAAGAGAAACGTCTGATTAAGCCCTGCTACCTTGTCATTTTGACGAAAAAGGGGGTGCGGCCTGACGAGGATCTCGGCGCTGGAACGGAGGTAAGTTTATATGATAAAAAGGACTCGAAAATCATTTTTAATAAGGGGAAGTTCATATAAAAGCAAGGAAGAAGGCTAGGGGACCTGTCTTTCTTGCTTTCATATGTAGACTATAGTGCTCTTTAAAGCTCTTATGGTGGTTTGTGCCATTTGTAAGCTGGGATCATACACAGATGACATAACGTTTATTTATGGATGCCAGGACGGAACAGCTGGATCATTGGTCCAGAGTAAATTATGAGCCCATTCTTGAGGAGGACCTGATAGGAGTGATATAATGGTGCAAATTCTAATAGATTTAGAATGATAAGTAATGGATTTTAAGACAGACATAAGTTTGCAGGTCATGATTAAGGCTCTGCATTTTGCTTTGTCACCACAAAATCTGCTAATATAACCTGAGGTTCAGGGGCAGCCCCCAAGTCTTCAGGGAGTGGCGTGAGATGAGGTTTGTGGTGTTGGTGTTCTGGAAGATGTGGCTTTTGCTTGAAGTTCTTGCACACCATGAGTGAGGCCAGATACTTGACTAGTCAGGACGGACACCAACTCAGTCAATTCTGCGAGCTCCATAACAGGTTCTGAATAAATGACACAATTTAGTAGATAGTGCCCAGAATGCAGAAATCAACAGAGAGTCCAAGCAAAGTACAGATAAGTATGCAGCGGAAGCATGGTCAGGCAGACAATAGGTCAGGTCAGGCAGCACAAGTACGTAAATGGGAGACAAGCCAAAGTTCGGTAACGGATAATCAGAACAGGAGCAATTAAGCTGATTGTAACAAGGAGCACAGAATACTGAACTCAGGTATCAAAAGGCTTAAATAGGAGATTAGAGACACCTCCTAGGTTTCTACATGAATCCTTGGTACTGCCACTTTAATGAAGGCATTCTTCCCCTTCAAGAGGCAGGCGTGCGTCTAGTTGGGCAAGATGATCAGACATGGCCTTGGCATAGTGTAATTTCCTCCACTTCTCAGCTTCAGCAGATGGGACTGGAGCATCTGCCACAGCTGTGGCGAGGTCCAGAGGTCACCTGGAGCAGGTGAGTGCTGGGCAGGGTTGGGCCTTGATACAAATGCTAAAATGTGTATGCGTACATTTTACATGAAAAATGCCGGAGCGTTATGGAGAGTACTCTAATGGATTCAAAAGGGATACAACATTTAAGTAACACCAAATCCTGGTATTCTAGAGCATTCAAAAAGTCACGAGATGTCACTGTTCAAAGTTGGCAAGGAATTACACTATATTTTCTTTGAGAACTTAGAATCAGCTCTGCCTGCTGAAAAAAAAAGACCAGAAAAAAAATCATAATAAGAGATAGAAAAACACACTATTATACGCCGCAGATAGCAAACCCAGTTTCTTCCTTTTTTAGGTACCAAGGACTCCTCTTAGTCTTTATAAAAAAAATAAAAAAAACATAATAATAATAATAATATATATATATATATATATACACACACACACACACACACACACAAACTGAACACAATTATAAATGCAACACTTGTTTTTGCCCCCATTTTTCCTGAGCTGAACTCAAAGATCCAAGTCTTTTTCTATATGCACAAAAAGCCCATTTCTCTCAAAAATTATTCACAAATCTATAAAAATCTGTGTTAGTGAGCACTTCTCCTTTGCTGAAATAATCCATCCACCTCACAAGTGTGGCATATCAAGATGCTGATTAGACAGCATGATTATTGCAAAGGTGTGCCTTAGGCTGGCCACAATAAAAGGCCACTCTAAAATGTGCACTCTAAAATTTTATCACACAGCACAATGCCACAGATGTTGCAAGTTTTGAGGGAACGTGCAATTCTCATGCTGACTGCAGGAATGTCCACCAGATCTGTTGCCCGTGAATTCAATGTTCATTTCTCTACCGTAAGCCTCCTCCAAAGACGTTTCAGAGAATTTGGCAGTGCATCCAACCGGCCTCACAACCACAGACCACATGTAACCACACCAGCCCAGGACCTCCACATCCAGAATCTTCACCTCCAAGATCGTTTGAGACCAGTCACCCGGATAGCTGCTGCAACAATCGGTTTGCATAACCAAAGAATTTCTGCACAAACTGTCAGAAACCGTCTCAGGGAAGCTAATCTGCATGCTCGTCGTCCTCATCAGGGTCTCAACCTGACTGCAGTTCATTGTCGTAACCAACTTGAGTGGGCAAATCCTCACATTCAATAGCATCTTGCACTTTGAAGAGGTGCTCTCTTCACGTTTGAATCCTGTTTTTCACTATATAGGGCAGATGGCGTGTATGGCTTTGTTTGCTGATGTCAATGTTGTGGATCGAGTGGTCCGTGGTGGTGGTGAAGTTATGGTATGGGCAGGTATATGTTATGGACAATGAACACAGGTGCATTTTATTGATGGCATTTTGAATGCACAGAAATACCATAATGAGCTCCTGGGGCCCATTGTTGTGCCATTAATCCACGACAACCATGTTGCAGCATGATAATGCATGGCCCTGTGGTGCAAGGGTCTGTACACAATTACTGGAAGCTGAAAACATCCCAGTTATTGCATGGCCAGCATACTCACCGGACATGTCACCCATTGAGCATGTTTGGCATGCTCTGGATCGCCGTATACAACAGCATGTTCCATGTCCTGCCAATATCCAGCAACTTCGCACAGCCATTGAAGAGTGGAACAACATTCCACAGGCCGCAATCAACAACCTGATCAACTGTATGCGAAGGAGATATGTTGCGCTGCGTGAGATACTGACTGGTTTTCAGACCTCCATAATACAGTAAAACTGCACATTTTAGAGTGGCCTTTTATTGTGGCCAGTCTAAGGCACACCTTTGCAATAATCATGCTGTCTTACCAGCATCTTGATATGTCACACCTGTGAGGTGGATAGATTATCTCAGCAAAGGAGAAGTGCTCACTAACACAGATTTAGACAGATTTGTGAATATTTGAGAGAAATAGGCCTTTTGTGTACATAGAAAAAAAGTATTTTGATCTTTGAGTTCAGCTCATGAAAAAGAGGGCAAAAACAAAAGTGTTGCATTTATGATTTTGTTCAGTGTAATATACACACACACACACACACACACACACACACACATATAAACACACCAGTACCTATAGATATAAAATACTGAACATGTAAGCAAGCCCTACAAGTTTCTTCCATATGCATGGACTTCCTCAGGGTAAAAAAAAAAAATGAAAATATGTATGTTATTAATTTTATGAAGATCTTTTAACCCCTACTTGGAGTTTGGTTTGCTGAAGGAACCAGTGGAGTGTTTGGTGATGTTTTAAATATAGGTTTATCTTGAAGGTGCAATAAGAATGGAGAGTCTTTTTAAAGTGAAGATCTACTCTATATGTCTATATTTTTCACATTTTTTGGTATGATGTGTCACTAATAAAGATCCAAGAAGAGAGAAAGTACATCTTATCATTATAAAGGTCTACTATCAGTTGTCTGTTTGTGAGTGCAATATTTTCCCTTCCCTCTTTTTTTTTTTTATTCAGAGGTTTTATACTCTGTATTTTATATTTATAGTTACTGGCGTGTATTTATATGATGAGAGCTAGACTTTTAAGTGAAAAAGGTAATACTTATGGGACAAAAGAACCCTCTGAAGAAGCAGGAGCCCGAAGATCAATTCTGGCAACAACCAAGGTAAAAGCTTGATATTTTTAATATACTGTCTAATATTGTGGAATAGCTGACCCTTCGTCCTGGAAAATAACTAAATAAGAAGCCAAAAAAGGGAAAGAGACAGGGGCTGAAGGGGTAAATCACCTCATGAAAAGAAAACATACATAGAGTGTCCACTTGCATGTAAGGCTATTGAGAGCAAATGGATTTTTGAAATCAAATACATTTGGAAATTACAGAAGAAGCTTAGCACAATATAACGATGCTCTTGCAGTTGAGAGCAACACAAGTCATCAAACAGTCATGGGAAAAGGAAAGTACACCCTCTTTGAATTCTATGCTTTTACATATTAGTACATAATTTGTTGCTTAGCAGATCTTAAAATTAAGTAAATACAACCTCAGATGAACAACTCCACTTTGGCTTTATTTTTGTTAAACAATTTATGACACAGTGTAATATGACATGCGTCGTGCATCTAAGGTTGCCTTTACCTAATTTAACACCTGCTAAGGAACAGATGATTGTATATTTGCATTAAAGACAAGTTATTTTAGCAAGCAAAACTTACAACCTGTAAATTGTAGACAATTCCAACAACAATATTATAAAAACATGGAGCTACCCTGTATATTCCAATGTCTTACTTATTAGTGGCATAGTTACTAGTAAAATGAAACATGCATATATACAGAATTGCTTTAACCAATAGGCACAATAAGTATCTGTATAGTACATAAGCAAATTAGCACCACCAACACAACTAGTCTTTTTAAAGATTTTGTTCTTCTAAACATGTTATAGATGTAGACATGATAGGTAAAATATAAACCATGTGTGTCTTGTTTATACTGTTCTATACAGTAATGTTTCCCCATATTTCTATTCTTGTGTTTATAGATTCTGACTTAAACAGTGGCTTTGATGCTGACATTAGTAATACCCTAATTTTGCCTCTTAAGGGGAAAATCATCAATAATAATTAGCCTTGATTTAGCTACGTAAATTAAACCACCCAAATGCCAATATTAAATTGTAAAAATAAATATCCCTTAAAATATGGTTTATTGTCTCATGCGTTGAATATCTTCTAAAAGGCAAAACAAGTTTTGGTGGTTTTTATTTGTACATTCATTGTTTTTATTTTCTAATACTTTTTTAAATTGAATCTGGTTCCATACTTTCCTGTCCAGCAGCATTTTCTATACTGATGTGTTTTCATTTGTGCCTTTAAACAAGCAAAATTAATGTTATTTTAATGTAGAGCCCCTGTCCTGGCTCAGAATCATGTGAGCCGATTACCATTCCCTATGTGAAGGTGTTATTCAAGCAGTCTGCACTATTATCTGTTATATTTTTATTTTAGTTACATTGTTTTTACTACTATATCATGTTGTGTAATATTTGTTTTTTTTATGAGCACTAATAAATCACTATTTAAATACCTTTATCAGTATTGCACCGCCAACATCAGTTGGATGTATTTAGGTATATTTTATTTAAAAGATTTGGTGTTAAGTACCATCTATTCGAAAGTTTAAACTGCAAATCTGTCAAATTTAAGCAGTGGACGTGTTTATATAATTTATTGAGATAACTTTTCCAACTTTCCTCCTCTATTTGTGTGTGAAGATCTTTTTCCCACTTTTCAATTGCTCAGGAAAGTTTATGATGTCTTAACTTATATATAACTTTAACACATTTAGACAGCATATTTTTACAGTTTTTTTTGTTCGACAAGTTGAAAAATCCCCTCTGTTTTACACTTTCTATTCTTAATCGTATAAACTGAGGGAAACCCTTTAATTCTTAGGTAATTAAAGTTATCCCTCTTTAGGATACCAAATTCTTCTCTTATTTGTTGGAATGGCTTAATTTTATGATTCTCTATTATGTCTATGATTTTGTTTATTCCCTTGTTCCTCCAAGAGTTGATATTAATATTATCTAGCATAACGTTGATCACTGTAATTGGTAGTGAGTCTATAATTCTGTTCTTTAATCCAAGGTTTTTTCTAAAAATATCCCACCAAGCTGTTAAATCTCTAATTACATGTGATTTGGATCTTGCCTCAATTATAATGTTTTTGTTGAGATCTAAAATCCAGAATAGAGAGGATAAATTCTCTACCCCTGTACCATATTTCTCTATTTAATACAATTTTTCCTCTTCTGTGGATATATTCTGTGATACCATTATGTGAAACAATCTACTGGCTTGATAACATTAATGAAATTCTGGGCAACTGAAACCTCCAACCTGGCTAAGTTTTTCATTTTAATTCTAGGTTTCTTTCCATCCCACACACATTTTAGAAAAGAGGCATGAAGCATTAATGACCAGTTTTTGGGGCAATTAAGGGGGATCAATCTCCATAAATAGAGCCATTTTGGTAAGATATAGGCCCTTAATATATTAATTCTACCCAACCACGAGAATCCCAAACCCCTCCAGCCGTGTAAGTTTTTATTAGTTTGTTTTAATAAGGGTAAAAAAATAGTTTCTATTAACTCTTTTACATCGGATATAATAGTTATTCCCAAGTATTTCACATTTTTTTATCATTTGCGAGTCCATATTTTTTAATGAGATTATTAACTGATCTCTTTCCCATGTTCTTGGCTATAACTTCTTATTTATCTAAATTTATTTTGTAACCGGCTTCTCTAGAGTAACTATGTATCTATTTTAACACTTCTGGAATAGAGGTAACTGGCTCTTCAAGTATCAGTAAAATATCATCCGCATAAATATTTAGTTTGATCTGTCCTAGCGGGTATCTGTAGCCTATACTTTTTTGATTTTGTCTTATAGAAATGGATAAAGGTTCTAACATTAATATATATAACAATGGGGATAGAGGGCATCCCAGTCTTGTCCCATTGTTGATGTTAAAAATTTGAGAAGTAAATCCAGATCCCATGACTTTTGCCTGTGGAGAGTCATAGAGAGCCTTTTCTGCGTCTATTGATATGAGCATAAGTGGGTTCCCCTTAGTCTCTGTTGCCTCTAATATGTCTATTACTTTCTGGATATTGTTAACTGATGACCAACCTGGAATAAAGCCAACTTGATCATTGTCAATAAGATCTAGTATGACAACTTTCAGTCGATCCACAAGAATCTACGAGAATATTTTAATATCTGTGTTTATCAATGAAATTGGTCTGAAATTACTTATCAGTTCTGGATCTTTATCTGGTTTTGGAATTGGGTCGATATTTGCTCTCAATAACTCTCCAGGGAATCTTCCTGTATTCATCATATAGTTAAAATCATTTACCAGTTCTTCTTTTAATTGAGCTTTCATAATTTTATTTGTAAAGCCATCTGGACCCAGGGCAGTTTTTTCTTTAAGTTTATCTATTGCTTTAAAAATGTCTGTTTCTGATATAGGTTGATTTATTACTTCTATTTGGTCAGGTAGAATTTTGGGAATTTCTATCTTTTCAAATCATTTTTAAATTTCTTCATTACCAAATACATCCTGTGGTAGATTATATAGATCTCTATAAAAAATTTCAAATGCTCCACCTATTTGTTCTGGGGCCATTATGTATGTGTCTTTATCCCTAATTCTGGATATCACTCTCTTATTTTTTTCCCTTTTTCAACTTGCTCATCATAAGTGCTTCAGGTTTATTGCCTTTATGATACCATTTAGATTGAAAAAAATCTAATGTTTTTGCCATTTTTTATATTCATATGGTCATATTCATATGGTCATATTTCTGTAGAAGGCATTATTTTATTCTGTTTCTTATATTCGTTTAGCACTATATATAGCTCTGAGAGTGGGGGTCCTGCTTTCTTTTTCAGTCTAGCTGCCATCCCCATCAAGTGGCCTCTAATTTCGCTTTTGTAAGCGCACCATACTTCAGTATCTAATGTCCCCTTATTATTATTTTCCCCAAAAAAATTTCAGTTATTTGTTTTATCTGTTTGATGTTATAATTTTTGTATAATATATAATCGTTCAATCGCCAGTCTCTTCGAAACTTATCAAAAAAGTCTTTATAATCCAATATAATGTTCTCTCCTGTATTACAATCTTTTTAGCAAGATACAGCATGGCCGCGTCCCCCAAAATAAGGTCAATTCTGGAGTGAGAATTGAATGTTTTTGAATAACATGTAAAGTCCGACTTCAAGGGATGAAACATTCTCCATATATCCCTAACTTTATATTGATCTATCAAATTGTGTAGAGTATCTGAGGATCCTTTATGATCTTTTTCCATTATAGTTCTTCCTATCTTTAAAAGGGTCTATTACACAGTTGAAATCGCCAATCATTAATAGCACCTCTGTTTGCTTTGATCTATTTTCTTCATAATCCTTGTTATAAATTTTATAGTAGACTTATTAGGTGCATATATACTAGGTAGTATAAAAAGTTTGTTTATTTCACATACCAGGATAATATATCTTCCTTCAATGTCAAGATCTTGATATTTAATATTTATGGATATATTTTTAGAGAACATAAAGGCCACCCCCCCCCCTTTTTTTTTTCTTCCAGAGCAGCGCTTATAATAAGCGGATATTTAACAGATCTTATATTAATTTTGTCAGTTTTTATCCAATGTGTTTCTTGTAATGCACAAATTTGTATTTGTTTTTTCTTCAGGAAATCCAAAATTAGAGATCTTTTAAATGGTGAGTTAATCCCACGGGTGTTCAGTGATGCTAACTTAATTTAACAGTATCTGCCAGCTCAAAGGGCTTTCTCTCTGTAGTTTGAACATCGGGGCCATGATAACATAGGGTAGATACAAAAAAAAGGTTAAAATTACACACATAGACAGGCTGGTCCTAAGCAAAGTGTAATGGCACCCCCATGCATAAAAGGGGTTAAATGCCATTTAGGAGATATTCCCTTCCAGATACACAGGCAGCTACTGAGGACACCAATCTCACGAACTGGAAACCATATGAATGCTCCAACTCCCAAACCGGAACTATGCGAATGCTGTAAACAGCCGAACAGGAAAAACCATACGAAAGGTTTACACTCCTGGCAGTAACAGCATACAATCAAATCCCCCCAAGAACGAGACAAGGCTCCATGTTGAGGGTCAAGCAGTGGTCTGTTTAATCTAGGCTACCTGCCCAGTATTTATGCAGGTCTTCCACCAGGTGGACACTCCCCTAGGGGACCTGGTGGAAGACTGGGACACAAATTGCACAGTGACCAATCACAGACATACATAGTGAAACACTCCCACTAGTACAGTATAATCCCTCTTCTCTATCCTGGAGATAATTGGGAAGTAATCCAATTATCTCCAAGGACAGAGGCAAAACTCCATTGAACACATTGCAGGAAAAACACATAAAAATACACAATGTTATAACTACTGTATAAAACATATACATTCAACATATCCCCAGATAGCTTAGATCTGAGCGCACATTATTACCGAATGGCGCTCAGATCACATACATACAGTTCAATCGCCATGGAGCCAAAGTCTTTCACATAGTCTTTCGTTATACGAATGGGCTCCACATTGAAAGTGCCGAAAGCACCGCCGTTCATGTGATTGCAGGTGAAGGGAGGTCGGTGGCTCAGTAGTGTTCGTAAGTTTAACTGTCCATTTTGAGTTCCACAGTTTTGGAGCTGAACACCTCTGACCAGTCAGGAGCTTAAGATGGCCACTGCCACGTGTTCGGCTATACGAACCACGGCCACTCAGCGTTTGTCAATTAAGCTGCAGTTAACCGCAGCTTCTGGGAGGTAAATCACTGGCACACTCCTTACCCAGGTGGTCCATTCATTCGTGAGTTGGTTCGGTAGATTTAATCTACCGAACGCCCGGGCAGAAAGGCACGAACAAGCCTTTCTGTAGGGAAAAATAAAGGTTTTTAATGCGGGGCCACAGTCCAGAGGGAGCAGGCGAGCAACCAGGCTTCTCCAGTGCTCAGTGGCGAGGTCGGTTTCGCCACACAAAGGAATCAGCCTAAGACACAGTTTGTGTATGGCACAAACTCCCTGCCATACATTATCTTGAGCAATATCCCTCATTGCTCAGATAATGGACCCACCTAACCTGTGGGTAAGCGTGCTGGGAAAAAAAACACTGAGTCACTACCAAAACATCTGATGGGTATCCCACTAAGCAAACCGAAACGCGGAAGAAGCAATAGATCAATCATTTATAGAAAAAGGGACAACATAAAAGAAAGGAATGGCCTCTCCTCCCCTTCACTCTACAAAAGAACCCTTAGGACAATACTCTTTACAATTCTAAACTTTGTATCAAGAGAAAAAAAAAAACCTTATTCCTTCCAATCTATAATCATGTATAGGTCTGAAAGACCCCATATCTTTTTAATTAATATCCCCTTTTCACCCCATCTATTCCCATACCATCTTGTTCCTTTTCTCTAAATATCACGTAGTGAATAAACCATTCCATAAAGTGTATGAAAACAAAAATTAGTTCATAGTGTTATTTTTTTTAACCCACATCCTTTACACTTATCCATTTACTTGAGTAAATCTTCATAAATCTATTAATCCCTCATAATTTATTGATAAACATATGTGACATTTTCATCATAAGTGCATGTTAGTTTAGCACCAATATTAATCCGTGATTATTATCTTGTGAGTCTTCTTCATGAAAAAGAGACAAATACAAAAATAAATAAATAAGTAAATCCAACTAATATCTTCAAAACTCCTGGTGTATGCCATTGCTAAGGGTGTTCATTTTTATTTTACTAGTGTATCTATTTTCCTCTTTATAATGTGAACCTCTATCATCCTTTATCACTACCTTAAAAAATAAAAAGTAAATCAGTTCAAAGGTGCCCTTATTTCCCCTTTGTCCTCTCTTCCTCTTCTCTTTTCCCCCTTGCCCATCCTTTCCTTTTGTTGTTTTCCTATTTCTCCCCCTTTCCTCCATTGTCTCCTTCGTTCCCTAGCAAGCTATTCCTTGCTTCTTCATATCTCTTTACTCAGAGTCTTTTAAGTTCTTCTGCCGTAATGAAACTTAAGATCTTGCCTTCATGCAATATAAAGATCTTTGTGGGGAACCCCCACCAGTATTTTATGTTATTGGATCTAAGTACTGTTGTACTATCTGCAAAGGTCTTCCTCTTCTGTCTGGTGTGCCATGACAGATCTTGATATACCTTTAGCTTTTCGTACTCTCCTGATAGATTAGTTTTATTCAGTGATCTCAGGATCTGTAACTTAAGTTTAAAAGAGGAGCAACAGATCAGTATGTCTCTTGGAAGGTGATCTGGTATGCTTTTTGGCTTGTTAACTCAGTGACACCGTTCCATCATAGGGCTTTTGATATCCCATTCCACATTCATATATTTGAAGAGTTCTTCTATATATGATTCAAATTCTGTTGTCTTTATTTGTTCTGACACTCCTCTAATTCTTAGATTGTTCCTCTTTGATCTGTCCTCTAGATCTATAATTTTATTTTCCAGACCCAATATTTTTATTTCCAGGATAACATGTTCTTCCTGGTGGGAGTTACTCACTTGTTCAATCATCTCAAGTTTTGCTTCAATACTCTGTATCCTTGGGGTTAATAAGGAATGGTCTCTATTGATGTCCTGTGTATTCAATTGCATTTCCCCCTTCATTTTCTCAAATTGTGTGTCTAGATGACTGAGTAGTCATTCATATAGATTTTCTTCCTGTCTTAAATTGTCATATGCCTCCGTTTGTTTACTGCTTGTTTCTCCTGTCACATTGGTTGACTGGTATGACACATCTAAATTTATTCCCTGGTGGTTGTGGAGAGAAAAAAGACAAGCATTTTTCTGGTTGCCCTTCCGTTTACATTTTTTTTCTTTCTTCAGGCGCTTGCCATTTTGCGTCTTTTTGGTGGCCGTAGTTTCCTCTCTTTATCCTTATCTCCCTACCTCTTCCCCTCTTTCATTTTCCTTCCCTTCCCCTCTTTATTCTTTTCCCTTGACCCCTTTATTCCTCCTCCTCTTTTTCTTTAATATAATTAACACCCACTAAGAGAGGAAAAAACAGCCAGCCAGTAAAAAAAAAAAAAAAAGCAACTGGGTAATAGAAAGACAAAAGAGATACATATTCAGGAAGATCTATATTGAGTGAGATCTCTTACTCAGTGGGATCTCTATTCAGTGAGATCTCTATTCAATGAGTTCTCTATTAAGTTATTTTGCCCCCTTTCCACAGTTATGTTAACCAGCTGCAATATAGTTCCCTCTCTTGGAAAAGGTTGAGGAAGGCCAAGCATAAAGCCAATAAAGCCACAAAAAAAGCAATATGAAGCTTCATTAGTTTGGAACAGATTGAGACTATTATTTAGTTGCTTTGATAGTTTGCTAGTGGCAGTTACATCCAATATCGTACTTAGATTTGAAATGGGTTCGGAATTTCTCCAGAGTATTCAGTGCCTATATCCTGCATGTTCAGCATTCTTTCTTCTCTTTTTTCGTTGATTTCCTGAATTGCTCCCTGAAAGCACATCTGTTTTCCTGTCGGACCTCTCGTTTAAAGAACCCGCTGGATTCTCCCCTCGATCAGCCCTGGAAATACCACCGACATTAGCTTCTAATATGCTCCTTCTCCTCGACTTGAGCATTCCCCAGTACGCCAGCTACGTCATCGTTCCTCCCCCCCCCCCATGTTAAGTTCCTTTAACCTTTCCTTATAAGTTTTATCCTGTAGTCCATGATGTAATCCATTTTTGGTAGTATGAAAATCTAGTAGTGATATCCCGAACAGTTCGCGGGGAACTGTTCGCAGGCGAACATAGCGTTCGCGGTCGCAGCGGCGGGCGAACATATGAGATGTTTGGTCCGCCCACTATTCATCATCATTGAGTAAACTTTGACCCTGTACCTCACAGTCAGCAGATACATTCCAGCCAATCAGCAGCAGTCCCTCCCTCCCAGGCCCTCCCACCTCCATGACGAATAGGGGGCGGACCGAACATCGCATACAACATCGCAAACAAGCTATGTTCGCTGGCGAACAGTTCCCGGCGAACTGCTCGGGACATCTCTAAAATCTAGCAAATGAATAAACTATAAATCAAACATTTAGTATGTCACTCATTAAAATTGATTAGTAAAGGCAATAATACATTTCTTACATCACGTTACACCATTCCATAGAATCTTGTTTACTCTGATAGCTTTTAATATATTGTAAAATAGAGAATTCAATTCAGAGAGTAGGTCAGATTTTGAATATTATAAGTTATTAGTAGAGATTTTACATCCAGCACATTTCACAGATCTTGAAACTTCTGTTCAGTAAAATGGAAAATGTATTATAACTGTGTGGGTTTTTTATTTTTATTTTGGTAGCCTTAGAGGTTTTAGCATTTTCCTTGCCTGCCTCCTGTTTGAATAATATTTCTGGGATGTATGCATTACACATCATTGCTAAATATTTCCTGATCTTACAGTAAGTTAAACAGGGCTTATAAAAAAATTAGATTGCTATTTCACTTTTCTATAGATTCTATGTACTAACTGTGACTTTTACTATTTCCAAGTCATAAAGTATATATAAAGATTTCATTCTAAATGATTCTACACTCAATAAAGATTATTAAGGATGCAAGTTATACCAGGACACACAGTCCTTAAAAATAGCAGTTACTTATTTTATTGTTAGCAATAAGTATTTTATTCATCCTTGTCTCGCAAGCAATACTTTGTTCATGCAAAAAAAAATGTCCTTTGTGACCTTGCCATAGGCACAATCACTGCCATATGACAAGCTTGAAATGCATGCAAATAATCACAGTCTGTTTGGTATGTGAAGTTTACTCTTCGGGAAAGAAACAGAGTTTTGCATATTTAAAGCCCACACACTGCAACTTACTACTTAAATTGTTTTATAGTTAGAAATTTTGAATAAACCATTTATAGGATCTGTGTACACGTTTTTGCACATGCAAAAGTATAGACTGCTTTTGAATGTTTGTTTCACATGTAAAACATATTAAAACATTTATTTTCCATTTGTGTGAATTATCTTTGGATTTGATTAAGTATCTTGTACAAACATAAAAGACAAAAAATTTACTATGTAGCATTATTATATCATAAACAGGTTGATAAATATTCTTGAAAGTGAAGTAGAAACATTATGACTTTAAACATTAAAAATGTGTGCTTAATAAATCTTAAAAAAAAAAATCAATTTGTTCACCAATGGGCAGAATAAATACAGGAAGTCCCTGAGAAATATCATGGAATTCTAAGTTAAAGGGATACTCTAAGCACCAAAAGAAGCAACTTTAGTTTATAGATCATGTCTCTGCAGTTTTTGTTTATGCAGCCACACCTCGCCTGGCTGTGACTCACACTGCAAACTATGAAAATAAAAGGTTTTCATTTATAATCAGATGTAACAGCACAGTGTGTTCACTATAAGTGTTCATCTTTTGCTCTGTTAAAAGGAACACTATTGGGTCAGAAATACAAATGTGTGTTCCTAACCCTACAGTGTTAAAAACACTATTTAGGTGACTGGCCAACCTTTGCCCCCTCAGAGTAAAACTCACCTTTACTTCATTGCCGCATGGGTACGCTGGCCCTGGCCCTGTCCCTGATCCACGTGCTTGGCGGACATCAGAATGCAGGCTCTTTTAAGATATTAACAGAGCAGGAGCAAAAAAATTCCAAGTTAAACAGCACAAAGAAATGTAAACATATCTCGCTTTACAGAAATTGTGTAGGTCACATGCAGGGAGATGTGGCTACGGCTGCATAAACAAAGTGATACAATAGGAAATAAAGCAAGTTTAACTTAATGAAGCAGTATGGTTGTTGTTATACTTGGGAATAAAAGTTGGTTGGAACTCAATTGCATATTTAGAACTAAAGACATTCTGTCACTTTAAGAATATTTATTCCAGGGAGTGAGCAGTTCAGCAATGTCGGTTTGGAGGTTCAGAGGTTCGGTACACAGCCTGGTAACACATTGAGCTCAGACGGCACTTGGTAACAAAATGAAACAAATTGATTGAGCACCTGAGATTACCTGCAGCTCCCTTTTAACACAGGTGTGGGTGACATCAGAAGCATAGACGGGGCCTGATCCATGAACCAGGAAGTGCTGCACAGTGTATCTGCCGTTCAGTAATCATGACAGCTGTATATATCATGCCCCTGCAGTCTCACTGCTGAACTCTCTGCCATTTAGAAGTTAATTCACTTTTGTTTCTATTTATGCAGCCCTAGCTACACCTTCCATGTTTTTTTTTGTTTAAATTTGTTTATTGTTTTCAGGTTGCATATGGGGATACAGAAGAGAAGACGGTTAAGGAACATACATTCATTCATTGTTCAATGTAACCTCATGCAAGAGGCGTAACATGTATCTAAGCCTAACATTAACATTGACCTTTCTTGTCTTTCAGGCTTCCATTACACTGTCTTAACCCAATTCTGCATCCGCCTGTTGAAAAACGACTTTTTCATCTCTCAATAATAGAAAAAAAAAAGGGGGAGGTAACTTGGAAGCAACAAGGGAACCACCTTCTCAGTGGGAGGAGGGGGGAGGGAGATGGTCTGTTACTACATTATGTTTATGCATTCTGGCTAGATGGTATACCTGTTACTTGTTACTTGGTTCTTTGCTATACCTTTATTTTGTCTCCATAGTTCCCATTTGTCCCAAGCCCTAGACCATATTTTGTTTCTGGATCTCATCTGTCTTGTTTCATATTTTTTAGTGATATCAATTTCCTTTAGACATTGGTTGATGTCTGGTGAGTGTGTGTTTAACCACTTCCTCCCTATTGCTGCTATAGCAGCTATGATTATGTGATATGTTAAGTAGAGATCTGCTTTTTGTAAATCTTGTGGCAATACCAGCAATAAATATGATTCAGGCGAGTGTGGCAGTGTTTTACCTGTAATTCCCTTAACTGTGGTTGATACATCCTCCCAAAAAAGCTTAAGCTTCGGGCAGGACCACCACATGTGAAGCATGGTCCCCAACTCAGACTGACATCTCCAACATAACCCAGGTTTGTTTGCATCCATTTTATGAAGTTTAGAGGGTACTTAATATGTCCTGTATAGCACTTTCCTGCTGATTTCAATATGCGTGGTGTTTAAAGTGAGGTTTTTGTGCGCTAGAAATATTTTTGCCCATAGGTCGTCCGGTATGGTTCTATTTAAGTCCTTTTCCCATGCCTTTTTAAAATTGGGTTCTATCGATTTGTCATATTTTGTAATCATTCTATATAGGTGTGATAACATCTTAGGGGGGAGTTTGGGGGTTATACATATACAGTTATACAGTTTCCCCATCTCTGTCAGCATCTCACTTTGTTGCTGAGGCTTGTGTGAGCCAGAGTTTTTCCCTACCCATGATCTTAACTGCAAGTATGAGAAGTAGGCTTTCTCTGGTAGGTTAAATTGTTGAGTGAGAGACGGGAATTCTGCTAAGTGACCGTCAACCATTATTTGCGATAAATACTTGATCCCATGTCTATTCCACAACCTGTCATCAAAACCTGGGATAAGAACTCTGTATGCTTGGAGAGGCAAGGCTGGGGAGATATATGAACCTACATAGCTTCTCCCAATGAGCCCATCCCAAGCTCTGAGTGTCGCTACCGTCGTCGGGCTTATATTTTTGCATTTGGGTCTTGACGCACGCGGCAACCAAGCTAACGTCGGTATTGTGAGCCCCTCCGCCTGGGCGGTTTCCATTTGATACCACGACAGGGGGGTTTGTATGGTGGAATGTGTCTATTAGCGTACTTATCATAGCTACTTTGTAATATCTTGCTATGTTTGGCATCCCCATCCCGCCCTCCTTGAAGTTTTTGTACATAACTTCAGCCGCTACTCTAGAGCGCTTCCCCCCCCAGACAAACTGGTTTATGCATCTCTGAGATTCCTTAAAAAATTGTTTTGGCAATTTTATCTGGAGTGTTCGGAAGAGGTATTGCAATCTAGGCAGTACCAGCATTTTGACCGCTGCGATTCGGCCCACCCACGAGACATACTTCTTTTTCCAGCTTAGTAATTGCTGTCGAATTGAACTAAGCAATTTTATGTAGTTTGCTTTATATAATTGATGTGACTGGGGTGTAAGGTCTATTCCTAGAAAAGTTAGATGGTTTTGTTTCCAGTCATATGTATATCTAGATTGTAGGAGCTTAAGTTGCGTTTTGTTTATGTTTAAGCCCATTACTTGCGTCTTAGCGGCATTGAGTTTGTAATACGAGCAGTTGCTAAATTCTGTTAGTATTTGTTGAAGCTTTGGAATAGATGTTTCTGGTTTGGATAAGGTGAGCATGACATCGTCAGCAAAGAGAGTGATTTTATGCGTGCTCCCTCCTATATTTATTCCATGTACCTGGTGCGAGTTTCTAATATGTTGGGCCAATGGTTCTAGCGCCAATATGTAAAGTAAGGGAGATAATGGGCATCCCTGTCTAGATCCGTTGGTGATACTCAGTGTTTTGGATGCGAAGCCCCCATTCGCAATTTTTGCGGTTGGGTTGCCATATAGCGCTGATAATAAAGTAATAAACGCCTCTGGGAATGCATACTGTCTGAGTACTGTTTTTAGATAGTCCCAGTGCAGCCTGTCAAATGCTTTTTCGGCATCCAATGACATAGCTACACTGGGTTCCCCCGTTTTCTGCACCAAGTGGAAGATGTTGAGCAATTTTCTAATTCCGTCTGAGCCTTGCCTGCTACGTACAAACCCCACCTGGTCATCTTTTATTATTTTTGGCATGAGGGCTCCAAGCCTATTCGCGTATATTTTAGCTAGGATTTTTAAATCAGTATTTAGCAACGATATAGGGCGTAAATGTTGACATTTATTAGGTGGTTTTCCCGGCTTTGGCAAAGTCGTAATGTGAGCAAGTAAAATTTCTTGCGGTATGGCGCCTGTGCGTATTATATGTTTGAACAGTTTTTCTAGGTGTGGGGTTAACAGGTTGGAAAAGGTTTTGTAATATAAATTTGTATACCCGTCTGGGCCCGGGGATTTCACCTTGGGAAGTGACTTAATAGTAGCTGCAATTTCTTGCTGAGTGACTGGTTCCATCAGCATAGATTGATCTGCTCGTGGAAGCTGCGGCAGCTGGGCATTCTTTATAAATTTGGCCATCTCTGTCTGTGTCGGTTGGTGAGTATGCTTATCGTCTCGCAAGTTATATAGTTCGGTATAGTAGTCTGCTAGCGTGTCGTTGATTGTTTGAGGGTTATAAATTTTATGGCCTTTTGTGTCTAAAAGATATGGGATTTTGGCGTTTTGTCTTTTCTGTCTTAGCATCTTAGCTAAGGTCTTCCCCGCTCTATTCCCTTGGGTATAGGTCGTCAACTTCAGCTTATGCGCTATTGAGGCTGTAACTCTCAGATGTAAATCGTTGAGTTGTCCTCTTATATCGTCTATTTTTTGTTGTGTAGCAGGGTTTGGGTCTTGAATCTGTGCGTTTGTTTCGTCTCTTAAGGATTTTAGTAAAGAGATATATTTTTGTTTTGATTGTTTATTCAGGTAGGAGGCTTGGCTAATCAAGGAGCCTCTAATAACCGCCTTGTGCGTTTGCCACAATGTATCGGCTGATATGTCAGAGGTATCATTTAAGGCAAAGAAAGAGGTTATTTCTTCCGTGAGTTTGGCCTTTACATCTGGATTGAATATGAGGCCGTCATTAAGACGCCATGGGGTTTGTCCCCGTGTTTTGAATGTGTTGGATAATGTCAATAGTACCGGGGCATGGTCAGACCATACGATGTTCCCGATTTCGCTGTGCTGGGACCTCTGTATTAAATCTCCAGTTACAAATACATAATCTATTCTGGTGTGTGTCTTATGTACTGGAGAATAAAACATGAATTCCCGATCGTTCGGGTGATGTAGTCGCCAGGTGTCATATAGATTATATTCAGAAAGAAGTTTCAGGAGGGGTATAGCTTGTTTTCCCAGGAGTTTAAACCTAGGAGAGGATTCTTTTAAAGTAGTGTCTAGGTTCATCTGTAATGTATGATTCAAATCTCAGCATAATATTGTGGGAGTCTGATATGCAACTGGGAGTTTGGACAGTACTTTTTGTAAGAACGGTTTTTGGTTATCATTAGGGCTATATATTCCCACCAGATTGTATAGCTCGTTATTGAGCTTGCACTGTAATATAAGGTATCTACCCTGTGCATCTTTCTTCATATGCAAGAGCTCGAAAGAGATGGATGTGTGGATGAGGATTGAGACTCCCCTTGATTTAGAAGTATAAGTCGAATGGTATTGTACGGGGTAGTCTCTAACTGCAAAGCTAGGTACTCTATTGTGAACAAAATGTGTCTCCTGTACACATATAATATCAGAGTTCATTTTCCTTGCCTCTTCCACTAGAAGTCTCCGTTTATGCGGGGTATTCATCCCCCGTGCATTAATGGAATACAGTTTCATACTCTATTAGGGATGTGTAAGTGATTGCTCTTGAGCCCAACTGAATATCATTTTTAACATTGGTGCTAATATAATAAGGGTTATTCTTGTTTTTTGGTATTTTAATCCATATGGTACATTACAGGAATGTAATACTAGGGACCAAGGGAATGATCGGTATTTCTTCTGATGTAGTGTGACCAATTTAAGAGGTAAGATAGGGAAACTGGGATGGGGTAAGTAACTATTTACAAACCGTCTCATTGAGACTTTATGTGGAATTTCCACATCTGGGGGATTACAGGAAGTGTTGCCTTCCATTTGCGTGGTTTAGGGCACCGTCTTATCTAGAGTGTTGACCATGCACCACCATTGCCAATGGTGTAGCGCTAAATATAATAGGTTAGGTGCCTTGGTCCATGTCTTATCTTTTTCCCCGACTTGTTGCTATTTTACATGTTAGGGATCTACCGTCTCTACCGGTTCAGTCCTATCTTTATTACTGTTGAGATATTTGTGTTATAGATAACCTTTAAGTTTTAATTCCTGCCTAGTGCAGCATGTTTTTATATACAGTATCTGGTCTTCTTGCCAACATACAAATAATAAGCAATTGCATTAGTAATACAAACTTTAAACCATAAACCAAAGCCTTCAGTGGCCCTCCACGGCTGCGCCCCCCCCTCCCCCCACCCAGACATCCCATATAATAGTACTGGCTCTCCTTGTCCCACAACTACCTGAGTCTCCAGGAAGGAGACCAGCTCGCATTAAAGTCATACACTCCCTCTGACTTTTGAAGGTTAGGCCTGTTCAGCCTGTTCCCAGGTTGGATTACCCCTTTAGTTCTCTTCATTTGACTTCGTCAATGGGTGTGAGAGGTCTAAGCAAGCTCAGGGTGGTAGGTGTAAGTTCGCTCACTGGGCCCGCAAACCCATCCTTTGAGCTAGGCCCAGGCCTCCCGCGGCTCTCCCCCGCTCTGCTCACGCCTCGTCACAGGGGGCAGCAGAAGACCCGGCCCCAGGCACTGGTCCCGGCCAGACGTCTCCTCCGTTCACCCGTTAAATTCTGTAACAGCCTTTCTGTCCAAGCTGTGGGAGAGGGCAGGCCAGGCGCCCCAAGGGGAGCCTCCCGCTGTCGCTCAGTCTTATTCCCTTAAATGTGTCCGTTGCTTACCAGAATCACTGGTCTTAATGTTTCGCACGTACTGTACTTCAATCTTGGTTCAGCTTGTTCACGGTCGGTGTGAGTGTCGGCATCTTCACGATTTGGAAGTCCCACGTTTGTAGATATTGCAGGCCTTCATCAGGGGTGCTCATTATGATGGTGCTCCCGTCTTTAGTAGCTATCAATTTAGTAGGGTATCCCCATTTGTATCTGATGCCATGCTTTCTCAGGGTGGCTGTTACTTGCTGAAATTCCTTCCTCTGTTTTAGGGTTGAAGCGGAGAGATCCGCAAAAATCTTGATCATTGAATACTCTGTTGGAGGTTGGGCTCGCAGCCTGCTGCCTCTGAGGATATGTTCTTTAACATGATAATAGTGTGCCCGGAGCACCACATCCCTGGGTGTTGTCTGTGGAAGGTGAAGCGGTTTAGGGATACGGTGTACCCGATCTACCAGCAGCATGTCCGCCGGAGGCTTCGGATGTAAGCAGGCAAGTCAGCATTTGTAACCGTCTCTGGAATTCCCCGCAAACGTAGATTATTGCGGCGAGACCTGTATTCTAGGTCTACTAGTTTCCCCTCCAAAGCTTCAATTTTCGCCGCCATGTTTTCTACATATGTGGCTAAGTCATTGTGTGCTGTAGTGAATTCATCATATTTATCTTCCATGTGCGATGTACGTCGTCCAAGTTCTTGAATATCTTTTCTCATGGAATCTATCATATGTTGCCACGTAGAGATTAATTTATTAGAAAGAGCCTCCAGGGCTAGTGTGAGGTCCGTTTTCGTGATTTGGGTAATTCCCTCCATCTGTGCTAGGTTGCCTTTATCCGCACTGCCGTCCGGCTCCATGCTCCCGTCCGGGGTTAGGGCCTGCGCCGCCACGTTTGCAGAGCTCTGTTTCTGGCCAAAGAAGGCGATTTTTTTCTTGTTTTGCCGAGGCCTTCTTGCTCCTCTGTTGAGCCATAACTGCACCGCTGGGTCGGATGGGCTATTTGTCGTCGGGATTGCTTGTGATTCGGTGCCACTTCGCCGGAGCAAGATTTTACGCGTCCATCTTGCTCCTTGGTTAACCACGCCCCCACCTTCCATGGTTTTGACTTACACAACCTTCATGAAATAAATTTGGTTTTATTTTCAGATATTATTTACCAGATGGTAATTTGCTTTTGAAGTTTTTTTTATACCCTGCTTTGTAAATTGAACTTTCATCACACATGAAGTTCCTGCAAGCTCTAGAAATCAATTAACAGAGCAGGAAAAAAAATCTAGATTAATCAGATTGCACAGTTTATCTAGGTTCCTTTTTAGAAAGTAAAAAAAAGGGTAAACACTGATACCCAACGTACGCAGCACCACCCCAACCTGATATTTTAGACAACCAACAGACACCCAATACCGAACCCCGCCATGGTACTCAACCCCTGTACATAGGTTCACAACCCCCCCAACCGACCACCTGGACCCATGGGAACCCACCATCAAGCAACGACAATAACGAAATAGCCAGACAGAGGGTAACCTACCCTACCACAACAATCAATACTGAGAAACACAGCAAACCTCAAACAGCCACCAATACAGGCGTAAGCAAACTAACAGCACGACAGGAAAAGAGACCAAAATCGAGGTCCCTGAATCCCACACGACCACACGGCAATCACTAAGCCAACAGACCACACTGCGCAACAACAGCTCCCTCAAGAAACTTTAGGACACAAAGATATATATGTGGAAACTACTGCACACCTGTACTATTTTGGCTGTACCACCCCTACCCTACTTCTTTTCCGTATCCTAATGTTTTTTACCATAATGAAAAACAACAAATAAAGAATGTTTAAAAAAAGAAAGTAAAAAAAGGGTAGAGATGGGTCAGCGCTCAAGGTATTAGTACAGATAAAACAATGGATAATTAGGCAGCACACCAGGGTAGTAAGGCTCCCTCAGAAGGCCTTACAGGTAGAGGATAGTAGATTGGCGGCGCCAGTAATAAAGAGCAAAATAGATAAAAATAATAATAATATAGTCTAAGTGATTAAAAATCAAATAGTAGAGTTCAAGAATGTCTTTTTGGGGGACTGTATGTAGAAGCCAATAAAAATGTTGAATATGAGATAACAGGTCCGTAAGTTGAAGATGTTCTTGCACTCTGTATGTGGAAATAAAAGAGACAACTAATGGTGCAGTATATTCAACAATCAGGTGTTATTCTGGTAAAAGTCTTATATGTTCCTTCTCACGTTTTACAGAGCTAATGGACTAGCTCTAGTATGAAGTGCATACAGTGGTATAATCCCCACTTATAGGATTCATAAGGTGATGTCCTGTCTGAGAGAAGGTCATATGAAATAAAAAGGAACAGCAATAGTGTTCTCTATTTAAAATCAGGAAAGCAGAAAATAAAATATAAAGTGGTTACTCACATTTACACGAGCAGGCGGACTGCTCAGTGTATAGGGCTTGAGTGGTATAATCCCCACCTAGGATTCTTTTGAGTAATGTCTCACTGGAACAGGATAAGACTCAGAAGCCAGGTAAAATAGGTAAAATAAAATAAATGAATTTCCACTTGAAAAAGCCTGCTGGTGAAACACTTTGTGGACATTGTAAACTATATTGTATTTTATTGTATTGTATTGTATTGTATTTTACTAAATGTACTTTGGCCACTTCCTCACTGTGAGTTGCCATTTTACTTTAAAAAAAAAATGTCATGCTATTTTATTTTATTTTACCTATTTTACATGACTTCTGAGTTATCTGGGTGGAAGCAGAATGGTTAGGTTTTGAGAGCCAAAAAGGAACTTCGAGTTCAGTTCTGCATTATCTGCTTATAGCTGTCCAGCCTTGCAAAGCTGTGAGCATTGGAAGATGCAATCACAGTAATTGTAAACAAGCATAAAATAAAATATACACATGACTGTTGTCTTATCATGGTGGGTCATGAGGCCCACCATGATAAGACAACAGTCATGTGTATCTTTTATTTTGTAGCTTTTGCATTAATGGAATATATACTCTAAAAACAGCTTTTCTACTAAGTCTGTGAATAACCTCTTGCAAATAGGCTTCTGTACTCCAGTTTCTAATAATGTGTCAATCAGCAAATTAGCTAATAAACTTCATACAGATAAAGCAAAAAGTATTTTCACAAATAATCCTTATTGATCTTTCCTCTACTATTAACATTGTCAATCATCCTTTTATAGAAGTCAATCTTCAGCCAATAGACTTCTCAGAGACTGCCTCGCCTTACTCTAAAAGGGAAGATGAAATCTCTCCTACCATGTTAATGCATGCATATCTAGATTTCGCTCCTATAAACTGATAACCTTTCTACCACTCAACAAGTCAGGTTAATACCATTGCTGTAATTAGATGGAATAAGCTGAATATGAAGTTCTCATATCCAGGGCCGGCACGTCCATAAGGTGCACGGGCTCTGGGGGTGCAATATTTCAGTGACCGGCAGGAGGGAAGTGCTCCCTCCTGCCAGGCCACCATCTCGACCCCCGGCGCAGCGTGCGGCAGTGCTGTGATCAGACGCGGCTCATATTCCAGATCATATTCCGGCTCCCGCGGCATCAGTAGGCAGCCCGCGAGGGAGCAGAGCAGAGAGGTTAGAGCTCCCTCGCCGTGTCTGATCACAGCACTGCCACACGCCGCCCAGCAGCCCCACTGGACCCCAGGGAATGATTCTCATCCACACCAGCTCTCCAGGTAGGGAGGCTGGGTGGAAAATGTCTATTTATAAAATAATTAGTGAATGTATGTGATGTGTGTATGTGAGTGACAGTGATGTGTGTCTGTGAGTGACAGCGTGTGTGTCTGTGAGTGACAGCGTGTGTGTCTGTGAGTGACAGCATGTGCCTGTGAGTGACAGCGTGTGTGTCTGTGAGTGACAGCGTGTGTGTCTGTGAGTGACAGCGTGTGTGTCTGTGAGTGACAGCGTGTGTGTCTGTGAGTGACAGAGTGTGTGTCTGTGAGTGACTGAGCGTGTGTGTCTGTGAGTGACTGAGTGTGTGTGTCTGAGTGACTGAGCGTGTGTCTGTGAGTGACAGTGTGTGTGAATGACAAAGTGTGTGTGTCTGTGAGTGACAGTGTCTGTGAGTGACAGAGTGCGTGTGTCTGTGAGTAACAGCGTGTGTGTCTGTGAGTGACTGAGTGTGTGTGTGTGTGAGTGCATCTGAGTGTGTGTGTATGAGTGAGATATTGTATGAGTGTGTGTGCATGTGAGTGTATGAGTGTGTCTGTCAGTGTATGAGTGTGTGTCTGTCAAATCAGTGAGAGTATGTTTGTCATTGAGTCTGTGTGTGACTATCAGTGTGTCTGTCAATAAGTGTCAATCAGTGTGGGTCTGTCAGTGTCAATGAATGAGTGTGTGTCAGATCAATGAGTCTGTGTCTGTCAGTGATGTCTGTGTGTTTGTCATTGAGTGTGTGACTGGCAGTGTGTACAGTGTGTAGCGGAGCGGAGCGCGGTACAGGAGCTTCTGTTTCCTGTACCTGGCCAGACTGACAGGAGGTGCTCACAGAGAGAGCACTCCCTGTTAGTCCGGCCGGGTACAGAAAACTGAAGCTCCTTTAGGGGATCTGCTCCGCTCGGCAATGCAACAATAGGGGGAGTGTGACCACAAAGGGGTTAGTGGTCGGGGAGGGGAGAGGGGCTGGTTAAGAGGCACATAGGTGAAGATGTTTTTTTTTGGGGGGGGGGTGGAAAAATGCATCTTCGCCTATGTACCTAAAAATCCAAGCACCGGCCCTGCTCATATCATGTATTTTTTGTTTACTATTTTTGTATTCTTGTTTGCAGTCAGTGTAGGTGAAACAGATCTGAATTACTTATACTAAGTATCAATTTACTATCGATTTAGTTACTTTTAGTCAGTTGCATAGGTCAAGGATGATGGCCATTGCAAAAACGTGTTGCTGTGATAATGTTTTTTTTTTATATAGTTAAAGCTATTTTTTGTTTATATGCAAAGTCTAAATTATCCACATTTTTTTTAAATAACTGCTAATAGAATTAGTTGTAAAAACAATGTTTAACACAATTTCAACAGCATATTTAGAAAATGATATATATTGTGCATTAAAATGAAATGTGAAAAATATATTTGTATAATAATATATATCTTGATTGAATTGTATGGAATAGACACATTGTTTCCAATAAGAGCAACATGGAACTTTTAAAACATTCATGCACCCATTGCTAGAATCTAACAATTTATATCCTAAGAATTATGTAAGGAACATTCATGTTAAGTGTTACCCATTTTAGAAAAGCAGTTTGCTGCCCCCCAGAGGTAAAAAAAAATATTATTGTCATTGGTGATCTCTATTCCCACTATACTGCATAGCTTTATAACAAATAACGCATAAAGTTTTAATTATTTTGAAAATTTTATTTGTAGAAATGTTATTAGATAAGTATTTATCAGGGCAAGCATTGCTATAGAAATTTGATGAAAAGTGGACAAGACAATGTAGGTAGCAACATTTCACGGAGCTTGGACTAATAACACCACATTCAAGGTCATGCAGTGTTTCCTCTGTCATTTGTTTGTTTTACCTGATATTTCATATAATATATTTGATTTTACATATTTTTGTATGCTTCATGTGGAATTATATGGAAAAAACACATTGCTTCTAATAAGAACAACTTGAAACTTTTAAATCATTCATGCACCCATTTCTAGAATCTAACAATTTATATCATACATGTTATAGTGTCTGGAGTCTCCTGGCACTGTACTTCCATTTAGCATTAAACAATTTTTAATGTATTAAACCTACACAAGAGTGTCAAAGAGCCCATCCTCTATATCAGGGGTTCCCAACCCAGTCCTCAAGTACCCCCTAACAGTCCAGGATTTAGGGATTACCCTGTTGTGTCTAAAGTGTTTTTTGTTTCCAAAAACACCTTAGGCACAATTGAGTAATCCTTAAATCCTGGACTGGCAGGGTGTACTTGAGGACTGGGTTGGGAACGCCTGCTCTATGTGTTGCTTGGGCCAATGCGGAAGCCTTAGCCTGAGCAGCAATGATTGACTTTGAGTACCCATTGTAGGTATGAAGCAGTATGGCTAGAAGCGTGGAATCTCTGCCTTAGAATTGATGGCTAAGGGCAGCCAGGGACCTTCATTTAGTGTTCAACTGCTCGAAAGTTGTTTGATACTGAATGGAGGTACAGCTCATGAGGACTCCAGGCACAATAAGCAACTCAATAAGATGAAATGGTTATAGTGCCTACAGTGTCCCTTTACGTGTTACACATTTTAGAAAAGCAGTTTCGTGCATTGCAGAGGTAAATATATATTTTTGCATCAATCATCATTGTTCCCACTGTAGTAAATAGCTCCATAATTATTAAAACATATTATACAGGCATGTATAAGGGCAAGAATTATTATAGAAATTAGATGTAAAGTGGTCAAGACAATGCAGGTAGCAGCATTTAATTTTAGCTCTGACCTTGAAGTGTGGACTAATAACAAATTTTTAATGTACTGCAGTGTTGCCTCTGTCACCTGCTTTTTCTTATCTAATATATGATATAATTAAATGATATATAATATATATAATACTGATAGATCAATTCTAGAATGTTTTTTATATATTCAGAAAAAAAATGTAATGAAAAACAATAGAAGCATACACACACAGTCAGAAACACACACATGCATGTTATTAATAAAAATGCATCCATCATGTCATTGTTATATAGCCTGAATGCCATTGACACTTATTCAAAAATACATTTGACAGTGTTTGTCCTTGGTCCCCGGCAGTAAAACTTCTTAGGACAGCCTTGCCTAAAAGGACAAATATATCAATATAAACATAGCCCCTCTGGATCATTTTAATCTGTTTGCATACATGAATAGGTTAATATGTTTATTTCATGTTGGATTATTTCATGTTGGACCAGTGAAGAATTGCTACACGGCTTCATTGGCATCATGTCATCTTTGGAACATGCACATTGAATTAAGATGTGCTGCTTAGAGCCGTGTTATTGTCACAGCCTTGAGACTAGAAACCCCAGCTTCAAATTCTGGTTAGATCACCTAACCAGCAAGATTTCCTGGTCAAGACACAAAATGATACACAGTACTGTGCTAAAGTCTTAGATTTGTTGTTTTAGAAGTGGTATAATTATTCCTCAGTCTCTTTATTAGAATAAAACCAAAATACAGGAAATTTGTATGCAGTATGTATGCAAGGCAAACAAACTGGATATTTAAGATGTGGTATTCAAGCTGTTATAAAGAAATTTTAAGAATCATGAGAGGTCATGGACAAAAATGTACTGGAAGGCCAAGAGAAACATCAAAATCTGATGAGAAGTGTCTAAATTTATTTTTTAAAAGAGCGGAAGAAGTCAAGCAAACACCTGGCTCAGCATCTGGCAGTTTTATCGGGATGGCAAGTTCACCATTATACAGTCCAAAGAAGTTTGATTAGTCTTGATGGTCTTTGTGGAAGGGTAGCAGTCAAG
Organism: Pelobates fuscus; assembly: GCF_036172605.1. Taxonomy (NCBI): domain Eukaryota; kingdom Metazoa; phylum Chordata; class Amphibia; order Anura; family Pelobatidae; genus Pelobates; species Pelobates fuscus. The sequence continues at coordinate 232,182,082 of NC_086319.1, read as the reverse complement.
AAACCACTTTTTGGAAGGGGACAGGGTGAAAAGGTTAACATTTTCAAAGATTGGAATGTATATCAATCCACAAAGACCATTCCTGATCAAACTCCTTCGGACTGTACAATGGTCACCTTGTCATCCCGGTGAAGCACCAAGATACTGAGACAGGTCCTAACTGGATTTCATCCACTCACAAAGAAGAGACTTTTACATGTACTGTATATATATATTTGCCTTCTTCAAATTCTCATGGATTGTGAACTCATTTGAGCAGGGTCTTCTTCATCTCATGTCTCTGTTAACATTCTGTATTTTAAATGTCCCCTTTTTCATCATTGTAAAGCGCTGTGGAATACATATAAATAATAATAAAATCTTGGAGAAAATAAGGTGATAGCGCAACAGGTATTAAATGTAAATCACAATAGCAGCAGTAAATAAGGTAGAACCTGTTAATAAAAACATAAAAGCGACATAGCGCAGACTGAATATAAAGTGGTATCCGTGCAGAAAATACAAAGGACACTCACATGTTCCAGAACCCTTAAGGTCGGCTCTGAACCCAGTAGACATAATATCCCTACTTAGACTGTTGTAGTGTAGATGGTCCCAGCGATGTTATTCTCCAAAATTTTAGTTGGACCGTCATCGGTCGGCAGTGGAAAAATGCAGATGACGGTCCTGAACCGTCCTCGGTCGTTAAGAGGTTAAACTATTCTCCATACAATAATAATAATACACACTAGCTTAGACATCTGTTCAGCGTCCATTGTTCAAGTTAGGCATGGTTTTGATAAATAATATAATGTCTAAGTTCACTTTTTATTAAGAGTATATTCACTTCAAGAATTTTAGTAAAATGGTGTGATTGTGTGGAACATAGATATGTTTCTTTGTCATTATAACTTTCAAATCTCAAGAACATTTGCTCATTATTGATAGCGAGTACATGCAATTTGTCATATTACTCTGCTATCAATAAACCTTCCAGTCTTGGTTGACATTTAGAACTTATAGTATTTAGCATAAATGTCAAATGAAGAAGAATGATCAGCACAAATTAATGTATGAATAGAAATCCAGAAGAGTTGTTCACTGCAAAAAGTGTGTGTGTTAGAGCTTTACCTAACACAACCTTTCACATTCCAGATGTTTGGATTACATCTCCCATAATGCTTTTACAGCCACAATGCTGGCAAAGCATCAAGGGAAATGTAGTCCAAAACGTGTTAAGGTTGCCTACCCCAGTTTTAGATGCTCAGACTGAACTGCTGTGACATGGAAGGTGACTGATTACCTTGAAAGTGTTTTGCAAAAACACTGAGCAGGGATTAGTAGTACCATGTAATGGTGCTTGTGGGTTACTTCAATTGAGCAAACTATTAACATCTGGGCAGCATTAGAAGTGGTTGATGAGGTGTGTGTCACTAAATCTGATGGCATTACCCTAGTAAATTTGCACAGTTGAGCAAAAGTGGTGGGAATGCCATCTCAGGAGTGTATGTGCGGGATATATAGGATTCATAATAGGGATAAGACTAGAAAGTTTGTTGTGATAGTCATGTGTGACCACTATTTGGCAAAATAATTACAAATACAAGGCATATGAGATCCATAAGAAAGAAAAAAATAATAATCTACTTGAGGTTTGCTTGTTTAATGACACTAACTATATACAAATTAAAATAGGAAGGACTACTATTGTTGGAATTAAGCACTGAGGTGAAGGCTGACTGCTATGATTAAGAAATAAATTATGGAGTCAAGAGAAACTGCTGATAGTAAAAAAATATTGATGAAGGGGCCAGCTTCACAGACACCACACAGTGGAGCTCCTGCTACTAATCTTTTATTTGGGTGAGTTAACAGGCTTTTTCCACTGTATCTCAATGGCAAAATAACCACCATAGTTGCTGCAGTACCCACCTGATGCCTTTTCAATTCTCTCTGGGCAAGCAGGCAACAATGTTTCAGGGCCTACCTCACCTCTCAGCCAAATCAAGTTGCATGGCTGGCCCCTGGATTGTCACAGGAGGACCTAGTTTCCCTAATATCAGAATGTACTTACTCGCCACCCAATACAATGGGGAAAATATACCAGAATCAACAAGTGGACACATCTAAAGAAATTAAAGTAATTCATGCAACTCATATCTGGTGTAACAGTAGTGTACATAAAAAAAACTAGAAATTTGACTGTGAAATAATAGCAGTCAATTTCCTTCACACGTGTGCATTTTAGGGCCTGCCAGGGCACAGTGTCACACCAGTGCAACTCATATCTGGTGTAACAGTAGTGTACATTTAAAAAAAAAAATACAGGGGGCTTGTTGTCACCTTTCGGGGACCCTTGTGTTGTACGTGGCTGGGTGGAGGAAGAGGCCTTCAATGACATCAGTGAGGACAAGGAACGGGACATGGCTAGCTTGGTATCCAACCTTGTGCAAATGGGGAGTTTGCGGTTGTGCACTTGGACTGTTTGCGGTTGTTTGCTGTGCGTTAAACGGGGAGTTTGGTCTGTCACTGTGAAGCAGGCATAACCCTTACACTACCTGATCGATACAACATCATACCTGATGTTTTAAAGCACGTTATTCCAAAAAATTTAGGAATGTTAGGTGATTTATGCCCTTTATGGATTAAAACCAGACTCTGCATCAACGATGTAATTTTCCATGGGAGTTTTGCCATGGATCCCCCTCCGGCATGCCACAGTCCAGGTGTTAGTCCCCTTGAAACAACTTTTCCATCACTATTGTGGCCAGAAAGAGTCCCTGTGGGTTTTAAAATTCGCCTGCCTATTAAAGTCTATGGCGGTTCGCCCGTTTGCGAATATTTGCGGAAGTTCGCATTCGCCATTCGCGAACAGAAAATGTTATGTTCGCGACATCACTAATTACTATGCACCGATAGTCAACTCACTGCCCTGTTATTTGTGTTCAGTTATACTTACTTACTGGAATATATGTTAACCAGTGGATTTTAAGATTCTTAGATTTTTTTTTCTGTCCAATCAGGCAGAAAGTCTTCCTCTTAAATATAAAAGAGGACAGCATACCTTGAAAAATAAAAAAAGTTATTATGATATATGTTATGGCACAAGCCATGTAATTTTCTTTTCTTGCATAATATACATATGTAATACTTACGACTGTTGCACAAATGCCTCAATAAAACAACGAATGTAAAAAAAAAACTGATTGATAAAAGAAAGAAAACTGCAGGAGTTATAAATTGAGAGATGGGATGAAGAAGAATGTGGCAGTGAAGTACGGAGAGATAGGTTGGAGTGGAATGGTTTAAAGGGAGGAACGAAGAGATTAAGTGATGATGATGATGCTGCAGTGAAAAGTAGGTGGAAGGTAACGATAACGGTGAAGGGAAAGTGTTAGAGTGAGAAAAAGAACGATGGAGTGAAGAGAAAAAAAAAGCCAGAGAGAGAAAAAATCTAGAATTAAGAAGGGGGAATGAAAAAATATATGGGATAAAAGAGCAACAAGGGCGAAGAGAGAAGAAGAGATTAGAAAGAGAAAACAAACAACCAAATAAATTAAATAAATTTAAAAAAAAATAGAAAATGGGGAGGGAGCATTGATTAAATGCATGTCGATCAGCAGACAAGACAGGCAGACAAGATGTGACAAACAGTGGGTGAGCAAGTGGGAACATTTGCCAAAGACATCTTACGCTATTGTGTCTCGAGAGTATCATGTAGCGGTCATCTCTTCCATGTCATAGATATACCTAATTTTATTTAGTAAGATCCCATTAGGCAGAGATGAAACCTTCTAGTATTTGCTTATGGAAAGCGCTGTGGCAGTACAAACTTTGTGACACAGATTTAGAGCAGAAAAGCCAAGTAAAGATCAATGGTGATTACTGTTACAACGCCAACAGTTCCTCTGGAAAAAGGTTAATACTTACAACCTTACTGAAAAGTTCAAACTGTAGTCCAAAAAGAAGAAACCACAGGGCACATGTACTAAATATAAAACTACCATAGCATTTAACGCACAAAAGGGGAATGATCCAGATAGATATGATGGCATCTCATATCATCCAAATGCCATCTTATAAGACACTTGAACTCACTTTTCTTCAAGGTGGAGCAGTTGAATACTTTGTAAGGGTTGATTAAGATATTGTTCCACTTATTTTCTTTGCTCACAAAAGCCAGATCTTTTCCCCAAAGGAACTGGTGTTTCCTATCCACCCAAGAAATTTGTAGACGTCACAAATATTACATTGTAAAGGTTGTTCCTTGATCAAAAGGCTGATATTTGAAAAGACACTCAAATGATGTCAATTGGGAAGTTTGATTATGTTGGATCCAACCATGCAGATAATTATAAATTACAACCTCCTCAGTTTCTTTATTTTCTACTATATTTGTCTGCATATATCAGCATTGGGTAATCATTTACCTCAAAACATGTCCCTGTATCATTGACAGACCGTTCTCCCACTACCACTTAAAGGTGTCACATTCACGTCAATATACAAATTATCAGGATTACTAACTTAAGTATGAATTCATGGTGAGTTCAAAGTGAATTTCAAAATTGTCAAACTTGAAAACTTCTTCAGCTATGCTTTCATTTGCCTGCTCTGGCCTTAAATTTGATATTCACTTTGAATTATCTTTGGATTTGTACTTGTGTAAATAACCTGCTCATATATATATATATATATATATATATATATATATAATACACAAGATCCAGCGCACTCTCCTATCTACTAAACAGCAACTTCAATGTTGACAGATTTTATTAGTTTTTAAATTTTTTTATTTAAAATCACCTTATCTAGGCAAAAAATAATGGGGATTTAGTTACATTATATGATCATACATTGCATAAGCCTGCCACAACGTCAATGTACCCCATCTTTGGCAGGTCCTACTCTCACAGTCTAATGTCTGCTCTTATGAGATTAACCCACTTACTTGGGGAAAAAATTCCATCTGAGGCTCTCTGCAGTACAAGGCTAAATAGGGACCTGAGATGACGCACCTGTGACAGGGAGGGGTGCAAAACCAAGGAGTTGGCTAGACTCCCAAATATATATATATGGAACATGGGGGGTGGTTGCACTCACCTGAACATGCTTAAATGGGGTGCTGCTGGGGGCCATATTATACAATACACAAGATCCAGCGCACTCTCCTATCTACTAAACAGCAACTTCAATGTTGACAGATTTTATTAGTTTTTAAAAAAAAATATTTAAATTTTTTTATTTAAAAACACCTTATCTAGGCAAAAAATAATCTAGGCAGCACCCCATTTAAGCATGTTCAGGTGAGTGCAACCACCCCCCCATGTTCCATATATATATATTTGGGAGTCTAGCCAACTCCTTGGTTTTGCACCCCTCCCTGTCACAGGTGCCTCATCTCAGGTCCCTATTTAGCATTGTACTGCAGAGAGCCTCAGATGGAATTTTTTTCCCAAGTAAGTGGGTTAATCTCATAAGAGCAGACATTAGACTGTGAGAGTAGGACCTGCCAAAGATGGGGTACATTGACGTTGTGGCAGGCTTATGCAATGTATGATCATATAATGTAACTAAATCCCCATTATTTTTTGCCTAGATAAGGTGTTTTTAAATAAATTTTTTTAAAAACTAATAAAATCTGTCAACATTGAAGTTGCTGTTTAGTAGATAGGAGAGTGCGCTGGATCTTGTGTATTGTATAATATGGCCCCCAGCAGCACCCCATTTAAGCATGTTCAGGTGAGTGCAACCACCCCCCCATGTTCTATATATATATATATATATATATATATATATATATATATATATATATATATTATTATTATTTTGTTAAGTCAAATAGGGGTTTCTTCTGATACCTTATAAATAAAAAGAAAAAAAATGGTTTTTTTTTACGGTTTTGCATATAATAATTTCTATACGACTAGTGCAACTAAAAAAACACTAACCTCAAAATAAATGTGATTACACAGATTATACATCAAGGAATACCATTATTATTTGCAATGCGTTGGAAAGGAGGGTATTGCAGTTTTAAATTTAAACTAATATGTTTGCCAAGACTATAACTTTAACTTCAATAATAGTCACAAAATCCCAAATCCCTATGCAAAGGTTTACATTTATGGTCACATAATCAAAAATCCATATGCAAAAGTATATATTTATATAAATTATATTCCAAATGGTATTTAAAAGAACACTATAGGGTCACGAACACAAACATGTATTCCTGACCCTATAGTGTTAAAGCCCCCCTGGGTCCCTCATGCCTCCATAAATATAGCAAAATCTTACTTGCATTCAAGCCTGAAGCTGTAGCTCTGCATGCTGTTTGCCTCAGAATAAAACAAGCTGTCTTCTGACATCATCAGAAGTGGTAGCCTGATCCAATCACAATGCTTCTCCATAGGATTGGCTGAGACTGACAAGGAGGCACATCAGGGGAAGAGCCAGCACAATTCAAACACAGCCCTGGCCAATCAGCATCTCCTCATAGAGATGAATTGAATCAATGAATCTCTACGAGGAAAGTTCAGTGTCTGCATGCAGAGGGAGGAGACACTGAATGTTTTGATGCATTTTAGGCATCCATGACCCAGGAAGGATCTCTAACAGCTATCTGAGGAGTGGTCAGTGAAGTTATCACTAGGCTGTAATGTAAACACTGAATTTTCTCTGAAAAAGCCTGAAGGTAATGATTCTACTCACCAGAACAAATTCAATAAGCTGTAGTTGTCCCTTTAACTAAGAGTATTTTGACACTTCATTTTTTAATTGTAACCCCAACTATACCTGGCTAACTTTGCTTGGAAACCAATTCCTATATCAAACTCTAGCCCTATTACTAGTAACCATAGCACATTTTAGCAGGACTACATTATTAGAGCCATATTTAGAATTACTGCTCTTTTCTCTTTGTGATGTAGCCTACACTGGATATGTATTTAATCCCTCATTTCATTAAGTTTTAAGTAGTAGCAAGACATGCAAAATTAAATTTGGTGGGAAATACTATTCACATAGTTGATATGAGACACTTACTCATTCCGTAAGACAGAAAATAAAGCATGGATCTATACATTTCTCTTTCTGTCATTTATCATAACAGCTGTAAGTCAAGTTACTTGTCTATTGTTATTTACATTGTACTAGATGTAGTGCAATTAATAGGCTTAGACATGTTTAGCTTTTAGCTAAAGAGCCACTATCAAGGTCACATCACATATCAAGACAGAATATGTTTAGTTGTAAATCGCTACCAGAGAGCAATTGTCTGTTTCCACTATGTTTGGTCCGAATACAGTATATGAGACTAAATATGTTTAATAATCTATTAACTCCACTGTGCCTCTAGGAAATAATTCTGCGGCTCTACTGAACTATTGACTTTTCTTGTAAACTGCTAAGTCTGCTTGAATCATCATAATTGAATTTCAATTCATGGGAATTTTAAATAGCTTATATTTAACACATTGCACAAAAATGTGCAAAACATCAGTTTTTTCCAGTCTTGCCCATTTCACTTGTTCATAGCTTTTGACTGTCGTTTTAGTTTTCTGACAGTGTATTTTTATTTGTCTAGATGACAATTATTTAAGTGTTTACTGGTGTATTGCAAGCATGTAGGAACATTTATTAAGAACACACTTACCTCTGCTTCTTGAACTTGGCCAATGTCACCTTGATCACGGCACCATGTCCACTATAAGTTTTCTGGAGATCTGCATCACCAAGGAACACTTTTTTTTTTTTTGAATCATGTAAAAGCCAGGTTAATATAGTTACAGCAAGGGCATTAACATGATTTTCTCTAAATGGACCTTGAGTTATTGGGAATACAAATTAAATAACATTGGAATAAAACTTAAAATAAACACAAACATTCACACATTTACTATTTCTTGTACTTTGCGCTAGGGGCAAATGCCCTGCCCAAAGGAGCTTACAATCTAAAGCAGTGATGTTACCACTGCTCTAACCAGCTGAAATAAACTATTATGCAGAGACATATCAATCCTGATATTATTGGTTTTATTTCTTTCATAATAGATTGATTTAATCTTGACACTCAGAGAAAAACTCTCCCCTATGAACATTTCCAAAAAGTCTGAGCAATCCATCAGTTAATGACCTTAATTCAATTAATTAAAACATAGTGTTTTGTTTCCAATGTCTTTGTTTTCTTTGATTTAGTATGGTGTGTCTGCATTAAGTGGTATATTGGTGCCACCAAGTGGTGATTATATGTAGTTGCATTAATATTATGAAATAAAATAGATGCATACAATGCTTCTTTAAAATCCTTAATTTATCAATGTAAATATAACTTTGAGATCTCAGTTTGTATGGAAAAAAATATTAGTCATGCAAGCTGTTACATAACAGACTACTGATAAGGGCTGCTAAATTAATTTGTTGGATCGTCACATGATAACATAATAAGGCAACCTATATTTTCATGTTATTGTTCTTAAGTAAGATGTGAAATGCATGTACAATACAAAGTTACACATTTAACATGTGTGAGGGAAAAACAGCCACAATTATATGTACTATTCATAAACCAGCAAGTTTAATTACATAAACAGGCAATACTTAAAAATGTAAATATTCTCTTAATAAATAAAGAAATTTAAAATGTATAATTTTCAAATTCTAAAAACTTTCAATTAAACGAAAATATCTGGAGGAGGTTTGAATTGCATATAAATCTAAATCTTTTTATCCAAATAAGAAGAATGAACACATACATTAACAATAACTGTTAACAGTGTTTGTTGCAATACTGTATCTATTTCTTGTATTACTATTAGATAGAAAGAATCCAATTTCACAGTTAAATCTCTAGCAATAATCATAACACAACAGTACTGGAAAATAAATATTCTATCACCATATGGTAGACCTTCCTCAAAAGTCTTCACAGTTAATTTAGTAGGCAATCTATCCTCCCATGTGTCATATAGCCATCTACCACAGTGATGTACCTCAAGAAAGCAGTAAAAATGCATATAGGATAATAACATGTTATTTATTGTAAAAAAGATAGGACTACCAATCCTTAGACTAAAATATTATAAACAGCTTCTGAACGATATGGAGGTGTAGCTTTGAAACTCCGCAAGACTGCGGCTATTATTGCTGTACAGTGGGATGCTAACGTACCAACAAAGACCCAAAACACACAGTTAAGATGTCCAGCACTAAAAGCAAGTCCAGCACAGATTTTTATTTTTACCTGTTACAAAAATTATAAGGAAAAAACAAATCCCATATCAGTGGGTATAATTTTAAATGCAATTGGCTGTTGAGAGATTCAGAAGAAAGGAAATAAGAGCTTAGGGTGGTGGCCAGATATAAGATGATGGAGGGAGGACTTGGGATCCCCATAAGAAAATATTATTACTACAGAGCCAACCTAAGCCAAATCATTAAAGGACCACTCTAAGCACCCAGACCACTACAGCTTAATGAAGTGGTCTGGGTGCCAGGTCCAGATAGGGTTAACCCATTTTTTTATAAACATAGCAGTTTCAGAGAAACTGCTATGTTTATAAATTGGTTAAGCCTTCCCCCTAATCCTCTAGTGGCTGTCTCATTGACAGCCGCTAGAGGCGCTTGCGTGATTCTCACTGTGAAAATCACAGTGAGAGCACGCAAGCGTCCATAGGAAAGCATTGTAAATGCTTTCCTATGCGACCGGCTGAATGCGCGAGCAGCTCTTGCCGCGCGTGCGCATTCAGCCGACGGGGCGGAGAGGAGGCGGAGAGGAGGCGGAGAGGAGGAGTGCTCCCCGCCCAGCGCTGGAAAAAGGTAAGTTTTACCCCTTTTCCCCTTTCCAGAGCTGGGCGGGAGGGGGACCCTGAGGGTGGGGGCACCCTCAGGGGACTCTAGTGCCAGGAAAACAAGTATGTTTTCCTGGCACTAGAGTGGTCCTTTAACATGACAAAAAAAAAGAGGAAACCCTGGTTTGTGTACAAATGGCGTTTTCCAATAAAATTCCATTTCTCCACAAACCAGGGGATCCTCTTTTTTTTTTACAGAACTTTGGGTAGCAAAACCCAAAAGATCAGCAGCAGTATGACTATTGCCTACATCTGTTTTCATGGCTATTTGAAATAAATATATACATAAACTATGTTATTCTCACTCTCTATTATAAACCACCCCTATCAAAAGTTTACAGCTCCTAATTCCCACTTTTACTAGTAAAAAGTAAAAGTGGGAAATACAGTCATATGGGGTTGAATACATTTCACATATAAAGTGATGTTCACATAGAATCATATACAAATTCACAACACAAATACCATTTACCACCCAAAAATATTTTTTTTTCATCTCTTCAGATAAATCCTTTTAAGTAGTGATGTCCCGAACGGTTCGCAGGTGAATAGTTCCCGGCGAACATAGCGTGTTCGCGTTCGCCACCGATCGCGAACATATCCGATGTTCGGTCTGCCCCCTATTCATTGAGTAAACTTTGACCCTGTACCTCACAGTCAGCAGACACATTCCAGCCAATCAGCAGCAGACCCTCCCTCCCAGACCATCCCACCTCCTAGACAGCATACAATTTAGATTAATTCTGAAGCTGCATTCATTTTTTTTTATTATTTTTTTTTATTATTTGATTATTATAAATTATCCTCCATAGCCAGTAACCTGTGTTTATTATACATTATCCCCTATAGCCAGTAACATGTGTTTATTATACATTATCCCTCCATAGCCAGTAACCTGTGTTTATTATACATTATCCTCCCATAGCCCGTAACCTGTGCTTATTATACATTATCCTCCCATAGCCAGTAACCTCTGTTTATTATACATTATCCCTCCCATAGCCAGTAACCTGTGTTTATTATACATTATCCTCCCATAGCCAGTAACCTGTGTTTATTATACATTATCCTCCCATAGCCAGTAACCTCTGTTTATTATACATTATCCCTCCCATACCCAGTAACCTGTGTTTATTATAGATTATCCCCCCACAACCAGTAACCTGTGTTTATTATACATTATCCCCCATAGCCAGTAAACTGTGCTTATTATACATTATCTCCCCCATAGCCAGTAACCTTTGTTTATTATACATTATCCCCCCCCACAACCAGTAACCTGTGTTTATTATACATTATCCTCCCACAACCAGTAACCCTGAGCGGCGGTGGGGGCCCTAAATAAAAATTGGGGGGGGGGGGGACCTAATGTCCTCCCCCCTGGCCCCCACCCCTGAGCGACGGGTGGGGGCCCTAAATACAAATGGGGGGAACCTAATGTCCTCCCCCTGGCCCCCACCCCTGAGCGGTGGGGACCCTTAACAAGAATAAGGGGGGGTCACCTAATGTCCTCCCCCCTGGCCCCCACCCCTGAGCGACGGGTAGGGGCCCTAAATACAAATGGGGGATCCTAATGTCCTCCCCCTGGCCCCCACCCCTGACCGGTGGGTGGGGGCCCTAAACAAGAATAAGGGGGGACCTAATGTCCTCTCCCCTGGCCCCCACCCCTGAGCGGTGGGTGGGGGCCTAAACAAGAATAAGGGGGGGACCTATTGTCCCCCCCTGGCCCCCACCCCTGAGCGATGGGTGGGGGCACTAAACAAAAATAAGGGGTGGGGACCTATTGTACTCCCCCCTGGCCCCCACCCCTGAGCGGCAGGTGGGGGCCCTAAATACAAATGGGGAGACCTAATGTCCTCCCCCCTGGCCCCCACCCCTGAGCGGCGGGTGGGTGCCCTAAATAGAAATGGGGGGACCTATTGTCCTCCCCCCTGGCCCCCACCCCTGAGTGGTGGATAGGGGCCCTAAACAAGATAATGTCCTCCCCCCTGGCCCCCACCCCTGAGCGGTGGGTGGAGGCCCTAAATGAAAATTTAACCCCCCTCCCCCCAGGTGACTAGGAGTCCCCAAACCCCTAGTCACCCCCTCCCCCCAAAAATAAACTCCTACCTACCCCCCTCACCCTAAAAATAATGAGGGGTCCATTTAACTAAGTACCTTTAAAAATAAAAATACACTTACCATTCGATGTTTTCTTTCTTATAAAATCTTCTTTTTTCAGCCCCAAAAAAGGCCAAATAAAAATCCATAAAAACCGACGCAAAAAAAAACAAGCGCCAAAAAAAATAATCCCTGTGGGTTTTAAAATTCGCCTGCCTATTGAAGTCTATGGCGGTTCGCCAGGTTCGCCCGTTCGCGAACATTTGCGGAAGTTCGCGTTCGCCATTCACGAACGGAAAATTTAATGTTCGCGACATGACTACTTTTAAGCAATGCCAATAGGGACAAGTCAAGAAACAACAGAAAGACCAGACTAACAATGTTTTTTTTTTTTTTAATTCTTTATTTTTGTTGTGCAGGTGATTACAGATTGAGTCAGTGACGCCACAACAGCGTTAGCTTTGACATTGTAATGATAACAGTGGCATAAAAGACATTGCACATTTTTATAATGTTAAGAAATCTAAACTATCCAACCCGTTGCAAGGTGATATTCTGGGTATACAGATTGATTCAGTGACGCCACCCCGGCGTAAACTTTGATATAGTAATGAGATCAGTGGCATAAAAGACGTTGAACATTTGTATAATGGTAACAAACCTAAACTATTCCATACGTTACAAGGTGAGATTACGGGTAAACAGATTGATTCAGTGACGCTCCAACAGCGTATGCCTTGACATTGTAACGATATCAGTGGCCTAAAAGACGTTGCACATTGTTATAATGTGAACAAACCTAAATTATCTAATATGTCGGAAGGTGGGGTTACGGGTAAACAGGTTGATTCAGTAACGCCCCAACAGCGTAAATTTTGATATTGTAATGATAACAGTGGCATAAAAGATGCAGTTGTATAATATTAACAAATCTAAACTATCCAATACGTAGCAAGGTAAGGGTAGGGGTAATAAGGTGTGATGGGTGTGCGTGCGTGTAGGGTATGTGGGGCCGCCCAGGTTACAGGTGTTGTTCTTGTGTAGGCCTACTTCGTTTTTGCGTCAATGAGTTAACGGTTAAGTCTTCTGCTCGACGATAGTTATGTGAGACCATACATTAACAAGTACTAATATGGCTTAAGCAATACCGTGTACATTTTTGTTTAGAAAAAGAAGAGTAACAAGATGCGTCAGTGGCTAGGGACGCTGGATGACAGATGAAGCTTTGCCCTGTAGTATGACACTGGGTGGATGTACATACGGAGGAGCGCGCTATGTTATCGGGAAAGACTTGGTTAGGTCGGTGGGCGCAAGCCTGAACAGATTTCTGAATGTTAGTCAGGAGCGAGCTCTGCGTGTGTCTGTAGTGGGTCAGTGGAGAGCTGGGCGTGGCTGTGCTTGAAGGATTGTGTCGCTTGGCAGCCGGGTGGGGTGTCCGAACCCGCCGCTTGGCTATGGTTAGGGAGACATGTAGGTGTTAGTGGCGCCACGGCTAGGTTAATTTGGTGGGAGACAGGCTGCAGTAATATCGTGCTGTGCGATGCGAGTTTGTCATGTAGGTGCGTGACTGCTGGATATGGAAGTGTATTGGAAGGTTGCATGTTGTGTTATATCTGGATGCTCAGTACATAAACCTGTCGCGGCCATACAGTGGTTCGTGCGTTGGATGAGGACCTAGTGCAAAGGTACAGGGGTGAGTACAAACATAACAGTTAAAATACATTACGAGGTATAAACCGTCCAGCTACATCATGCGTTATCACGGCATCGGAGCCTACAGGATTGCAGCTCTCTTCTGGGTCAGACTAGGTTACAGCGTAGTTCGGGGGTGGTTGATAAACTATACATAGAGCCAGATTATAAGGCCAGCAGGAACCCAAGATAAACCAAAGTCCCAGCACATCGTATGTCGGCTGAGGTTACGTTAGAGGGTTGAGTAGCGGTGACCATCTCCACAATTATGGTTCAAGTGTGAGAGTCCTTAGCTGGATGGTTAGGTCGTGTTGGGGTCTCCTAGTAGTAATGGTGATGCCCAGTAGATAGTGTGTCTTCGTCCTAGACGCTGGTTAGGTAAGTCCCTGTGGTTGTAGGTTGCTCTGAGAGGTCGGGTGCATTAGTCTGGCATAGCCAGGTAATGGCGGCACCTGGGTTGGAGCGTGAGTTCCTCAGTCCCGTTTAGGTAGTAACTGCAGCATAGGTGACTGGTGTAAGGTTTCGGGGTACGAACGTGGCGCTGTTCGCCGGATCCCAGCTCTGATTCGGTGTGGTGGGGTCTCGGAGGCCCACTTGGGGGAGTGAGTCCCAAGTTAGGCCCAAGGCCTGTAGTAGCTCCGTTGCGTCCTGTGGGTCATGAATTTGAAAAGTCGTCTCACCCCACTTCACAAATAGTATTTCCTTCCCGTTCGGGAGTTAGGGTGCCATGGAGGTCTCAGCGGTGTTCGGGTAATTGAGTGTCCGATTTGAGTTCCAGACACTTGACGACCAAACACCGCTGAGATTTTCGTGCGTAAGATGGCACTAAAGTATTAATAAGGTACACACTTCTCTCTGGGGTGGTCTATTGGTTCGGTAGTTTACATTCGTATGGAGTACGGATGGAAACTACCGAACAATCATACGAATCCCACATACATTTTAACCATAGAAACAGAAATAACACCCAAATTGCAATAGTATTACAGTCTTTTAGGACAGCCCTGGTACCATCTGTTACAAAGGCCCTTTAATTTTGAACATTGCAGATGTAAGCCCAAATCATCATCAATCCCTGCAACAAGGCCCTTTCATTTTGAACACTGCAACTGAAAGGTACGGACTGAGTTGGAGAAGATATTCAACCAGATTTCTTTCATTTTGTTACTAGATTATTACTTTACTATACGGTAATGATGCTACCAATGTTACATATAGTTTACTACTGTAATATTTTGTACTTTTTGTTACATGTAATTATTAATAATCTGGCTGTTAGAATTTTGGTTGGCAAATATTTACTTGTTTATAACAAATAGCTAGCCAGCTCCATTACTCCACCCCTCCACCCCTCCACCCCCCACTTGCCACTCCCTTTTAAGTAAGCCAAAATCATCATCCATCCCTGCAACAAGGCCCTTTAATTTTGAACACTGCAGATGTTAGCCCAAACCATCATCCATCCTTGCAATAAGGCCCTTTAATTCTACCTGACTGAGACATCATTGAGACATGATGATCAGACTAGCCAGGAACTAGTCTAACAAATTTCCCAGAACAACTACTGCTCTTGGTGTTCCCGTTGTGTATGCCTAGAGCGACCAAATACTTAGTACTCTACACTCTACACTGCTGGCTAAACAAATAAACTTGACAACCATTGCTACAATGCTTGAGTTGTTAGACAGGGTTTTACATGTCAGGACATATAAGATTTCAGAAAGAAAACATATAGCTGTAGGTAAACACTAGTGTACAACTTGGAAAATTTGGGATAGCTTTTACTGTAAACATTTGGAAGCATCACAAGATAATTAACCACTACATTCTCCTTACATTACGAGGATTAAACTGATATCTATCACAGCAAGTATTAAAAAAGGTTTCCCGAGCCTTACCTCCTCTTCCACCCTCCTTATCTTCTCCTCCTCTATTGCCCTTTTGTTGTTAAAGTCAGTGTTATTTTTAAGAATGGTACAGCTCATTTTAGGATTTTCGTATTGGGTGTATTTGTTAGGGAGTAAATAATTTACCTCTTCCATATACATATAGATTCAAGCTTTTGTACCCATTCCTGTATATTGAGGGTAGCAGTTTTTTCTAGCATATTGGGATACGAAGATTTGCAGCTGTGAGTAAATGGTTTAATAGAGAGGATTGCAGTTTGGAGATTAAGGTCAGATACAAGAGAAATAGCAGTGTTTCTGGAGTGATAGGGAGTTGTATTTGTATAGTGGTATGTATACGGGAGACTAGTCATTTCGGATCACAGAGCACTACATATGTGCCAGTGTGCCAGTGGATTGAAGGCATCTCCAACACTTGTCTGAAGATGTCGGGAAGAATTTTTCGATTTGAATAGGGGTGTAGTGCCACCACGAAATTATTTTATAGTTACTTTTTTGAATACTATTACTGATGGATGATTTGTGTGCATTTATGAAGATTTGTTTTCCAGTCATGGAGTCACTAATATATTTAAGTTTTGGGATCAGGAAAAAGTTAATTTAGGTAAAGTGTCATTGTGTTCATTGTAGAAATAGTCGCAAAAAATGGAAAGAGGTATTTTCTTAAAACTGTGTGTTGAGCATTGCGGTTCGAAACATGTTAATGTACATTGTGTTCAAATGTTTGCATACCCTATCAGAAATGTATTTTGAAAATATGACGGATCATGCAAAAAAAAAAAAAATGTATTGAAGGATAGTGAACATATGAAGCCATTTATTATCACACAGTTGTTTGGCTCCTTTTTAAATCATAATAACAGAAATAACCCAAATTGCCCAGATTAAACATTTACATACCCTTGAATGTTTGGCCTTGTTACAGACACACAAGATGACACACACAGGTTAAAATAGCAATTAAAGTTAAATTTCCCACACCTGTGGCTGTTTAAATTGCAATTAGTGTATGTGTATAAATCAGGCTTCCCCAAACTCAGTCCCTCCAGATGTTGCTGAACTACAACTCTGATGATTCTATGAATGAAATAGATAGGCTGAGAATCATGGGAGTTGTAGTTCAGCAACATCTGGAGGGCCGGAGTTTGAGGAAGCCTGTTATAAATAGTCAATGAGTTTGTTACCTCTGTCAAAAGAGGTACATATCAAGGTGATAGAAGTTTATAAAGATGAAAGGATATATGAAGATATCCAAAGATTTGAAAATGCCAGTTAGTACTGTTCAATCACTTATTAAGCCACAACTGCCAGAAGAATAGTTTGGGATACAAAGAGAAACCCACAGGTAACCTCAGGAGAATTACAGGCTGTTCTGGAAAAAGACGGTGTGGTTGTTTCAAGGAGCACAATTTGATGATAATTGAACAAAAATGAGCTGCATAGTCGAGTTGCCAGAAAGAAGCCTTTACTGCGCAAATGCCAAAAAAAAGCCAAGTTATAATATGCCTGACAACACCTTGACACGCCTCACAGCTTCTGGTACACTGTAATTTGGAGTGATGAGACCAAAATAGAGCTTTATGGTCACAACCATAAGCACTATGTTTGGAGAGGGGTCAACAAGGCATATAGTGAAAAAAATACCATCCTCACTGTGAAGCATGGTGGTGGCTCACTGACATTTTTTTTTGGGGGGGGGAGGTAAAATACAGGCAGACAATTTGCATTCTTCTGCACGAAGGCTGCGCATGGGACGCTCTTGGACTTTCCAGTATGACAATGGCCCTAAGCACAAGACCAAGTTGACCCTCCATTGGTTAAAGCAGAGAAGGGTGAAGGTACTGGAGTGGTCATCACAGTCTACTGACTTTAATATTATGGAGTCACTCTGGAAAGGTCTCAAATGTGCAGTTCATGCAAGACGACCAAAGACTTTGCCTTAGCTTTAGGCATTTTGCCAAGACGAATGGGCAGCTATACCACCTAAAAGAATTAGGGGTCTCATAGACAACTATTACAAAAGACTTCACGCTGTCATTGATGCTAAAGGAGGCAATACACAGTATTAAGAACTAAGGTTATGCAGACGTTTGTACAGGGGTCATTTCATATATTTCTTTGTTGCTATGTTTTGTTTTATGATTGTTCCATTCTGTTATAACCTACAGTTGAATATGAATGCCAAGAGAAATAAAAGAAATGTGTTTTGCCTGCTCACTCATGGTTTCTTTAAAAAATGGAACATATATTGCCAATTCTCCAAGGTTATGCAAACTTTTGAGCACAACTGTCACGCCAACTGTGCATAATTCATTGTTGCACTATAGAGTATTGCCATTTCATGTAATTTGTGTAGTGCATATATGAATTGGCCACTTGGTAGAGGTGGAAGGGCCAATTTGATTATAGAGGACAGGTGTCAGAAGGGGTTAATGTAAATTGTATAGGAATGTGAAAGGGGTCAGATGGTTTACAACATGAATTGAACCTTAGATAAGTCAAAGGCTCTGCAAGGTGTGAAATTCTACATTTGAGTTGTCTGTATGTCTAGTTCCAATGTAAACTAACTGACTTCGACCATATGGCCTGAAACTCTTAATTGATAGTTAAATTCTTTGATATGTTAATATCCATTAGCCTTTAAGAAAACCCTTGTGTCCCAGTATCATATCCAAAAGAAACATTAATACTTATCCACAAATTAATAATTAAGCATCATGTTTATTTTATTTAGAATAGGACAAGCACAATCTTCTAATCAAGCCTAAACATGATTTACACAGCTTAAGCCATTTGGAAAGGGATTGTGATGTCCGCTAATTAGGTCACAAGTAAGAAGTGTGACATATCTATGGAATGGGAAAATGGTATCAATTTCATATATACAATTATTATTTCTGTGGCAATTACAAAAGAGGAGACAGAACGAAAAGTTTCTATTTGGATTGATGTTTGTTTGGAACACAATCCACTTATTGTTTCTATAGGTAGGCCTTATTTTAACCCCTGGGTCAGGCTTAGAAACTTGAGATTTCAATAATTTTGAAATGTGTATTGTACTTGCTTGGGGCCAAAATCCAATTTTTGAATGAGTCACCATCTTTGCTTGCAAGAGACCCCCTGGGCAAAAGTTTTACTTTTAAAACCTAAGTGAGCAAGTAATTAGGACTTCTGTTATTTTATCCCTTTTGTTTTTATCTGTTGTTGGTGTAACCAATTTGATTGTCATCTATATTGATGTATGCACCGTGACTATTTTTGTTCATAATAAATATTCCTTTATTATGGAATAAGAGGAGAAAAAAAATATAACGTGTCTAAAAGAGGAAGGAAGAAAGAACACATTAATAAAGTAGTATAACTAAAATCTATACAAATATAAGAATTCTAAAGATAATATATATAAATATATACATATTCATAAATACCCTTTTCCATAAAAGATAACATATCTACTTGTGATTTAAACAACTAGAACCTAAAATTTCTAGTTTTAAAAAATCCATTTTGTTTTTCTTTTTCCTACGCATGCTTAAACTCCTTTACTGTGTTAACATCTACCACCTCAGCTGAAAGGCTATTCCATGCATCCACTATCTTCTCAGTAAAGTAATACTTCATGATATTATTTTTAAATTTTTGCCCCTCTAACTTAAGACTATGTCCTCATGTTGTGGTTGTTTTTCTTCTTTTAAATATAGTCTTCTCCATTTATGTACTTAAATGTTTCTATCATATCCCACCTGTCTCGTCTTTCCTCAAACCTATACACGTTAAGTTCCTTAAACCTTTCCTTGTAAGTTTTATCCTGCAATCCATGCACCAGTTTAGTAGCCCTTCTCTGAACTCTCTCTAAAGTACGGTCTCCAGTACTGTGTAAAATACTCCAAGTGAGGTCTCACCAGTGTTCTGTACAATGGCATGAACACTTCCCTCTTTCTACTGCTAATACCTATACAACCAAGCATTCTGCTAGCATTTCCTGCTACTCTATTTCATTGTCTGCCTACTTTTAAGTCATCAGATGTAATTCAACCTAAATCCCTTTCCTCAGATGGTGAGATTATGACTCTATCAAATATTCTGTACTCTGCCCTTGGATTTTTACGCCCAAGATGCATTATCGTGCATTTATCTACATTAAATGTCAGTTGCCACAGCTCTGACCATTTTTCTAGTTTACCTAAATCATTTGCCATTTGGCTTATCTCTCCTGGAACATCAACCCTGGTGCGTATCTTAGTATCATCAGCAAAAAGACATACTTACCATCAAAAGACATACCTTACCATATATAAACGGTTGTTCTGCTACTGCTGTACAAGATTGTTTCCACTATTAGCTGAGGGTATTTCTGTCAGTACAATAGTGTTTGTGAAGTGTATTAGTGGTCATGCTGCAGTTACAACTGTTTTCTTCTGCAAATGCACCTCGTATGTAGAAAACGTTTGTGCTCATGCTGGTTTTCTGCCATTTTTCAATTTCCTATTAATTCCATTTTTTGTGTCAAAATATTTGCTACTGCACCTCTTCCTTCACTTTATGTTCCTCTTCAGTTTTGTTCAGTTTTGTGTCTCCCTTGATTTTTTAAAAATAAATGCAAGTGTATGGCTTTATTGTAACTCATTTATCAACCACTGTGGCAAATTATTTGAAACAGGCAATATATTTCATGGTCTTTGTTTTTGTGGTCTTTTTCATGGTCTTTCGTGAATGTAATAATGGTAAAATAATCACAAAAACAAAATAGAAGAGGAATGATAACTAGCAGAAAAATAGATTATGATGTCACATTACAAAAAAAGACTGAATAACAAGTCACTAAAGTGTAAAGGTGAATTAATTGTTTTATATAAAAGAATGTGTTACATGCACACAAAACTAGTGCAAACATAGTTACATAGCTGAAAAGAGACTTGCGTCCATCAAGTTCAGCCTTCCTCACATATGTTTTTTGCTGTTGATCCAAAAGAAGGCATATAAAAAAAAAAACACCCAGTTTGAAGCACTTCCAATTTTGCAACAAGCTAGGAAAAAAATTTCTTGACCCCAGAATGGCAGTCAGATTTATCCTTGGATCAAGCAGTTATTACCCTACATTGAAAGATTATATCCTTGAATATTCTGTTTTTGCAAGTATGCATCTAGTAGCTGTTTGAACATCTGTATGGACTCTGATAAAACCACTTCTTCAGGCAGAGAATTCCACATCCTGATTGTTCTTACAGTAAAAAAACCTTTCCTTTGCCTTAGACAAAATCTTCTTTCTTCTAGTCTAAACGCATGACCTCGTGTCCTATGTGAAGTCCGGTTTGTGAATAGATTTCCACACAATGGTTTGTATTGGCCTCGAATATATTTGTATAATGTTATCATATCCCCTCTCAGGCGACGTTTTTCTAAACTAAATAGGTTTAAATTTGTTAACCTTTCTTCATAGCTGATATGTTCCATTCCTTTTATTAATTTTGTAGCCCGCCTCTGCACTTTTTCTAGTGCCATAATATCCTTCTTTAGAACAGGTGCCCAAAATTGGACAGCATATTCAATGTGTGGTCTTACCAGTGATTTATAAAGAGGCAAAATGATATTCTCGTCCTGAGAATGAATGCCCTTTTTCATGCATGACAATACCCTACTGGCCTTGGCCACTGCTGATTGACATTGCACATTGTTGCATAGTTTGTTGTCTATAACAATTCCCAAGTCCTTTTCGTGTGTTGTTATCCCTAATTCGCTTCCATTAAGGGTATACGTTGCTTGTGTATTCTTTACACCGAAGTGCATAACTTTGCATTTTTCAACATTAAATTTAATCTGCCATTTAAGTGCCCAGTCCTCCAGTCTATCTAAATCCCTTTGCAGCAAAGTAATATCTTGCTCACATTGTATTATTTTACAAAGTTTTGTGTCATCTGCAAACACTGAAACATGACTTTCAATGCTGTCTTCAAGATCATTTATAAACATGTTAAATAGAAGGGGTCCCAGAACAGACCCCTGAGGGACACCACTTGCCACCTCTGTCCAGCTTGAAAATTTACCATTAACGACAACTCTTTGTACTCTGTTTTTAAGCCAATGTTCTACCCAAGAACAAGCATTTTCATCTAGACCGATTTCCTTGAGTTTGAACACTAATCTTCTGTGTGGAACTGTATCAAATGCCTTGGCAAAGTCCAAATAGATCACATCCACTGCAACACCCTGATCTATACTTCTACTTACTTCTTCGTAGAATGCAATCAAGTTAGTTTGACACGACCTGTGCTTCATAAAACCGTGCTGATTTTTGCTGATAACATAAAAGCAAATGTAAAAATGTGTATGCATAAGCCCCACTTTGCATAAGAGATTGTATATGTCTTGTAATTTGCCTCCCCTCTTTTGTCTCTGTCACCTCTTACTAACCACCTGTTCTCCACCTGACCCCTATTCTCTCCAGTTGTGCCTTAGCCCCATCACCACCTGTCCTTACCCTAACCCCTCATATCACTCCAATGTGTCGGCATGTTTGTCTGAACCATCTAACTCTAAATGTGATTCTTCCTCAGTGCACAAAAACCCAATAGTAAGTTTGCCCCAATTCAATTTCTCCCACCCCACACACATCCCTGCCCCATCTCACCTCAGTGTGCCTTTCCATCACCCTACATGTGACTCTGTCCTGACCCATCTCAACCCCAATATGTCTCACCCTCAATCTTCCCATCAACCCAGTCGTGCTTTTGCCAATACATTTGTTCTTCATTTACAACCCAAATGTGTATCTGCCCCATCTAACCATCATTATGTAACTGCTTCACTTTACATTTATCTCTGCCCAATCTCACATTGTTCTTGCCTCACATGTCTTTGCCACCATTTCACCCCCATTAGTGGACACAACCCACCTTTAGCTTCCTCTCATCTCACAAAGAATGCCTGCTGTTCATCGCACCCGGAGAGCGAAAAGCACATATACTACCAGGTCTCACATAGCCAGGGGAGAAGGAGGAGCTGGGAGAAGATAATAGTGCAAGAGGTTGAGGGCCACACACTATTATGGAACTGCAACTATCACCAAAAGCACGCTTAGTCATGACAGGTCAGATGAGGAGATCCTCTGACCTACCCAGCTAGGCCAAGACTGTGTATCGGGGTCGCTGATTGCCTCAGACCCTTGGTCTAGGATTCCCGAGTGCCCCTGCTTCGCAATACACTTGGGGATGGGGGGATTAGGATTCTCTGTTCTGTATCTCAGTTTTACAAAATATAGATCTTTCTAGAGTACCTTAAATCACACCATGTGTATGTAGTATATCAAAGTATGATTTTGTCAAAGTGTGTTGATAGTGGTGGCTAGAATGTCCCTTAAATTAATGGCCATTTGTTTGGAAGAGGAAATGTTCAGAACAATTCAACATAACGGTATAAAACTGACAATGATAGTGATTCCTTTATGAAATGAAATCTGTGAGAATTTAAAGTATGCTAGCAATGATCTCCACTAGGTGGTGATAACATCCAAAGAAATTGAAAAAACAGGGAAATTAAGTCTCCCCAAGTGTTTCCTAAATGTCAAACACCAGCATTGTGTACTGCTGTTATTAATTTGTAATATAAGCACTCAATACTTAGAACACTGGGGGTGAATTCTTGGAAATTTGGTTTGTTATAAACTGTCATGATGATTTAAAAGAATAACACTTGCAGTTCTCAGTTGTGTCATTTTCCCCCTTAGTTAACCGATATAGAACAGCTTATTATTATTGCTCTTCACAAAAAAATATTCTCTATTGACAGGGCAGTCTAGGTAACAAAAAAAGGATAAAATAAAAAAAATGTTTTTGATGTATGTTTAAATGTATTGTTGTATGTAGCAGGATATTTAAACTGGTTACCTTAATATCTCTATAATATAAATATACGTTGGTATATAATATGATCTTTTAGACATATAGTAATATATCTATAACTATATACATCTAAAATATCACCCAGGGCCAGTGCTACCATAATGCGAAAAAGGCATTCGCCTGGGGTGCTGACTTGCAGGGGGTGGCCACCGGGAGATTTTTAGGGCCGGAGCACCCCCCAGCACAGCCATATCCTGTGCTCCCTTTGCGTCCCTGTTTCTGCTGATGATCTGCTCAGGGAGAGGGGGTTTTCTGAATCCCAAGCTCCCGAGCAGAGAACACTGCAGGCAGGGGAAACTGGGATGTGACCTGGTATCCCAGCTGCCCCCTGCCTGTGAACACAGGGAGCACTCTGAAAGGAAGCAGGAAACAGGATGTGCCCACAGTGCACGGCTCTCCTGCACCCCCAGAAACAAGGACAGCTAACTGCAGGCTGGAGTCTGGACCCCTTCTTCTCCAGTTACATTACTAGCACAGGTATGGCATATTTGGAGGAGAAGGGGTCTGGTTATTGTGTGTATGTTTGTAAATTGGTGTGTTAAGTTTGTTTGTGGGTGTGTGTTTTAATATACTGGGTCTATATGTAAAGTGGTGTGAGTGACATTGTCTCTGTGTTAGGAAGAGTGCGTAAGTGACACTGTGTGTGTATGTCAGTATGAGTGTGTGTGTGTAAGTGACATTGTCTATGTATGTCAGTAAGAGTGTCTGTGTATTAGTGAGAGTGTGTAAGTGACATTGTGTGTGTGTGTATGGATGTATGTATTAGGCAGTATGTGCGTATGGACGTATGTATTAGGCAGTATGTGCATATGGATGCATGTATTAGGCAGTATGTATGTAATGGGCAGTGAGTGTGTATGGTTAAATGTATGCATTAGGCAGTGTGCATGTATGGGTGTATGTAATAGGCAGTATGTGCATATGGATGGATGTATTGGCAGTGTGTGTGTGTGTGTGTGTATGTATGTATGTATGTATGTATGTATGTATGTATGTATTGTGACAGAGTCTATGGGAGGGTAATAGAAGGAAGGTATCTAGGACCCAGAATCCTCCATAGTCTATACTCATTCACCTGCCCAATTAGCAGCTGCTGAGGCTTTAATTAGCAGGTCTCAGAGCAGAAAGAGTCAGATACAATCTGACCTGCAGAGAGAGAGCAGGTCTGTGCAGAGCAGCATCTAATCAATGTGCTAAAGGTTGGTGAAACCAATGCTTATTTTTGATTTGTGTAGTTTATTACCCTGGTGAGTAAGGGACATTTCTTTATGTTTAGTTAGTGCTCAAATTTGAGCTAGGATTTATTTTATAGATTTTCCTTTCTGTTGTGCTGCAGTTTTTGAACAAACTGATTGCTGTATGGATTTTGTGCACGCTATAAATAAACCTCACCATTTTTGCACCAGAGACTGTTGTTCTATGCCTGTTACCCTAGAAGACTGTGTTGCTTTGCCCATAAAGGTCACAAGATGGTGGAGAATGCGGGCATTTAAAGCACATTTATACGGTCTGTGGGTATAGAGGCCTAAGGTACTGCGACTCTGCAAACTGAGACTGGTTGTTTGAAACAGAGGTCTGCAGGTGTGGTGTGTGTGGTATTTACCAAGTGGCTGAAAAAAAAAAAAACAACAAGCAAGATGGAAGAGTTAGTAAAAGCCTTGGTACAGGCCACTACTGCCCAGCAAGACACAAACCGTGTAACAGCGGCGCAGATCAGTAGCCTCATGGAGACACCGCGACAGGCTGTTGCGGTCCAACAGGAGACAAACCGCTTATTGGCCACACAAATAAACTGCATTATGGAAACTCAGCGGGAAGACAGAGACAAACTAACAAGTGCTTTGCAACAAACCATGCTGTCAAGTGTAACTACCCCTACTATGGATAGGGGGCGCCGGATTAGAGTTACTGACTTTTTACATAAAGTGAGTGAGGTTGATGACATGGAGGCTTACCTGACAACCTTTGAAAGGATTGCTACCAAAGAAGGATGGCCTCCAGGTCAGTGGGCAGGATTATTAGCCCCTTGCCTCAGTGGAGAATCACAGAAAGCGTATGATGATTTGCCTCTCAGCCAAGCACAAGACTATGACCGATTGAAAGCGGAAATACTAACACGGCTTGGAGTTACGCCTGCAGTGTGAGCCCAAAGATATAATGCTTGGGTTTATGATACCGAGAAACCTACTAGGTCACAAATGTATGACCTCTTGAGACTTGCCCAGAAGTGGCTACAGCCAGAAATCAACTCTGCTGCAGTAATCATTGAAAAGGTGGTTATAGATCGCTTCCTCAGGAGTCTGCCGATAGCAGTACGGAAATGGGTCAGTCAAGCGGATCCAAAGGACCCTGAAGAAATGATGAACTTGACAGAGAGATACCGGTTTGCTAATGAAACTCCGAGTAAAGAACCTTACCTCAACGCCAAATTGCAAGGTAACAGGATACCTTCAAAGAAGTCTGGTGGGTTTAAAGAAACCGATGGGAAAAAAGATTCTGTACAGACCCATAGACAGACTGACTACCTGGAAAATTGGGTACCCAGTTTCCCAACCCGGCCACAAGGCCAGACTGAGAAAGAGAAAGTGTTATAGATGTCAGGAGATTGGACATATTGCACGTAACTGTCCACAGACTGATGAACCTATGGAATGGAATTTGGGGAGGTGGGAGAAACATGGTGCAATGTTGGTATACACACAAATGTCTGCTTTAACAAGTACTGGTGGTATTAATCATGTCAAATCTGTAAATATGGAGGGGAGGAGTGTGCAAGCACTCTTAGATTCTGGGAGTGAGGTTTCATTGGTAAAGAGATCTTTACTTCAGAGTGAGCAAGTTGATAAAATTCACGTGTTGGATATAATATGCATACATGGTGACACCCACACGTATCCCACGGCCGAGGTGGAATTTGCTACCGCGGTAGGGGTGATAAAACATAGAGTTGGGGTGGTACCATCATTGCCTTATGATGCTGTATTGGGGCGTGATTTTCCCCTCTTTCTGAAAATTTGGGAAGATACTGTAATAAAACAGGATAAACGTACAGAGGTAGAGGCAGAAACAGTGGGGTTAGAGAATGTTTCCCTTTTTCTACGATTGATTTGGAGCAATATAGTGAAAATGAACCCACTGTCGTATGTTTGGGTGAGGAAGGGGAACACAATGAAAGTGATTCCTCCCAAGTAGACAATCTAAGGGAAGAGGTGGAGTTCCATCATCTAGGTATTAGCTCAGGAAATTTTAGGGCTGCCCAATGGGAGGATCAAACATTGGTAGCTGCCCGTAACAATGTTCAGGTAGTGGAAGGTACTCCTGTTAACCCGGAAACCCAATTGTCCCTTCCCTATTTTGCAGAAAAAAATAATTTACTTTACCGAATAGAGAGGAGGGGGGTTGAAGAGGTTGAGCAATTACTGGTACCTCAATCCCACAGAAACCTAGTCTTAAAACTAGCTCACAGCCATGTATTGGGGGGGCATCTTGGGATTGAAAAAACCAGGGAGAGAGTACTAAGAAGATTTTACTCGCCAGGAATTTACTCTGCTATAGAGCGATTTTGCAAGTCATGCCCAGAATGCCAAAGAAAGGCTCCATTCCAAACTTTCCGTAATCCCCTCATTCCTCTTCCCATTATAGAAGTCCCATTTGAAAGAATTGCTATGGACCTGGTTGGTCCTTTACTTAAATCCGCTAGGGGGCACCAATATATATTGGTAGTACTAGATTATGCTACCCGGTATCCCGAAGCTATACCTTTAAGAAATACCTCAGCTAAAACCATTTCCAGAGAGTTAATGTTTATGTTCAGCCGGGTAGGACTACCTAGAGAAGTACTTACAGACCAAGGTACTCCTTTCATGCCATGAGTGATGAAAGAGCTATGTAACTTATTGAAGATTAGACAATTGAAAACTTCAGTGTATCACCCACAAACTGATGGGTTAGTGGAAAGATTTAATAAGACATTAAAAGCAATGCTCCGTAAGGTAATTGATAAAGATGGTAAGAATTGGGATCGTTTGCTCCCATATCTAATGTTTGCTATCAGAGAAGTCCCCCAAGCTTCCACAGGGTTCTCACCTTTTGAATTATTATATGGCAGACATCCTAGAGGTCTCCTTGATGTTGCGAAGGAAACATGGGAACAGGAACACACGCCTCATTGGAGTGTTATTGAACAAGTGGCACAAATGCAGGATCGCATTGAGGCCATAATGCCAATTGTCAGGGAAAATATGGAGAGAGCTCAGGAAGCCCAGAAAGCTAGTTATAACAGGAATGCTAGACTTAGGGTCTTTCAACCTGGAGACAGGGTTATGGTACTAATCCCCACAGTAGAAAGTAAATTCCTGGCAAACTGGCATGGCCCATACGAGATCATTGAACGAGTCAATGAGGTTAATTATAAGGTGAGACAACCTGGTAGAAGAAAGCCCGAACAAATATACCACATAAATTTACTTAAACCCTGGACAGACAGAGAGGCCTTGATGGCCATGACAGATAAAGTTCCTCTGACCAAAGAAGACAAAGTACCAGAGGTTAACATTGCTGACACTCTAGCACCTCATCAGATAAATGAGGTCCGAGAGTTTGTTCTTAGAAATCAGGATGTGTTTGCTCCAGTACCCGGAAAGACTCATGTTATTAAACATGACATAATTACGGAACCTGGAAAAAGGGTTA
Organism: Pelobates fuscus; assembly: GCF_036172605.1. Classification (NCBI taxonomy): domain Eukaryota; kingdom Metazoa; phylum Chordata; class Amphibia; order Anura; family Pelobatidae; genus Pelobates; species Pelobates fuscus. Next base: position 232,153,960 of record NC_086319.1, on the reverse strand, counting down.
ACTTAAAACCCTACCGAATCCCAGAGGCCAGAAAAGAAGCCATCAAAGCAGAGGTCCGAAAGATGCTTGAGCTAGGGGTTATCGAGGAATCACAAAGTGAATGGAGTAATCCTATAGTGTTGGTACCCAAGCGAAATGGAGAAATCAGATTCTGTAATGATTTCAGAAAATTAAATGAGATATCTAAATTTGACGCTTATCCCATGCCTAGGGTTGATGACCTAATAGAGAGATTAGGACGGTCCAGATATCTGACTACATTAGATCTGACTAAAGGTTACTGGCAAGTTCCCTTAACGGAGCGGGCCAAAGAAAAAACAGCTTTTTCCACACCAGATGGTTTATTTCACTATAAAGTCTTACCTTTTGGGTTGCATGGTGCACCTGCCACCTTCCAAAGAATGATGGATAGAATCCTTAGGCCCCATAGTGAATACGCGGCTGCCTACCTTGACGATGTGGTTATACACAGTACAGATTGGGAAACACACCTTCCCCGAGTTCAGGCAGTAATAAAGTCTATACGAGATGCAGGTCTAACTGCCAATCCATCCAAATGTACGATAGGTTTGGAGGAGGCTAAGTATTTGGGCTACACTATTGGGAGGGGTCTCCTGAAACCACAGAAAAGTAAGGTAGATGCTATTTTGGATTGGCCACGTCCTGTGACAAAGAAACCAGTTCGGGCATTTCTGGGCTTAGTGGGCTACTACCGTAGATTCATACCTAACTTTGCTACGATCGCAAACCCGTTGACAGAACTAACTAAGGCAAAAGGCCCAGTTATGATTAAGTGGATGTGGCGAAACCAACCTCGCCACTGGGCCCTGGAGAAGCCTGTTTGCTAGCCTCCTACCTGCTGACTATGGCCCCTGGGTTATTTGGGGCATATTGTACTTTATATTGCTGCTGCTGGCCCTTTTAAAAGCATCGGTGGACATATTGGGACTTTTGGGACTACTGTCCCTTTAAGACTGTGGAGCATATTACAATATACTGCCTTTAATATTACATATGTTATAATGTGTTCAGTTAACCTGGGTTATATGTATGCAGCATTCATCTGATTGTTCGGTAGAATCACTCCATTCATTATATTGAGTGAAACTACCGAACAACCAGACCACCCAGGAATAAGTATGCCTCCAATTACCGTTTGCAACAATGTTGCAAACGGGTAATTGGCAATCAGTGTAATGTATTCTTTGTCCTCTGGGTGGCCGCCATTCGGGAAACGAACACGTGGCGGCGGCCATCTTAAACTACCGAACAGCGGTGTTTTGCCGTCGAGTGTCTGGAACTAAAATCGGACACTCGACTAGGCAAACACCGCTGAGACCTCCATACTTCCAGAAATTCGTATAGAAACTACCGAATGACCCGCCGTTCGGTAGAAAGAACCCCACAATTTAAAGGTGTACCCCCTGTTTTTGGGGTACATCCAGAACCTGGCTAAAAATGTGTGCCGTATAATTGGGTTTACTGTTATCTGAGGGGAGGGGATGTGTGGGTGGAACCATGTATGTGATTGGTTATTTTATGCCTCCACCCTGGGTGTGGCCTGTAAGTGTACAAGTGTAATAAAAGCCAGGCTGGATGTGCCAGTCCAGAGTTCCTGTTTTAACCCTAAAAGTGAAGTGTCGTCTCATTATTGGGGGAAGGATTTATTGCATGCTGTTCCAGTTGACTGCTAGGAGTGTAAGCCTATTCGTATGGTTCCTATTCAATGGTCTACAGCATTCAGAGGCTTGAGAGGATTCATATGCTTCTCTGATTCGGTGGTTGTGGTGTCTGCTGCAGTGCTTGGAGTCCTCAGGAAGCGCTAGGAGCATCCTTTAACTCAGTCGGGGTGCCAGGCGATCCGTTACATTGGTGGCAGCGGTGGGATGGCGTCCTAGTGTGAGGTAAAGCAGCTCGGAGACACAGTTCGTTTGGATTACAAAGGGAGGGCAACGCTAGTACCTGTACAGCGCCCCTATCCACAAAAGAAGCAACTTCAGCAGAGCAAGCATGGCGCCTGGCTACACTCAGGAGCTTTTGGACAGACTGGTTGCCATACGGCTGGCTTTCTTTGGACCCAACCCCTCTGAGAAAACTGTGCAGTCCATAAGGAAATCAACGGCAGAGCTCCTGCAGTACCTAGCAGACAAAAAGGGAGCTGAAGGTGTCGTCCTTCCTCCCCAGCGGCAGTCTACGGTTCAGGGAGAGGAGCCTGTTATCCCCTCTCCCCAGCGGCAGCTTAGCGCACCAAGGGGAGACAGTAAGCCCCACACCAGCGCAGATGGGACCGTGGTCTCTGCGCCCAAGTTAGAGGGAGCTGAAGGGGCCGTCCTCCCTCCCCAGCGGCAGTGTGATTTGTTGGGAATTGGGAGCCCAGTCTCCATTCCCCAGCGGCAGTGTGAATTGCAGGGAATTGGGAGCACAGTACTTTATATTGCTGCTGCTGGACCTTTTAAAAGCATCGGTGGACATATTGGGACTTTTGGGACTACTGTCCCTATAAGACTGTGGAGCATATTACAATATACTGCCTTTAATATTACATATGTTATAATGTGTTCAGTTAACCTGGGTTATATGTATGCAGCATTCATCTGATTGTTCGGTAGAATCACTCCATTCATTATATTGAGTGAAACTACCGAACAACCAGACCACCCAGGAATAAGTATGCCTCCAATTACCGTTTGCAACAATGTTGCAAACGGGTAATTGGCAATCAGTGTAATGTATTCTTTGTCCTCTGGGTGGCCGCCATTCGGGAAACGAACACGTGGCGGCGGCCATCTTAAACTACCGAACAGCGGTGTTTTGCCGTCGAGTGTCTGGAACTAAAATCGGACACTCGACTAGGCAAACACCGCTGAGACCTCCATACTTCCAGAAATTCGTATAGAAACTACCGAATGACCCGCCGTTCGGTAGAAAGAACCCCACAAACAAGGGAATTCATTCAAACCCTCTCCAGGCTCTATAACACAGGCAATTCGTCTGTTTTCATTCCCTTGTCTGTGACCGACCGCAGGGCCAAAATGCATGGAACTGTTTTCGGATACTTTACCCATGCGGTCGGTCAAATCTTTGGAACCCCATATCTCCCGAACCGTTTATCCGAATGACCTGATTTTTGGATATGTTGTCCCCCTGAATAAGGGCTATCCAGCGATGCTGGATTTAAAGGTGTACCCCCTGTTTTTGGGGTACATCCAGAACCTGGCTAAAAATGTGTGCCGTATAATTGGGTTTACTGTTATCTGAGGGGAGGTGATGTGTGGGTGGAACCATGTATGTGATTGGTTATTTTATGCCTCCCCCCTGGGTGTGGCCTGTAAGTGTACAAGTGTAATAAAAGCCAGGCTGGATGTGCCAGTCCAGAGTTCCTGTTTTAACCCTAAAAGTGAAGTGTCGTCTCATTATTGGGGGAAGGATTTATTGCATGCTGTTCCAGTTGACTGCTAGGAGTGTAAGCCTATTCGTATGGTTCCTATTCAACGGTCTACAGCATTCAGAGGCTTGAGAGGATTCATATGCTTCTCTGATTCGGTGGTTGTGGTGTCTGCTGCAGTGCTTGGAGTCCTCAGGAAGCGCTAGGAGCATCCTTTAACTCAGTCGGGGTGCCAGGCGATCCGTTACATTGGTGGCAGCGGTGGGATGGCGTCCTAGTGTGAGGTAAAGCAGCTCGGAGACACAGTTCGTTTGGATTACAAAGGGAGGGCAACGCTAGTACCTGTACAGCGCCCCTATCCACAAAAGAAGCAACTTCAGCAGAGCAAGCATGGCGACTGGCTACACTCAGGAGCTTTTGGACAGACTGGTTGCCATACGGCTGGCTTTCTTTGGACCCAACCCCTCTGAGAAAACTGTGCAGTCCATAAGGAAATCAACGGCAGAGCTCCTGCAGTACCTAGCAGACAAAAAGGGAGCTGAAGGTGTCGTCCTTCCTCCCCAGCGGCAGTCTACGGTTCAGGGAGAGGAGCCTGTTATCCCCTCTCCCCAGCGGCAGCTTAGCGCACCAAGGGGAGACAGTAAGCCCCACACCAGCGCAGATGGGGCCGTGGTCTCTGCGCCCAAGTTAGAGGGAGCTGAAGGGGCCGTCCTCCCTCCCCAGCGGCAGTGTGATTTGTTGGGAATTGGGAGCCCAGTCTCCATTCCCCAGCGGCAGTGTGAATTGCAGGGAATTGGGAGCACAGTACTTTATATTGCTGCTGCTGGCCCTTTTAAAAGCATCGGTGGACATATTGGGACTTTTGGGACTACTGTCCCTATAAGACTGTGGAGCATATTACAATATACTGCCTTTAATATTACATATGTTATAATGTGTTCAGTTAACCTGGGTTATATGTATGCAGCATTCATCTGATTGTTCGGTAGAATCACTCCATTCATTATATTGAGTGAAACTACCGAACAACCAGACCACCCAGGAATAAGTATGCCTCCAATTACCGTTTGCAACAATGTTGCAAACGGGTAATTGGCAATCAGTGTAATGTATTCTTTGTCCTCTGGGTGGCCGCCATTCGGGAAACGAACACGTGGCGGCGGCCATCTTAAACTACCGAACAGCGGTGTTTTGCCGTCGAGTGTCTGGAACTAAAATCGGACACTCGACTAGGCAAACACCGCTGAGACCTCCATACTTCCAGAAATTCGTATAGAAACTACCGAATGACCCGCCGTTCGGTAGAAAGAACCCCACAAACAAGGGAATTCATTCAAACCCTCTCCAGGCTCTATAACACAGGCAATTCGTCTGTTTTCATTCCCTTGTCTGTGACCGACCGCAGGGCCAAAATGCATGGAACTGTTTTCGGATACTTTACCCATGCGGTCGGTCAAATCTTTGGAACCCCATATCTCCCGAACCGTTTATCCGAATGACCTGATTTTTGGATATGTTGTCCCCCTGAATAAGGGCTAACCTATTTTTTTGGTTCATATTCAACGGTCTACAGCATTCATATGCTAGAGAGGATTCCTATGCTTCTCTGATTCGGTGATTGTGGTGTCTGCCAGAGTGCTTGGAGTCCTCAGGAAGCACTAGGAGCATCCATTAACGGAGGTACCAAGTCGGGGTGCCAGGCGATCCGTTACAGTGGACTCCCGAGGTAGAGAAGGCATTTAGTACCCTGAAGGAGGTTTTGTGTGCTGACCCAATTTTGGTTGCCCCTGACTTTACAAAAGAATTTGTGGTACAGACAGATGCATCTGATGTGGGCCTAGGAGCGGTTCTTTCTCAGGTACACAGGGGAGAAGAACATCCCATTATGTACCTGAGCAAGAGATACTCAGTGGTTGAGAAAGAATGCTTAGCCATAAAATGGGCACTGGAAACACTTAAGTTTTATCTGTTGGGGAGAAGGTTCAAACTTGTCACAGATCATGCGCCTTTGACGTGGATGAGACATAACAAGGAAACAAATGCCAGAGTAACTAGGTGGTTCCTTAGTCTTCAGCCATATAACTTCTCTATGGAGCATAGAGCTGGTAAAGACCAGGGGAATGCAGATGGTTTATCCAGAGTCCATTGTTCGTTGTCAAAGGTCGCTACGACCGATGGGTCTAAGCTGGCGGGGGGGATATGTGACAGAGTCTATGGGAGGGTAATAGAAGGAAGGTATCTAGGACACAGAATCCTCCATAGTCTATACTCATTCACCTGCCCAATTAGCAACTGCTGAGGCTTTAATGAATCCCTATAAGGAAAGTTCGGTGTCTGCATGCAGAGGGTGGAGACCCTGAATGTTTGGATGCAATTTAGGCAGCCATGACCCAGGAAGGATCTCTAACAGGCATCTGGTGAGTGGCCAGTGAAGTTATCAATAGGCTGTAATGTAAACACTGCATTTTCTCTGAAAAGACAGTGTTTACAGCAAAAAGCCTGAAGGTAATGATTCTACTCTCCAGAACATATTCAATAAGCTGTATTTGTTATGGTGACTTTAATTTGTTGTTCTGTGTAGTTGTTCTGTAGTTGTTCTGGTCCCTTTAATTTGTTCTGGTCCCTTTAATTTGTAACTGAACTCTTGGCTTTCACTTAGACACCTAGGAGTCTATTCACTAAACAGTGATTTGGAAAAGTTGAAATGATGACTTTATACAACTCTTCTGTTTTGGCCTAAATGTTGCAAGTTATATTTCAACTCACTGTTTAATGAATAGACAGGGAAAAGAAGAGAAATTGACAGAAGACAATGACAAGGTTATTCACTAAAGTGAGAATTGTTGGGGATTCAGAATGAATTAAAAGTTAATTTCAAGTGTAAGGGCAGAGTAGCCAAACCTGGAGAATGTTAACATTTTTATTGGCCTGAAATTAGAAAGTCACTTTGAATTCCCAACCATTCTCACTTTAGTGAATAACCCTATCGCAATAAAGGGGACCAGGCTGGAGAGAATACATGGCGTAGAGTGAGCAGAGAAATCATGAACATAGAGACTGCTAGCTTCAGGAGAAAGAAAGAGGAGAAAGATGGGGATAAACGCTAATGAGAGAGATTGGGCACTGTGGAGGAAAGGGACCGCTGATCAGAACTAATTGAAAACCAAGTGACAAATTTAAGCCAAAATAGCTGATTTAGAAGAATTCTACAACTCAGCTACAGTCACAGTTAAGCAGTTTTTGCTTAAACTTTGCAATTCGATTTTCAATTCACTGAAATTCAGAGTTTAGTGAATAAACTTCTGAGAGAATGTAGTTACATTCAAAAAGGGGCGGCAAATGGATCTTTGCCTAGGGCGACAGGAATCCTCGCACGGGCCCTGATATCACCTATTTTGTCTTGATACATTTCCCCCATTGAGAGCTTATTTTTCAAGCTACCAACATGTATGATAGTTTTTAAAAAAAATAAATAATGCATTGATAAACAAATCACTCATATGGAGACCGTTCATTCCTTTTTCCCCAAACATGCTCTGTGAATTCATTAACTACATAAATTATTCCATAGTCAATTTAGAAAATTATTTGGTGAATTAGTGTTCAACTATACATAATTGTTTTCTTGGGCCATTGGGTATCCCTATGTGTCTGGTAGTTTGTATATGGGTTTGTGAGTATATGTGAGTGTGTGTGAGTGTGTGTGGAATTTATATATATATGTGTGTGTTTGCATTTATGTGTCAGTGAGCATGTGTACGTGGGTTGGTTGGTGGAGGCCCAGCCCCTGTGTTTGTCCCTAGTATTATGATTGCAGACATGCCTGTTACAGCTGCAGTCTGTCCGCAGTGCTGGAAGGAAGTGAGTTCAGACCACATCCTCCCAGCTAATCAGAATGCATCACATAGTCATTAAATAGATAGGAAGTGGGTTGAGAGAGCCTGTAGAGCAAACCTCGGACCAGCAGCGCTGAGGTGGACCCCATAAGGCCTAAAAAGCTCCACCCAGTCGGCAGAAATGCCTGGATGTCTAATGATGAACATGTGCAGCTCAGCAACAGCCTAACCTATCAGCCTATTAAGTTTCTTCCGAGCCCTGTAAGCAGCAGCCGGAGAAGAAAACCTGTTCGACTGAAGCCTTGGCAACACCACCCAATGCTCATGAGATCTGAGCAGACATCCTGAGCCAGGTCTAGCATCAGAATAGAACTGAAATAGTTTCCTCCAAGATGCAGCACCAGGATGTGGGGGTGCCCACATCGAGCCTAGGCCACCTGCAGCAACGCTGGGAAAGCAGGCGAGCAAAGGCCGCGTTGTGCCAACCAGCGGAAACACACCGAGAGGGTGGGAATCCCAGAGCCTGGCCCAGTGATGAGGAGAGTGCATGCAATAAATCCCAGTGGATGAAGGAGTGACCCACTAGCCAAACACGCATGGGGAGCAGCTCCTAAAAGGAAAGCAGAGTGAATAAATGGACACAAAACAGGCAACACCTCAACTTATGCAGCAGATAGTGGCCTAACATATAACTTGTACCTCTGCGACCTCCACTGCCTTAAATGACAAAGCATGTCAGGGGGTGGCCCAGTGCAGCTGCACAGGTTGCCTTGCCAATACTGAAAGAATGGGAAGTGATATGGCAGGCGGACAACCCGCCTGGCGAACTGCTGAGTTCAAAACTCTAGTAAACTGAAAACGCGAGAACGCTGAACCGTCTGCGTGGACTAGAAACTGGGTGCAGCTCAGTGGATGCAAGCAAGCAAAGGAACTAACCAATTGCACTGGGCAAAGAGCGTTATCTTGCGAGGCAGGCATGGACACCCATGTACCTCACCCTTCTTGGTCGGAATGAAAAGCCAAACTGCCTTATGGGAAAGGGAGACATGAGCAGCTTGGATCCCGTGGCCTGCCGCCTTGGCTACCAGATCCCCCACCCGAAGCGCACCATGAAAAGCCAGGGCAAATTCTGCTTGAAAAAGAGAGACCTCAAACACAGAAGAACAAACTAACGGAGCAGGAGCAATCTCAGACTAGCAAGGGTTATGGGTTCCGGTGGACGAAACTCTGACCTACTTTAACATTTGAGGACCTGCCTAACCATGAAAAACCTGGAAGAATCTGGGTTAGCTGCAAATCTCAAAATGAAGGAAAGGGCAGCGTTTCTATAGCTCTACAAAGGCCACGGAAAGGCAATGTAGCCAGCCAACTCAAAACTGCCCCCTGTGAGGCCTCCACTTCACGAACCCTGATAGCCATAGAGAAACTGACCTATTTACCCCAGCAGCGGATGTACAACCCCCAAGTTTGAGGGGCCAGCCAAGCTTTCACCAAGGGGGAAAATAGCTTCCATTGTCCATCATCTGCCAGTAAAAAGGAGGACAATCAGTGCCCTGCGCTGCCGCCGATGGAGAAAGGGATCTAAAAAGATCCCACTGAAAACGTGAAACAGCATCCGCCAGCGTATTATTGACCTTGGGAACATGGCGAGCTGCAAGGCGAAAGTTGTTTTGCAGGCAACGGAGAACTAGCAAACGGCACAAACTAACCACCAGGGGAGAAGGGGCCAACAACCAATTGAACCACCGACTGGTTGTCAGTCCAAAAAACAACAGACTGGTCACGGAAGTGCGAGCACCACAAATCCACTGCCAACAGTATGGGTAAAAGTTTTTGTAAAGTTAGGTTTCTCGTAAGGCTCCTAGCACGCCACGAAGGAGGCAAGGGGGCGGCACTACAAGACCCCTGAAAAAAAGCCCCATAACCACAAGAACCCGAAGTGCCCATAAACAAATGGAGAGACTGGTTTGAGGAAGGACCCAGCTGCCAAAAACAGACTCTGTTAAAGTCCTGCAAAAAACACCCCCAGACCTACAGCATGTCCTTAGGCAAGGAGATTTTAGCTTTTCCCTTAGATCACCAGATGCCGATTAAAAACCCGACCTATGGGGATTACCCTGCAGGAAAAGTTGAGGAGGCCCAAAAGGGATTGCAGATCCCTCAGGGACAAAACCCATGCTTCCACAGCCGTACGAACCGAAAGCAGCATCCTCTCAACCTTGTTCTGTGGTAGCCTGCACTGCATTAAAGAGGTGTCTGTTTCAATGTCCAGGAAAGCACTTGAGTAGGCCCCTGGGACTTGTCCTCTGCCAGGGGAACACCAAACTCAGCCAACAGACTCCTCATGACGGACTTCAAATAGGAGCAATGGGGCGAGCTGCTAGGACCCACAAGGAAGAAATCATCCAAGTAGTGCACTACCGATGAGCTGCCTGCTGCCAAGGTCACGGCCCAGTGCAAAAATTTACTGAAGGTTTCAAAGAAAGCACTGACACCGAGCAGCCCATCGGTAAGCACTTAATTACACATGTAATAAGCCCCATCAAAATTAAAACCCATCCACCGAAATGAAGAAAGGTAGAGCAGGAGAAGGTGAAAAGCTTTGCCATCAACACCCCCTGTCCCTATAGTTCTACCAACAACACGGCATTATCAAACGGCTGGTAGTGGACCGAACGAAGGGCTGGGTCGATGGCGTCATTAACTGACAGGGTATGACAAGTGTTGAATGAGACTAAACTTGCCGGGCTCCTTTTTGGGCATTACCCCCAACAGTGAAATAACCAAGTCCTCTATAGGTGGGAGAGCAAAGGGGCCAGCTATCTTACCCAGGGAGACCTCCTTAGCTAATTTGTCTCTCACCACTTGGGGGAAAGAATAAGCAGATTGCAGATTCCTTGGTGGAGGAGCTTCAATACCCTCCAATGTACCATCATTGAACAAGTAGCCTTAGATGATAGAGGAGGTGATCTGATGTTACTACTGAGAATGAGAGAGGGATATTGGATACATACCCTACAAACTATGCAACCTAGGGGACTTAACGTTGATTTTGATTTGGTCTGTTTTCTTTGATTGACACCTTCTTTTTTGTACTTTCTGCACTTTTTCTGTTTATAGCCTTGGTAATGACAAACATTTGTTTTGACAATGTTGTCTAACTAAGTACATATATATTCTTTGGGAATGTAATATTTTCATTTTCATTTTTATGTTATATTTTGTATTGTCAGTAAGGGTTTGTAAAAAGTTGTGAGGGATTTATCCCTTTAGACAATATCATCATGTTTAAAATTACTATTATTGTTGCATGTATATGCTGTTAAATTCTTCTTTATTTGTGGTTGTTCTCCGCTCTATAATGAGCGGTGGAACGCATATCAGGTGGAACGCATGGATAAATCCGGAAGAGAGACGCGAGTCGCATATCCGGTTGCGTCATCAGCTCGCACCCGGAAGTACTACAGACGGGCGAACCCGGAAGCGAGCTAACAATTGGAGGATACTCCGGGCACGCCAAACCGGACGGATTTAAAAGAGCCATCAGTACCATATGGAAGATTATGCCTACACATAGAAGGACGCTTTTGCCCCTGAGGAAGTTCAAGGACGTTTGAACGAAACGCGTAGGGCTTATTTATAGTGTTTCAGAGTTTTTATTGTTTATATTAGGCTGTTTTATTTTATTTTATTTTATATTATTTGACTGGGTTATGCTGATCCTGTGATTCATCCTGTGATCCTGAGACCGGTTGATTTTATATGCCTGCTTGCCACTACATCATTGTAAGTGTCCCTTATCATTAAAGTGTATTTTTTTACCAAGATACTCTGCACTATTTTGCTTATCTATTTCCTTCTATGTACACCATGATGTTCCACCTATCCTGAGATATTCATTGTCTTATAAGATATGCCTACAATCAATTTTGGTTTGTGAGTGTGAATTACTATCCATACGTCCACTCCCTCTTATAAGTTAACAGTATTATGCTATGTTTGTTTCTGTTATCATTGTATTGTAGATCCATTTTTTCCTATATCTATTGAGGACCTGGAGGAGTCCTTATCTGCAATACATTTAGTTCAAGGGTAATTGTTTTGTTGTCAACTATTACCCACTAAGAGTGTGTTCTATCCACTAGGAGGTGAATCTGCACTTTCTATATTTGGAGATTCCTTGGTGGAACCTTACTGGGGGAGTAATCCGAGACTGGGATCACAAAACCCTGCTGAAGACCAGACAGAAGCCATTCAGCCTGCTGCCATGGAGGGTAAAAAGTCAGCCATTTCTCAATTGCATCCAACTTTAATGGGGTTGGAGCCTTTAAGAGTGGAGAATGAGCAACCAGAGGAGGCCTGTGACTGAGGAGGTTGCTTGCAATCCGCTCCGGGATGGCCACCCCCACAGAATCTGCAGACGTGACAAAAGGAGCAAGCAGCTCCCTAGTCGCACTGACTATCCTGGAATTTCCAGCATTCTTGCCCCTTTTGGCCCCCATGGTGAAAAGTAGTGGAATACTTGGGAAAAATGCTAGACTCAGGATGCAAAACCCTCTCTGGCCCTAAGTGCGACCACAGGTGCATATCCTGCACACCAAAGGACACAAAGGACAGAGAGGGATTACTCACCATGCACCTCCTGAACTCTGAATCATACACCTTCCATGCCCCTTCCCTAAAATGATGATAAATATAATCCATCGTCTCCATGTACTTGATGACAGGAATGGCATGTGCTGTATGCTTTTCAAAGAAAAAGGAAGCCAGCACCCTAAAGCAGGTCTGCCACTCGTTAAATGTTTCTAGGCATTTGAGACGTTTCGTACCCGACTTACCATCAGCCCTCTCCTTAAACCGATAAGACATTTTAAAACTCACACATTTTTGCCTTCACCTTGTGCTTTAGGTGTGCATGCAGGGAGTAACCAGAACAGGGTACGAATCCCCTTGAATGGCTGCCCTGCGCAGCAACAAATCTTGGCCAAGGGAGGAGGAGGGGGAAGTCAGCGGTGCCGGGGTCTGAACAGATTCACCCACCGTACCCAGGTGACTTCCCCTACCCTGCGCTAGCAACAATTTCCTGAGCATGCAAAACATAAATTTCTTCCCTTTAGAGGACAAGCCTAACGCAGAGTTGTCAGATGAAACAGATATAGCGAAACTGTCAAGTGTAGGAGGAAAAGACTCACCGAGTGGTACAGCCACATGCAAACCCGTGTCCTGAGGAACAGCAACACCTGCCTGAGATGATCAGCCATTGGAGGAACAGGGCCAACTTTGTCAGCCCTCTGTGGTAACGCCGCTTGACCTGCGGACCCTCTGGATACCATGCGAGTAGAGGGACGTTACATGTTTCCCAGCACCTTCTGTAAATGGAGCTGCTGGATCAGCAGAAGTAGTGGCATGATAAGGAGGAGGATCAGCAGTGGATTTAAGGTTAACAGTGTTAAAAAAAGACACGGCGGGAGCGCCACCTGGCGCTACTACCCCAAGGGAGCGTACATGTTACTGATGCTATAGAATGGGGCAAGTGAAGGTAAATTATATGAAGATGTACCCCACCTAGACGTTGCTGGAGAAACAGGAAATGCCAACCCTGGCATGCCCCCCCAAAATTACTCGACACGCCTAGGTGAGTGAATGGACCCCACAGCCCTGTGCCCTTGAGAAGAAGGTACATACACAGAAGCACAATACCAGACACGCATACATACTGTGATTGTGTGCTTGTATCTGTCAATGTGTGCTTCTATGTATTATTGTGTGCTTCTGTATATCAGTGTGTATGTGTGTGCCTATATTTTCCCCTGCAAATGTATTGTATCACCTACAACACATACTGCGATGTCACGCATATATAATTATTTAAGCAAATTAGTATGGCTGGTATTTTATTTCAGTAAAGGTGGCAAGCACAACTGCATTCAACTTCAAACAAATGTACACCACTGGTTTCTAATGGTAATTGTACATACAAACACATAACTGCATTGAAATGCTAACACTACAAATATAGCCCTACATTCACATACTTCATGCAAAAACAGGTTCACATTCAAACACACAAACAAAGCTCAGTGCTCACATAAGCAACCCTAAAAGAAAGGCAAATGGTAGATCCCCAGTTGGAAAATCATCATGGGAGATGCATGAAAGATGGAGATCTACCTTTTTCCACCCTTACGCTACACGGGGTCCAAAAAAATTCTTGCACCAGGCTCCTTTCTACATTAGTTACTGTATCGAAAGGTAAAGAAATTATAATGTACTCCAGTACAAAAACAAATATACTTTATTTTCCAATTCAAAGCATTATTAATAACTAACAGTTCCCTCTCTTTTGTCTCATTTAGGTATTCCACCCACTGTTAAGCAATGTGTCTTGTAAAATTATGCAGATGTATTTTGTATGAACTTATCCTGTAAACGTGTTATACTCTGTACCTTTCTAAGCAATATGTACATATTTCTCCACTTAAATATATATATATTTATATTTTTGTCAATCTTTCTTTTATTGAGTTGTCAGCAAGATAAACATGAAATCAAAATAGATCAGCTTGGCATAAACAGGTAATGTACATTTCAAGTCAAGTCTTATATAAAATCCAGGATGAGAAAGACATCTATTTTTTTTTTTTTTTTTTTTAGGCAAAGATAGGAAACAGGCAAGGCAAACATATCTAGATACGTATAGCAAATTAAACATTCTATTGGTGGATAAATACTAAACAAAATGAGTACTAGGCTAATATATGTCCAGTAAGAACATGTAAGCACAGGCTACACCAACTTGTCTATGCTAAAAACTGATGCCATATTTTTGTTATTTGTTTTGCATTTTGGATAATCTTTGACTGTTGTTTTTCAACTTCAATACAAGGGGACTCTTTGCATTCAATACCGGGTACAAAGGTATGTGCCTTAAAAGTTCTGGGTTAGGTGTGCCCAATGATAAACATGACAAATTGGCTGTATAGTAGACTTGACCTTATGAGTCATGCAACTCGCTCGTTCACAATGGGCAAAGATTTCATTGTAACAACTGATAGTAGCACAGTTAGTGTAGTTAGAGTATGCATTGCATGTGGGTATTAGGGAGTCAGTTGGGATTTGAGGAGGGGTTCGAGGAAAGGGAAACAGATTTCCAAACCAAATCATGGTGTAGCCTCTGAGTACACGGCTATGGTTGGTGATAGCGGGGGCCCCATCCGGGATCATCTGCAATGGCTAAAAATATTCCCATAGGCAATGTATCGGAGAAAATGAGGTTCTACTTATTGGTGGTGGGGTTAACTTTGTTTGAGTTAGGGTTAAATAGGTCAGTCTAATGGTTGGTGCAGCATGTAGGCGGTGTTGGTGGAGCGCACGTTTGTGGTTTTACCAGACTGTAGCCGTCAACTTCTCTCCTGTCAGTTCTCCCAACTACCCCGCCGCATCATGGATAAACTCCGAGTTAGGTGAGTGCTGGGCCTTTTAAGGCATAAGGGCATGGATATGGGGTTGGTTACGTGTCACAGTGCAGTTTAAATATATTTGTTTCCTCTAAACATCCCTATTTGGTCTTTATCAAAATCATTCAGGTTTTTTTCACTTGCCCATTTGTCCTGCTTCCAAAACATGAAATTTAAGAACTGACTATTCACTTGTTGCCCAATATATCCAATCCCTTTGACAGGTATCATTGTAGTGATATAATAAATTTTATTTTAATGTACATTGTACATAGTGCCTATTTGTAAATACAAATATTGGATTAAGAGTTCAATGATTCAAGAGGCTACAATCAAGAAAGACAGAAAGAAAACATAAATTGACTGTGCAGTAATCAGGGAGCTGTTGTGCAATAGGGAAGGTTTTCTTTTTTTTTACTTTGAGGATGAATTAACTTCTTTACTAACCTCTTCTTATTATGGGTATTTTTGCATGCTACACAAATTTCACAAAAATAAAAACCTTTGGATTAATTTTAAAAAAAATGCTGTTCAGATTCTCTTGGTCTTATATGGTTGTGTAACAAATTACTTTTCCATCTAGGTACTCTTCTAAAAGTAATTCAAGGCTTTCGAAGTATAGTATAGAGCAGCAATGTTGTATTATGTGCTAGTGAATCTCAGACATGAAACAAACAAACAAAAAAAACCAAAAGAAAAAACTTTAGTCCAGAGCAAAACATTTAATTGGAAAGTATATAAACCACCAATGTTTGGCAACTTAATAGACGGCATTGCAATTTCATGGCCACACATTTGTTTCTAGATTTCTTTGCATTGTGACCATTGTGATGGAATTAAATTTTTTTTGGGGGGGGGGATGATAAAGAAAGTAAGGAGAAATATATTATTAATAGATCATAGTATCATCTTTATAAGTCCAGAAGGCCTGTTTATTCTCTGACCTCAAGACTGGCTTTGGTCTTACAAACCCCTGCATGTATGTTTTTACAGGTTTGCAATGCTATAGCTATGTCTACTGCTAGAGTCCAAAAATAATTTAGTAACCCGTTCCTATGGCTCCACTATACTGTCAGAGCATTGCCATGGTAACTTGCGATGGCACTCTATACTGGCTGGAGCTCAACAGAGGTCTCCAACCAAGAGGGAGTGAGAGCATAGGCTTTATTGTCTCCCTCTCCATCCTGCAATAGCTACAATATGCCAGTGATAAAGATTGCTGGCCTGTAAAGGAGCAGGCACCAAAAGATCTAGAGATATAGGCAATATTTTGGGTTTAAAGCTCTCCCAACCTCTATCTATCAATAGCTGTATCTATCTATTGCTGAAAACAGTGTTTGCCATTTTTGGTTTTATTTTAACATTACATTTACTTGTATTGTGCAAACTCTGCACTTATAATTGGTAACATCAGCTACATATTGTTAAGTTATGCTTAGACGACAGCTTGCAAGACATTAATACAATTATGACAGACCTTTTAACTGACTTTCAAGAATAAAATATATTTAGATACACTCCTTTTTTAATTCATTAGAGAATATACAATATCATGTAAATACACTCATAATACCATTGCAATACACACACGCACACACATACACACACACACATTTATAAAATGCATTCACTTTCCTGAAATTTCTCTTTATTCTAAGTTGACATAGATGCTGCATTCTGTAGATAATAAAGCAATTCAAAATACATAAGTTTGCAGCAAATGAGATTATAGTGAATGAGATTTAGTTGCATCTGTTTCTGTAAAATTAAAATGAATATATGAAACTTTTTGTTCAAAAGCTTAAAAGTTCTGCTATAGATAAAGTGAAGCTGCATGATTTCATTCTTAGAGGCAACACCCTATATTTTAAACATAGATATCATCTGTTTTAAATATGGTCCGAAAAAGTACTTTAATGACACTCAATTTTGCATTTTCATTTCCTTGTGGTGATCTTCCTGTCTTGGGATGATTGATGGAATGT
The DNA here is from genome assembly GCF_036172605.1 of Pelobates fuscus. Lineage (NCBI taxonomy): Eukaryota > Metazoa > Chordata > Amphibia > Anura > Pelobatidae > Pelobates > Pelobates fuscus. Next base: position 232,137,297 of record NC_086319.1, on the reverse strand, counting down.
ACAGACTTAAATTCATGATGAACCACTAATGTTTGGCATCTATGTTTGCAAGTATTTATTCTACGGCCAATTTCTATTCCCAATGAAGCTTAGTTAGTTGCACTACAAATTGTTATAAATTTGATCAATAACAGAAAGAGGAAAATGGCTTACTACCATCCAGTTCTAAATTATATTTACCATATGACTGCTAAAGTGTACTGTTGTTTGCACGAAAACAAGTTATACAATGATAATATTCTCAAATCTTTTACCTATCTACATCTGTCTGTTTTATTATATGGCTTAGATTTTTCCATAACAAATACAAAATAGAACAGAGTGTTTTCACTTGTTAGGTGTGCCTTTTGGATGTAGTCAGTAAATAGTCATTCCTCCTTAGATTCATACTTTCCATCACTTTTTTGTTTTCAAATCTTTCAGTGGTGTATAAATTATTTTGATTATTTGGACTCAAGTACAAACATGATACATTCAAATTTTTGAAGTCATCATTCTGCCAAGAAAGGTTCTTTCTAGAACAAAAAAAGATGAAACCAATGATCTTAGAAATTAGGGAAAACCCATGTTGGGAAATCGAACTCCCGAACAAAATATTTTCGGGACTCAACCCACTGAGTCTGGTCTCCACTGAAGGATCTACACTCTCCACGGATCCCAACATCAGAGAACTCTTCAGAAACTTACCATCTCGTAAAGATCTTGCCATGATGCTGGCATGACTAGAGACGTCGTTCAGACAAAATTTGACACACTGAGCACCGCCATCCACCAAGTGGGTCATAGGGTAGACCTGGAGGATGACACTAATGTCACTAAGGAACAACACATTATCCAGAGAAAACAATGAATTTATTAATTAACTCATCATGTCTGAAAAAGCTCATTTTCATTTAAATAACTTCATCAAAACACAAAGCTGTCATTTCTGGGGTGCAGAAAATTCATCAGCTCCAATTGCAAGCTACCAAATGCACCGTCTAGTGAGGGGTGATCTCGCAGGAAGTTATCAGGCAGAAATCCGAGCGCAATAGTCTCATACATTAACTATTGTTATGAATAATGCAATTAAAAAACTTTGCAAGGCAGCAAATGAAGCTCATTTAAAATATGTAATCTTCTATACCTAGTCAAACAAATCTCCATACGTTAAACATTCATTGTATGAAATATCATTGAAATTGGTTTATTAATAAAAGTGCTATTGACTCCTCAAACCTTACTCTGAATTTTGGCCCACCTTGAAGAATCACACAAATACTCAAGATCCCTGTCCTTGAATTAAGAAGACAATGAAGTTGGCCTAGGTCAGTGACCATCAAAACAAGACAGGGCTTGAGTAGTTACTACTATGAATGTTGAATAATCTTATGAAGTATTTAGTGACTAGTGTTGTCGCGAACCCAAAATTTTCGGTTCGCGAACGGCGAACGCAAACTTCTGCAAATGTTCGCGAACCGGCGAACCGCGCGAACCGCGCGAACCGCCACTGACTTCAATGGGCAGGCGAATTTTAAAAACAACAGGGACTCTTTCTGGCCACAATAGTGATGGAAAAGTTGTTTCAAGGGGACTAACACCTGGACTGTGGCATGCCAGAGGGGGATCCATGGCAAAACTCCCATGGAAAATTGCACAGTTGATGCAGAGTCTGCTTTTAATCCATAAAGGGCAGAAATCACCTAACATTGACACCTGTCCTCAAAGCCCAGCCCTGATACACACTGACACAGAGCAGAATAGAGACTGTTCCCCCTACATAGGGTCACTTGGCAGATATGGATTGACACCTGTCCTCAAAACCTCTGATACACACTGACACAGAGCAGAATAGGGACTGTTCCCCCTACATAGGGTCACTTGGCAGATATGGATTGACACCTGTCCTCAAAACCCCTGATACACACTGACACAGAGCAGAATAGGGACTGTTCCCCCTACATAGGGTCACTTGGCAGATATGGATTGACACCTGTCCTCAAAACCCCTGATACACACTGACACAGAGCAGAATAGGGACTGTTCCCCCTACATAGGGTCACTTGGCAGATATGGATTGACACCTATCCTAATGATCCCTGATACACACTGACACAGAGCAGAATAGAGACTGTTCCCCCTACATAGGGTCACTTGGCAGATATGGATTGACACCTGTCCTCAAAACCCCTGATACACACTGACACAGAGCAGAATAGAGACTGTTCCCCCTACATAGGGTCACTTGGCAGATATGGATTGACACCTGTCCTCAAAACCCCTGATACACACTGACACAGAGCAGAATAGAGACTGTTCCCTGTCCACAGAGACCATGATACACACTGACACAGAGCAGAATAGGGACTGTTACCCCTACATAGGGTCACTTGGCAGATATGGATTGACACCTGTCCTCAAAACCCCTGATACACACTGACACAGAGCAGAATAGGGACTGTTACCCCTACATAGGGTCACTTGGCAGATATGGATTGACACCTGTCCTCAAAACCCCTGATACACACTGACACAGAGCAGAATAGAGACTGTTCCCTGTCCACAGAGACCATGATACACACTGACACAGAGCAGAATAGGGACTGTTACCCCTACATAGGGTCACTTGGCAGATATGGATTGACAAATCCCTGACAAACAGCTACCACATGCAAGGAAGGCAGCAGGGGCGCAAATGACCCACTCCCGACGCGGGAAGGTAGTGACGACAAATAACAATACAGGACTCTTTAGAGGCCCTGTAATTGTAATCAGTCCACTTGAAATCCTTTAACTTTGATCAATTGGAGGGAAGTCTGGTGCAGAGCCACTGACCCATGCGCAGGGCCAGCCTTAGGCCTTTGGGCGCCCTGTGCAAGAAATCTTCACCCTGTCACACCCATGTGCAAGAAATCTTCACCCTGTCACACACACACAGGCAGACAGCCATACACACGCACACACACAACTGCGACTGACTAGGTTTGTCACCTCCTCAAAAGGACGCATGAGCCTACAGGCATTGCGCCTGAGCATCCAGTAACGTGGCAAAAAAATTCCCAGCTCCCCAGAGGCTGTCCTAGCACCCCGGTCATACAAATATTCATTAACAGCTTTTTCTTGTTGGAGCAGGCGGTCGAACATTAGGAGTGTTGAATTCCAACATGTAGGGCTGTCGCAAATCAAGCGCCTCACTGGCATGTTGTTTCGCTGCTGGATATCGGCAAAGTGAGCCATGGCCGTGTAGGAACGCCTGAAATGGCCACACACCTTCCTGGCCTGCTTCAGGACGTCCTGTAAGCCTGTGTACTTATGCACAAAGCGTTGTACGATCAGATTACACACATGTGCCATGCACGGAACATGTGTCAACTTGCCCAACTTCAATGCCGCTATAAAAAAATTTCCGTTGTCACACACCACTTTGCCGATATCCAGTTGCTGCGGAGTCAGCCACTTTTCCACCTGTGCGTTCAGGGCGGACAGGAGTGCTTGTCCGGTGTGACTCTCTGCTTTCAAGCAAGTCAAACCCAAGACGGCGTGACACTGCCGTATCCGGGATGTGGAATAGTACCTGGGGAGCTGGGGGGGTGCCGTTGATGTGGAGCAAGAAGCAGCGGCACAAGAGGACTCAGCCGAGGAGGTTATGGAAGAGGATGGAGTAGGAGGAGTAGAGGAGGTGGCAGCAGGACTGCCTGCAATTCGTGGCGGTGTCACCAACTCCTCTGCAATGCCACGCATTCCTTGCTTGTCAGCCGTCAGCAGGTTTACCCAATGCGCAGTGTAGGTGATATACCTGCCCTGACCATGCTTTGCAGACCAGGTATCAGTGGTCAGATGGACCCTTGCCCCAACACTGTGTGCCAGACATGCCATGACTTCCTTTTGCACAATCGAGTACAAGTTGGGGATTGCCTTTTGTGAAAAGAAATTCCGGCCGGGTACCTTCCACTGCGGTGTCCCAATAGCTACAAATTTTTTGAACGCCTCAGACTCAACCAGATTGTATGGTAAAAGCTGGCGGGCTAATAGTTCGGACAAGCCAGCTGTCAGACGCTGGGCAAGGGGGTGACTTGGTGACATTGGCTTCTTACGCTCAAACATGTCCTTGACAGAAACACATGACTGTGGGCAGATGAGCGGGAACTGCTCAAGGCGGGAGACGGAGTGGCGGATGGTTGAGAGGGGGCAAGAAGGACAGCAGTGGTTGACGTGGCTGAAGATGCTGGACCAGGAGGAGGATGGCGGCTTAGAGTAGGCGTGCTGCTTGTACTCATGTGTTGATCCCATAGGCGTTTGTGATGTGAGATCATGTGCCTACGCAAAGCAGTTGTACCTAGGTGGGTGTTGGACCTCCCACGACTCAGTTTCCTTTGGCACAGGTTGCAAATGGCATCGCTGTTGTCAGAGGCAGACACACAAAAAAATGCCACACTGCTGAGCTCTGCAATGACGGCATTCTGGTGGTGGACACAGCATGCGTTGATTGGCGTGCTGTCGGGCTGACCCCGGGTGCCGATGCATGCTGTCTGACTGTGTCACTAGCTCCTTGCGACGACCCCCCCCTGCTTCCAACTCGTCTCCTCCTCCTCTCTGTCTCCCCATCTGAAATTTCGCCCTGTTCTTCTTCTTGCCGAGCGGGCACCCACGTGACATCCATGGACGCATCGTCATCATCAACCGCTTCGCTTGTATCTGACAACTCAGAAAAGGAAGCAGCAGCGGGTACAACATCATCATCATCACACCGTACCTCCATGTGTTTAATGCTGCCTGCCTGAGACATATCCCTGTTATCTACATCCTCTAGCAATAATGGTTGCGCATCACTCATTTCTTCAAACGGGTGTGTGAATAACTCCTCTGACATACCAAGTAAAGCGGCTGTGGTGCTAGTTTTGGTGGTGGCGGCAGGCGGGTGAGTGCTATCTTGAGAGGTGCCTGAAGCTAAGCTGGAGGAGGATGGTGCGTCAAGGTTCCGAGCAGAGGCTGTACAAGATTGGGTGTCCTGTGTTAGCCAGTCAACTAAGTGCTCAGAACTTTTCAAGTTCAGGGTACGTGGCTTCTGAAAACTGGGCATTATTCTAGGGCAAAAGGGGTGGCCTGCCTCTGCCTGTCATTTTTTTTGGGATTAGTGGTACTATGCGTGCAAGCTACTGTGAGACCAGATATGATTGGCAATGTGCACTGGAACAGTTCTGCAGAGCACACGCTGAAGGAAGGACTGACAGAGCCGCTTGAAGACAAGTAACTGCTATTCAATCTATAACAGTGAAAAACAAATTTGGGTTTTAAAAGCACGCTATAGAGACACCAGATATGATTGGCAATGTGCACTGGAACAGTTCTGCAGAGCACACACTGTAGGCCAGAGACACCCGCTTGAAGACAAGTAACTGCTATTCAATCTATAACAGTGAAAAACAAATTTTGGTTTTAAAAGCACGCTATAGAGACACCAGATATGATTGGCAATGTGCACTGGAACAGTTCTGCAGAGCACACACTGTAGGCCTGAGACACCCGCTTGAAGACAAGTAACTGCTATTCAATCTATAACAGTGAAAAACAAATTTTGGTTTTAAAAGCACGCTATAGAGACACCAGATATGATTGGCAATGTGCACTGGAACAGTTCTGCAGAACACACACTGTAGGCCTGAGACACCCGCTTGAAGACAAGTAACTGCTATGCAATCTATAACAGTGAAAAACAAATTTTGGTTTTAAAAGCACGCTATAGAGACACCAAATATGATTGGCAACTGTCAAAGCACGCTGGAACAGGTCTACAGAGCACACGCTGAAGTAGGCCTGACACCCAGACGCTTGCAGACAACTAACTGATCTTCTATTACAGTGAAAAAAAATATTTATTTTAAATGTAAAGCTTAACCAATTGTTAAAACAGATATGAGTGGTGGCACTGGGCAAGTAGGCACAGTATCCAATGTGAACCTCACACAGAAGCTGGCAGGCAGGCAACTGCTCTTCTATTACAGTGGAAACAAAATTTTGGTTGTAAAAGCACGCTATAGAGACACCAGATATGAGTGGCAACTGTCAAAGCACGCTGGCACAGGTCTGCAGAGCACATGCTGAAGTAGGCCTGACACCCAGACGCTTGCAGACAACTAACTGCTCTTCTATTACAGTGAAAAAAAAAATTTATTTTAAATGTAAAGCTTAACCAATTGTTAAAACAGATATGAGTGGTGGCATTGGGCAAGTAGGCACAGTATCCAATGTGAACCTCACACAGAAGCTGGCAGGCAGGCAACTGCTCTTCTATTACAGTGGAAACAAAATTTTTGTTGTAAAAGCACGCTATAGAGACACAAGATATGAGTGGCAACTGTCAAAGACGCTGGCAGGGTTGTGCAGGGCACACACTGAAGGAAGGCCTGACAGAGCCGCTTGAAGGACACTGACTGTCTGCTATTAGCTTACACTGGAAACCTTTTTTCTTTGTAAAAGCACGCTAAAGAGACACCAGATATGATTGGCAACTGTCAAAGCACGCTGGCACAGGTCTGCAGAGCACACGCTGAAGTAGGCCTGACACCCAGACGCTTGCAGACAACTAACTGCTCTTCTATTACAGTGAAAAAAAAAAAATATTTTAAATGTAAAGCTTAACCAATTGTTAAAACAGATATGAGTGGTGGCACTGGGCAAGTAGGCACAGTATCCAATGTGAACCTCACACAGAAGCTGGCAGGCAGGCAACTGCTCTTCTATTACAGTGGAAACAAAATTTTGGTTGTAAAAGCACGCTATAGAGACACCAGATATGAGTGGCAACTGTCAAAGCACGCTGGCACAGGTCTGCAGAGCACACGCTGAAGTAGGCCTGACACCCAGACGCTTGCAGACAACTAACTGCTCTTCTATTACAGTGGAAAAAAAATATTTATTTTAAATGTAAAGCTTAACCAATTGTTAAAACAGATATGAGTGGTGGCACTGGGCAAGTAGGCACAGTATCCAATGTGAACCTCACACAGAAGCTGGCAGGCAGGCAACTGCTCTTCTATTCTAGTGGAAACAAAATTTTGGTTGTAAAAGCACGCTATAGAGACACCAGATATGAGTGGCAACTGTCAAAGCACGCTGGCACAGGTCTGCAGAGCACACGCTGAAGTAGGCCTGACACCCAGACGCTTGCAGACAACTAACTGCTCTTCTATTACAGTGAAAAAAAATATTTATTTTAAATGTAAAGCTTAACCAATTGTTAAAACAGATATGAGTGGTGGCACTGGGCAAGTAGGCACAGTATCCAATGTGAACCTCACACAGAAGCTGGCAGGCAGGCAATTGCTCTTCTATTACAGTGGAAACAAAATTTTGGTTGTAAAAGCACGCTATAGAGACACAAGATATGAGTGGCAACTGTCAAAGCACGCTGGCAGGGTTGTGCAGGGCACACGCTGAAGGAAGGCCTGACAGAGCCGCTTGAAGGACACTGACTGTCTGCTATTAGCTTACACTGGAAACCTTTTTTCTTTGTAAAAGCACGCTAAAGAGACACCAGATATGATTGGCAACTGTCAAAGCACGCTGGCACAGGTCTGCAGAGCACACGCTGAAGTAGGCCTGACACCCAGATGCTTGCAGACAACTAACTGATCTTCTATGACAGTGAAAAAAAATTATTTCTTTAAAATCTAAAGCTTAAGCTATTGTTAAAACAGATATTAGTGGTGGCACTGACTGTGCAAATGGGCAAGGCATCTAACCTGACACAGAAGCTGGCAGGCAGGCAACTGCTCTTCTATTACAGTGAAAAAAAATTATTTATTTTAAATCTAAAGCTTAACCAATTGTTAAAACAGATATGAGTGGTGGCACTGGGCTAGTGGGCACAGTATCCAATGTGAACCTCACACAGAAGCTGGCAGGCAGGCAACTGCTCTTCTATTACAGTGGAAACAAAATTTTGGTTGTAAAAGCACGCTATAGAGACACAAGATATGAGTGGCAACTGTCAAAGCACGCTGGCAGGGTTGTGCAGGGCACACGCTGAAGGAAGGCCTGACAGAGCCGCTTGAAGGACACTGACTGTCTGCTATTAGCTTACACTGGAAACCTTTTTTCTTTGTAAAAGCACGCTAAAGAGACACCAGATATGATTGGCAACTGTCAAAGCACGCTGGCACAGGTCTGCAGAGCACACGCTGAAGTAGGCCTGACACCCAGACGCTTGCAGACAACTAACTGATCTTCTATGACAGTGAAAAAAAATGATTTCTTTAAAATCTAAAGCTTAAGCTATTGTTAAAACAGATATGAGTGGTGGCACTGACTGTGCAAATGGGCAAGGCATCCAACCTGACACAGAAGCTGGCAGGCAGGCAACTGCTCTTCTATTACAGTGATTTTTTTTTATTTTAAATCTAAAGCTTAACCAATTGTTAAAACAGATATGAGTGGTGGCACTGGGCTAGTGGGCACAGTATCCAATGTGAACCTCACACAGAAGCTGGCAGGCAGGCAACTGCTTTTCTATTACAGTGAAAAAAATTATTTATTTAAAATCTAAAGCTTAACCAATTGTTAAAACAGATATGAGTGGTGGCACTGACTGTGCAAATGGGCAAGGCATCCAACCTGACACAGAAGCTGGCAGGCAGGCAACTGCTCTTCTATTACAGTGAAAAAAAATATATTTATTTTAAATGTAAAGCTTAACCAATTGTTAAAACAGATATGAGTGGTGGCACTGGGCAAATAGGCACAGTATCCAATGTGAACCTCACACAGAAGCTGGCAGGCAGGCACCTGCAATTACATTACACAGGAAAAAAAAAAAAAAAAGCAGCCTGATGTTATAGCCCTAAAAACGGCTTTTTGGGGTGCTGTCCTTACAGCAGAGATCAGATGAGTCCTTCAGGATTGTAGTGGACACTGAATACCCTAGCCTAGCTATCAATTTCCCTATCTAATCAGCAGCAGCTAAACTTTCCCTCCTCTCACTAAGCATGCATCTTCCGAATGAATCGAAAATGGATGCTGGGAGGGAGGTTGGAGGGTGTGGAAGGGAGGGAGTGCTGCTGATTGGCTGGAATGTGTCTGCTGACCGAGAGGCACAGGGTCAAAGTTTGCCCAATGATGACGAATAGGGGGCGGATCGAACTGCGCATGTGTCCGCCCGCCGCGGCGAACGCGAACACGCTAATTTCGCCGGGAACTGTTCGCCGGCGGACAGTTCGGTACATCACTATTAGTGACTAGTTATTTTTTTAGATTTAGTTATTTCAGCAGCTGAGAGGAGTAGATCATATTTAAAATGACGACTCAGGGACAGCAGTGTTTTGTTTTTTAATTCTTTATTTTTGTTTGTGCATGGATTGACAGTTTGGCTCCCTGCACCACGATAGCTGCAGAGATTAATTTAACAGTAAAATATAACATGGCATAAAAGATACAGTGCACTTTTTTTTTGGGGGGGGGGCAGTATTTTGCAGCTTTTGATTGTCCTCATGGGCTTTGAGTAGTTGCTAGGTTAATATTAATAACAAAGGGCTACGTTTGGTTGGGGGTAGCAGTGACGAAAGGGGGGGGGGGGGGGCTGGAATGCCTAAAATAAAGTTAATGTCTCCTAAATAACACCCTAATAATAGTGAGATGGGTCCAAAAATTCAAATACTTACAATCAGATATATTTTTTTCTCAAATCTTTTCTATAGTCTATGTAAACATTTATAATAAAATGGTATGACTATTACAAAGTAAAATTAAAAAATTACAAAGCATAAAAAATAATTCATCATCATTCAGCGAGGATTCCATGCAGAATCAGCTTGCAAAGTGGGCAAAAGTTCTTCCAAAGACTTTTCCATGCTACGCAAGCTCAGAGTGGAGGCTTTTAAACCCACCAATCAGAGAGCTCTGACAGACAAATAGCTCTTTTCTCTGGTTTACATTTTTAGGACTGGTTAATAAATTCAGAAGTTGCATTTTTTTATTTATTTTTTTATTTTATTTTTGCTGTGCAGAGAATAATTACAACAAGCTTGGGGTACCCCAACAGCATTCCCCTCGCTGGATATAATCGCTTGATACATTGGGGTGGTCAAGAATACATGCACATTTTAAAGTTATTTAGGAAAACATGAATCAAGCTTATACATAACATGAGATAGTTCAGTTGCGGGTTAGCTTAGCGTGGTTGGGTAGATTGGGCAATACTGAAATACCAGATTAATAGAACATGCTGGTTCAAGCTTAAGTAGGATGAACAGACATTGTTAGTTAGCTAAATAAGTAATCTGCTTTATAAGTAATCTGCTGTGGCTCCACACATTTTTGGTAATGGGCAAACTGGGGAGGCCTGCTTCGGATACTCAGGGTGAACCAATAAGTGTGGTAGCCAGGGGGGTTTATATCAGGCTTGATATAGGAGTGGCAGCTACACCTCCTCTGCTGGGGATTACATTAAAGCCTAAAACATTAAAGAATGAAGTACAGGAGCAGATTTCAAACTTAAACTAGAGCATAGTGAGTGTACACTGAGAGCCATGTTCGCACCGGGTGAGTCACGTCCTGGGTCTAGGGGGCATTGTTCTGTTTCAGCCAACTCCAAGGCTCGGGAACTCGCTGTTGTCGCTGGAAGGCACAGAAGTTGCATTTTAATTACAATAACCATTACATTATTTATAATTACATAAAAATGGCAAAATATACAAGTGTCATTTACTTTAAATGAAGGTGGCTTTTCATTTGTACTCTCCATCTTCCTGCCTCTGTCAATATATTTATCATTAGTTTGTTTCTCCTTGAGCAAATAATCCCTGACATGTTAGCCGAGTCTGTTTCTAACACGATAATAATAAAATTTTATTCAGCCTTTAGAAGCCTTGTATGAAATTTGTCATCATTGTAACCTTAACACCTGTATTTTACATCACATAGCTACACTGGGTGATGTCATAAAATCCAATAAAATATTACATGCAACAAGTTTAAATCTTTCAAAATACCATTCTTCCAGTAAATGTATTCCTTATGTGATTGTACTGAAGTTGAAAAGGTGCTCATTTTTTAGGGAATTTTAACAAGACACAAAGAGAATCTAAGAAAAAAAAGAAAATTATTTATCTTCTCAAAGATTTATTTGCAACTTTTTTGCAGGAAAAAAAAAACAGATTAACTGTACTTTTGACATAACATTTTAAAGTTTATTAATATGTAGAGCTGTTGTATATTTTCCTTTTCAGCAAGGTTGACTGTAACGGATATTAAACATTCTTCCAAGATTATTTTATGTGTATGACCCAATAAAATAACACAGCTAAAGTAGATTTCCTGTTTAAAAAATAGATTATACTGACATATCTATTTGAGTACTCACTTGAGGCTAGATTTTCTCTGGTCAAGAGATAAAAAATGAATTAGGACTAACAATATACCAGAATGCATTGAAAGTATGGCTTTATATACATTAATATTCTACAGAAAAAATTAACCAATATGCAGTATTTAAAATTTGTTAAACAAATACTTAGATTGAAACTCTGTTCAAAATGGCATATTCTTAATGTTTATAACTATTTGTGCTGGTCATTATCCAATAAAATTCTTCAAAGGCATTGAGGACACATCTCTAGCCCAAAACTTAAAATAGAGAAGATTTTGCTGTATTAGTTTGAGTGATGTTTCTACATATGTGCTTATACGTCCATTAAAATTGGTGACTTACTAAACTTACTATTTTGGACGAAAATCTCTTCTCCAACAGTCTTCTGTAACCACTGAATGAGGTTTATTGGAATTATATTTCCATTGAGAATTTTAGCAAGTCGTTGGCTCACTATGCCATCATATCCATGAGAGGAGCTGTAGTCAACCTGGTACAGGAAACTTTGTGAACTTAATATGATTAGACATAAATTCTCATCAGAGTGGTTTGTGTTTTTTTTTTCCTGATTTATGTTTTTTTTGTTTTGTTTTTAATCAGGTTGTATGGGTAACACTGCTTGAGACCTGGAAAACAGGAATTTTGACACAAGCAGGGTTATTCACTGTGGCAAACTCCCCTTTTTACCACAAACTCCTGGAGCAGCCTGCTTGCCAGCCTCCTACCCATAGACTATGGGCCCTGCAGGAAAACCTGTAAAAGACTACCGAACTTGACTGACCGTTAGCACTGATTTCCCTGGAACTGTTTTGAGCATGGGGCCATGCTTGCAGTCAGTCAAAACTATGACTTCCAGGAAATTCCTGAACTCCTGAACCGATCTGGGTAATTTTTAGATATGTTGTTCACCCAGATCATGGCTATCTTTTATGGGGTTCTGTGTGTTTTTAAGGTACTTTTTGGGGTTTCATAAAATTGTATGTTTTTTCTGTGCTTGGAGATAATTGGGTTAGATTAGTACAGTTCCTGATTTAATTATCTCCCAAGCACAGAGGAGGAATTCTATTGTTTGTGTATGGGAGTGTCTCACTGTATGACTCTGTTTTATTGGTTTGTTCACTTTGTGAACCTGTGCCCAACAAGGTCCACCTGGGTGTCACCCTCGTTGGGAAACTTGCATAAAAGGCCAGTGTGTCTCCATTAAAATCTTATTCCAGCTTACACTCCAAAACTGTGTGTTGTCCTGTTATTGGGGGGAAATAAAATGTACTCATGTGTCTGCTGTTCCAGCTTGCAGGGGATTCAACTGGGAAAGTCCTTGTAAGGACTAGAGCTAATTCCCCATTCGGCTCCAGGAAGGAGCAGTTCCAGGGCCCCAGTCAAGCCACGGTGACTGTGGGCAGAAGTGCTGCTGTTTGTCCTCTGTTCCAACTAGGAAGCGGTCCTTGGCAGAGGTACCCAGCAGGGGTACAGGGAGCTCCGTTACATTCACTAAAGTGAGAATTGCCAAACTGGAAATTCAATTGACTTGGAGAATTTTTCCATTTTGCCCTACACTTTGAAATTCACTTTGAATTCCTGGCAATTCTCATTTTGGTAAATATCCCTGTGTGTGTAACTCAGTCATTATCAGTCTGCCCAGGCCATCAGGGGTTAGCATTCTGTGTGTGGTGGCACCAGTTGCAAACGTTTTTCACCAAAAGGGATTTTGCCAGTCAGGAAGAAGATATTCCAGCTTGCTAACTGACAGCCCAGAAAGATGGCTCTACACACAGATAAAAATGTATCAAATAATTTATTATGGCACTCCGTGGGCTTATATCTTTATGTCACAGATAGATGCAAGCAACCCTCTCCTTGTCCCCTAAAATATGAAGTATAAATACCTAAATATATACTGGAAAAAAAGCTGGAGCAGTAAAAAATAAATAAATATATGTTTGATAAATATATCAATATAGATATTTTTTTATTGCTCCTCCTTTTTTCCCTCTGTTCGTTGCTTCTTCTCACTTGATCTATGAATCAAGTGCTGGGAAAATGTGTCTATCAGTGTACTGCAAAATATATACATACTTATATCATCTTATCTATATATTTAGCAATACGTGGATTGGATAACTCAGTGAATCTTCTTAAAGGGACTCTCCAGTGCCAGGAAAACAATCTGTTTTCCTGGCACTGCAGGTCCCCTCTCCCTCCCACCCCCATCCCCTTAAGTGACTTACCTGTATCCAGTGCTGATGTCCCTGGCGCTGGGTCAGGCACGCCTATGCTCCTCCTCCGCCGACATCAGCAGGCGGGGAGACCTATTGCGCATGCGCGGCCGGCGGCGGGGGAGACCTAATGCGCATGCGTGGCAATGCCGCGCATGCACTTTAGACCTCCCCATGGGAAAGCATTGAATAATGCTTTCAATGCTTTCCTATAGGGATTTTGGCAACATTGGAGGTCCTCACATAGCGTAAGTGTCCTCTAGTGGCGGTCTAATAGCCACTAGAGGACGACTTAACCCTGCAAGGTAAATATTGCAGTTTATAAAAACTGCAATAATTACACTTGCAGGGTTAACGGTAGAGGGAGTTGGCACCCAGACCACTCCAATGGGCAGAAGTGATCTTGGTGCCTGTAGTGTCCCTTTAATACTTTTCATGTTTCTTTCATAGTTTTCTCCCCGTACATCTTCATCTCTTGGACACCGAGAAAGCTTTTGACAGGCTGCACTGGGCTTTTCTACAAATAGTACTGTAGAGGTTTCTACTCCGGGACCCCTTTATTAGTGTGATAATAGAGCTGTAATCATCGCCAACTGTAATAGTGGCCTATGGCAGCTTCCTGTCCAAAACCTTCGAATTAACATGTGTCCTGCCAAGGGTGCCCATTATCTCTTGATTTGTATATTTTAGCACTTAACCTTGGCTTTTTATATCTGTCATCATGCTGATATCAGGATTTCATATCTGTCAGGAACACGTTACCCGATAGGTCTACGTTCCAGATGAAGCTAAATATTTGGGGCTAGCATTATTAATTATAATGCCCTGAAGAACAAATATGTAATTGGTTATGTCATGAAAAAAAATAGTTTGCTACTGTGAGTGAAGAGGGTGAAATGATGTAATCTGACATGACGCCTTTGATAAGCTGCCAAGATACTTCAAAATAATTGAAATAGCATTTGCTTATGTTACTCTAAAAGCTTTTCTCTCCTTTACTTTTGACAAACATAATACATATTTTTTCATTCTAGTAATATCTGGCTTACTACCAAAGACTGCAAATATCCTGTATAGCCACAAAAATACATTTATCAACAATTTCTTAATGATAACAGTTACCAGCTTTCCTTAATGCATTACAATTGGAAAGAATGTCCAATAAAAAGCTTTAAAGATTTAGTTACTATAATCATATTAATTATATTGATTGAACATTTCATCGCTTTGTAGTATAACAGAGATAAGAACATGAAAAAGAATAAGAGGAGGCATCTTGAGCTAACATTAACAAGTGCAGGAGATAATGTGCTTTGCATTGAATACAATTCATACATTCTGAGATGTAATTTTAAGACCAAATGTCAACTTTTAAAAACTTGCAGATTCTATTTTTCTGATTCATCCAGAATATGAAATTATTTAAGCTATAAAAAAAAAACCTAGATTTGTAATTGCCGATAAAAGTCAAGATGTAGCCTGCAAAATTCCTTTCTAAAAATAAATATCTTATTTTTGCTTTCTTTATTTGCATCTACATAATCTTTTTCATTAAAAAAGTATTTCCCGAAAATAGCATGACATTGTCTCTCTTCAATACAAGTCCTGATGTTTATGTTACCATATTTCTACAGAATATGGCACCGCATTGCAATTTTTATTTCATCAGGTATGTTGTTTTTGTAACTTTTAAATGAAGATCAATACTGCTAATAATTAAACTACTAAGGGACCCACAGCACTACTATGGTAAACAACTCACACACAATAATGACATTATAATATTATATTAATATATAATAATAAAATAAGGCAAAAGGTAATACAACCAATACTGTATGCACTGAAAACAGTATACATTAAAAGCTACAATAACAATATCCCTGTCTGGATTAATAATGCAATTGGTGCTACATCTTTATATACAGCAGTGCCAATTGAATGTAAAATAACTATGAAATATCTAAACCAAGAGGAAAACTAACCTATACTTACACATTCTCCAAAATACCTTTCTCCCATTTGAAGCTGTAAGAGGTGCATATTGGAGGCCTAGGTAACCAACATTTACAACTTTAGTGCTAGTCATGAAACAGAGATGTTCTGTTATCTGTTTTTTTCTGTGTGGTAATCAAGACAAGAGCTGCAACATCCTACTTCTATTTCACCTTTGAACCCCTTCATCTGCATGCCTCTGCTCTTGAGTCACAGAACACTGGACACAAGATAATTTGGAACACATGTAGGTTATAAACTGACTGAATTTACACTCGTACCATATTTGAGTGTAACTGGGAGATGGACCATATTTGAAAAGTGCATTCAATTAAAATATATACAATTGTTAGCATATGCAATGCATATATTTAAAGGACCACTCTAGTGCCAGGAAAGCATACTCGTTTTCCTGGCACTAGAGTGCCCTGAGGGTGCCCCCACCCTCAGGGACCCCCTCCCGCCCGGCTCTGGAAAGGGGAAAAGGGGTAAAACTTACCTTTTTCCAGCGCTGGGCGGGGAGCTCTCCTCCTCCTCTCCGCCTCCGTTCCTCCCCGTCGGCTGAATGCGCACGCGCGGCAAGAGCTGCGCCCGCATTCAGCCGGTCACATAGGAAAGCATTCATAATGCTTTCCTATGGACGCTTGCGTGCTCTCACTGTGATTTTCACAGCAAGCGCCTCTAGCGGCTGTCAGTGAGACAGCCACTAGAGGAAATAGGGGAAGGCTTAACTAATTGATAAACATAGCAGTTTCTCTGAAACTGCTATGTTTATAAAACAATTAGTTAACCCTAGCTGGACCTGGCACCCAGACCACTTCATTAAGCTGAAGTGGTCTGGGTGCCTAGAGTGGTCCTTTAATGCTTTTTAATTTAAGCCTAAATTGTGCAGGGCATGAAAATGTAGGCTTTAATGGAAATACATTTTTAAAGATGGGCACTATAGTGTATCTTCAGTGTACTGGAGTGGCTGGAAGTTGTCATTTTCTTTTCAATGTGGGAAGGAAATGAAAATCGATAAGTGATGGGTTATTGGTCAGTTTAAACACAGTGTGGAATATTTTTCATTGAGAGGCAGTATTAGGGGGTGGGTTAGATGGTGGGATTGATACTGGGATTAAAGGGTGGAATTAGGACTGGGATTATAGGGTAGAACTATAGGTAGGGTTAGGAGTCAATTTATGAGTTAGAGTATGGGTTGGATTAGGGTCAGAATAGCATTGGATTACAGGTAGGACTAGGGTTGTTTTATGTATAGGATTAGAGTTGGATGATGGGTGGGATCAGAGTTTTGATTATGTAATGGATTAGGGGTTGAAAATGGGTTATATTAAGGGTTGGATTAAAGGCTTGATTAGGGGTTTGATTAAAGTTTGGATTAGGGGTTTGAAAAGTTATACGTGTGGTGTATCATTGAACTTTAATAGCAGAATAAAACTTTAGTGTTTGCAATAGTGGGATATGCGTGGTCTGGGAACGTCCCCAAAACAAAACATGCAAAAAAACAAAAACAAAACACACACACAAAAATAAATAACTAATTTGATAAGATGTTTAAGGGAAACGTGTCAAAATGCATTTAATTACATAGCCTGGGGGATGTACTTTCTACAAATATATATTTTTTTGGTTTTGGATTCTTTGACAATTGAATTGATAATGCTGAGATTATCAATTCAATTGTCAAAGAATCCAAAACCAAAAAAATATATATTTGTATATTTTATGCCAAATTTTGCAAAGGTTTAGCTTTAAAAATCATAATTTACCTCCTTGCAGTATTTGTGTTATAACTTCTAAAAGGAAATTAAAATCCTAGACATGTTAAGTTTTTAACCATTGGGACTAATTGGTTAATCTATTTTGAGTTCGTTTTCTTTACTTGCACTTATTGTGTAGAAATTATTGCATGAAAAACTCAGAAAGGATGGGGCGTGGCCAAGACTCCGAACAGTATGGACGTCTAAACCACGAGCTCTCCGCCACCAAGCTCCTAAAAGCACACCACACACGACCCACGGAACGAAATGGGGCGCAATAGACGACAGGATAACCCGCAAACCCCCAGGGGGGCACCCACGTCCTCTGTGTCGGGACCGATGGACGGATTTCTCCACACCCCGTCGGGACCTACCCACGAGGCATGTCCCCCCAATATGGCGCCGACATCTCCGGCCTCCACTAACTCCGACCTGGAGCAGCCCACGCTGGCGGACATAGGGGCAGAACTCAGAAGACTAGCAACGGGAATGGTCACTAAAGCGGACCTACAATCCCTGGAAACTTCACTCACAGCATCGATTGCCTCGGCGGTCTCAGCACTACAGGCCGACGTCGACGCACAACATGGCCGCATACGATCCCTGGAGGAAAAGGCCCAAACCATACGCCAGCAGGCCACAGCAACAGACACTGCCATCTCCAGACAAGGCAACCTACTACTTACCCTGAGACGCCAGACGGAGGACCTCGATAACCGGAGCCGTCGCTCCAATATCAGAGTTCGCGGAATCCCGGAACAGGAGGCCGAAGGGAGCGTGGAGACAACGCTGAGGGACCTCTTCCGTACTATCCTTGGAGAGGAGGCCCCAGCTGACATCCGATTTGATCGGGCACACCGGGCCTTACAACCGAGGCTCCAGGAGGGAGAACCGCGAGACATCATCTGCTGCCTTCACTCCTATCAGCTGAAGGAGAAGATCATGAGGGATATACCCCCCCCCCCCCCCCCCCGCACGAATAGTATACATTACCACTCAATAAATACCAGGAACCTACCTATAGGAAGACAAACAGGGTGATGTCGCCCACAATTTTTCGTAAGGGATGGGTAAAATGAGCAGCTTAGGGACAGAAAGCTGCTACAGAGCAACAATCAGAAGCTAACTCCGACTAACCTGTCTACCTACCGTTATGTATTTTGCTATGTACCGTTTCTACTTAAGGCCAGTGCTGCAACTACGACATATGAATACACTTCTGAAATGTATGTATGCACACCCACACACTAGGACAACTCAGACGCACCTGCCTAGACCTAGCCCTCCCCCCCCTGCCCACACAATCACTACACAAAACCTGAATGGTGGGGGATAGATGACTGAGCCCCACACGGGAGGTACACACCCCGCTTGACATAACAACAGAGGAAGACGGGGGACCGCCCCATCCCACCCTATACGGCAACCAGGGACTCCGACTGGGACAATGACGACTCCACTGACATACAAACATCGGACGATACTACGCCCCCACTCAGGGAATCGATACACATCACAATACAGCTCACCCCCACACGGCAAAAGGAATCAGCAAGTCGTAAGGTACACGTCAATCAACTACATACACGGTGGCGGACCACAAATGGACCCACACTACTACCCGGTAGCCCTCGTACCTACCGGACACACTCACGCCACTACCTTGGTGCCACAATAGGAAGCGGATACACGCCCCCACGCCCCTGTTCGTGTGAACACTAATACCCTGCGGGGAGTCGCCGGTGGGACGTTACCGGCCGACAGCTGGCGGCTCTAGCCGGAGACTGCCTCCGCAGGCACACGAACTTCCTCACACAGGAGGAACTCACGCCCCAAACCCTTGGGCGACACGCCTCTCTCCCCCCTGAGAGGCACACCACCCCACCCTTCACCCCCTCCCGCCCTCCCCCCTCACCCCCTCTTCCCTCCCTCCGCCGGCTGCGGATCTACCCGCGGGGGCACGACCCGACGGGGGCGGGCGGTTGGCCTGGGAGGCCTGGGGTGGGTTCCGGCCACATGGCTGCGCCCCGCGTCCCGCGCCCGATCGCACCCCGGCGGATGGCGGGATCCTGCGCATACGTGCCGGATCCGTACAGGATTCTCACCCTGAACTGCAGGGGACTGAATATCCCGGAGAAGCGAACACAACTGCTACGGGACCTACATAGACGCCACATCTCAGTGGCTTTTCTGCAGGAGACCCACTTCAAAGAGGGATCCGCGCCGAGTCTGAAAAACAGGGACTACCCATCTCCATTCCTCTGCAACCACCCCAGAGCCAGAAGGGCAGGAGTAGCGATCCTTCTGGCGGCGAAACTCCAATTCGAAGTATTAGACAAAATGATAGATCCCCAAGGACGCTACTTATTCTTGAAAGGGGTAATAAGGAACCGCACCTACACGTTTGCAACACTATACGTGCCGAACACTAACCAAGCCCAATACGTCCGTAGGACCCTCGCCAAGCTCTCCCACTTTATAGAAGGCACCCTCATTGTAGGGGGAGACTTCAATGTCCCCCTACACCCACTCCTGGATTCCTCCACAGGCCACAGCAGTGTCCCACAGGGGGCACTGAGAAGCATAAACATGGCTCTCCGAGGCCTGCGGCTGGTAGACTGCTGGAGAGCAATACACCCCACAGACAGAGAGTACACCCACTACTCCGCTCTCCACAAACGATATGCAAGAATAGATTATCTATTCCTGCAACAAGAACAACTAGCGACGTTACAATCTACGGAGATCGAAACTGCCCTATGGTCGGACCATGGCCCAGTATCCATGGCAATTGACTCCCCATATGTGCGACCAGCCACGCGGACATGGAGGCTACAAGACTCTCTCCTACTGGACCTAGTGACACGCACACAGATATCCGAGGAATTAACCACATACTTCAACCTAAACACAACGGATGAACTAACAGCAACCACCATTTGGGAAGCACACAAGAGTGTAATACGTGGCACTCTGATACGTTTAACCGCGAGGAAAATAAAGGAATCCAAACACCAGATGACCACCCTGGTGGAGGAAATAACATCGCTCGAATCGCAACACAAAAGATCCCAACTTGTATCGACATACGCAGCCCTACTGGAAGCACGCAGACAACCAAGAGACCTTCTCACGCGCCACCACTACCGCACCATACAGCGATCGAAAGCATTCTTCTACCAGCACGCCAACAAAGGGGGAAAACTACTGGCAAGAATGCTTAGAGGGCCCCAAACGATAGCCCAAGTCCACAGACTTCGGACAGCCGATGGCACGACCACCCAATTCCCCGACAAAATAGCCACCCAATTCCGCAATTTCTACTCAACCCTATACAATGTTGCACACCCCTCCCAGGGGACAGCAGCCGAGGAAAAACAAAGGAGGATACACGAATATCTGACTAAATTCATCACGAACAAACTCCATCGAGACGAGATGGAACCACTGGAGGCCCCGATCACAGAAGCAGAAGTAGCAGGCGCAATCAAAACAGCCAAGACTGGACGAGCGCCGGGCCCGGATGGCTTCACCCTGGAATACTACAAAAAAATCAAAACTACCCTGCTCCCAAAAGCTCTGCGGAAACTACGGGCCAATATCACTTCTTAACGTGGATATGAAACTTCTCACAAAAATACTCTCCAACAGGCTAGGCTGCCTGTTACCGAAACTTATACACCCGGACCAAACCGGCTTCATACCTGGGAGAGAAGCAAGGGACAGTACCCTGAGAGCCCTGTCGATCCAACACCTAACGAAACGATCCAAAGAGCATACTATCCTCCTATCCACTGACGCCGAAAAGGCGTTCGACCGAGTGAACTGGTCCTTTCTTATGAAC
The DNA here is from genome assembly GCF_036172605.1 of Pelobates fuscus. Lineage (NCBI taxonomy): Eukaryota > Metazoa > Chordata > Amphibia > Anura > Pelobatidae > Pelobates > Pelobates fuscus. Next base: position 232,116,141 of record NC_086319.1, on the reverse strand, counting down.
ACACTGAAGGCAATTGGACTCGGCGACAACATGATGTTATGGATCAAAGCGTTGTATAACAACCCGACAGCCAGAGTACGGGTAAATGGCGCGCTTACGGACCCCTTCCAAATATGGAACGGCACGAGGCAGGGCTGCCCACTCTCGCCCATGCTATTCGCGCTCTCCCTCGAGCCCCTCCTGGAGGCGGTCCGGCAGGCGGCGGAGATCAAAGGCTTCACGTGGAAATCCTCGACACACAAAATCGCCGCGTACGCCGATGATCTCCTCTTCTTCATCACCGACCCTGAAAACACCTTACCTGGGCTTATGGCACAACTCAAGATATACGGGGAACTGTCCAATTTCAAACTAAATGAGGTGAAATGCGAAGTCCTCAACCTCACGACACCCGCACGAATGGTCGAAACCCTCAAAAATCAATACCCCTTCCGATGGTGCCAGTCACATATGCGCTACCTCGGAATCACACTTACCTCCGACATGAGCTTGCTGTACCAGTCCAACTACATACCTCTCCTGCAACGCATCCAACAGGACCTAAAGAGGTGGTCTTATCCCCACATATCATGGTTCGGCAGAATCGCGATATTGAAGATGAACATATTACCCAGGATCCTATACCTATACCAAACGGTACCGCTGGCCCTACCTGCGACCTTCTTTTCATCGCTACGAACTGCTATGATTCGCTTCGTTTGGAATGGTAACCAGGTACGCATCCGGCATGACCTATTATGCCTGCCGAGACAGTGGGGGGGCTTGGCACTCCCCGATATGCGCAAATATCACCAAGCTTCCATACTGCAGAGAATACTTGACTGGCACACCCACTCGGGCAACAAACAGTGGATAACGCTGGATAAGGAACACCTACACCCAACTCTGATCGCATTGATCTGGAATGCGGGACGCTCAACACCATCAACCCTAGACCCTGACTCTCTGGTAACACACACACTGAGGGCATGGGACAAAATTAGGGGAGCGCCCCAAGTATCCCCAACGCCAAGCCCACTAACCCAACTCCAGCACAACCCCAAAATAGGAGGGGGAATACCACCACAGATCTGGGAATTTATAGACAGAGGAGACCACATAATCACCAAGATACAAAAAAGGTTTCAGGCCCAATTGGTGTTGCCACCCCTTGGGTCCTCTACCTTTAAGAGTGCAGCGCTGTGTTTGGTTACAGTAAATTACCTGTGGTTCAAAGACAGGTACCCTTTGCGTTCTCCAATATAGTGAATATACAAAAGAAAACAAAAATATATACAAATGATTGTGCAGTATATTAAACACTGTGGTTGGAAATTGAGTGAGTTCACAATTATGTCTACACTCACATTTTTTAGAGCCTTTTCAAGTGAATTAGGCTCTAAACTTGTGCACGTCTGTGTCTTTAAAGGTAGATCACACGACCCCTCTCTCCAAGTTGGATGGTGTATTCTCCTCTCCACTCGGTATATGAAAGACACAGAATTAACGAGCTAAGTGTAGCATCCTTTGCAGTTTTTGTGAGTTTTTAAAAAATGAGATTAAAATGCTCACCTTGTTTAGAGCCTTTTGGTAACTGTCTCTAAGTATGCAGACCTAGTGTCAATTTGTGGGGTGACACTGCCCCTTCCCTGGAATCACTGGTACTGGATACAGTTGGTAGTAAAAAATAGGTGAATTTATTACAATGTATAAATAATCAATATAAAATACTTTCTAGAAAATAAAAAACAGATAAGAACAAATATATTAAGAGTATTAGTGGTTTCCAATAAAAATATTCAGTCCACTTTAAAAGCTAAAACGCGTTTCGCCGGTAAAAGGGCTTCCTCAGTCAGCTTGTAAAAGACTTCCTGATTCTCTGTCCTTTTAAATCTGTAAGATCCCGCCTAAAATGCGTCCTTCCAATCGGAATGGTCCTTCCGATCACCTGACGTGGCTAAGCAGCCGTCGCGTCACTTCCGGTTTTTCGGCACTACAGGATCCAGAGTGCTTTGCGTCCAGCGCGTCACTTCCGGTTTTCGTCCAGTCGTTTATGGGGATTGTAGTCCGAAAATGGCGATTAGCCAAGTCCATATTTGGAGCCTATTTGGCTCAATTGCAATAATAAAACGAAAATAAAAGAAAGAAGTGTACAGTTAAATGTTCTTATGTATACTCTTTATATATAGCACGGAAAAAACGCTTATCTAGCCTTTTTTTGCATTTCCATTGAAGTTATTCCGTTTTCTATATATAATCTTATCTTTAAAATACAAAAAACCCTTTTTTTGTGAACCTTTTTAATTAAAAGACATACAGGTTATTTAAATTTGATAGGAAAAAAGTGACTTGTGCTTAGGATGTGCTTTTTATACATAGATCCTATTTTCTGCAAAAAAACATTTTACCAGATACACATTTAATTATTTATTTCCCAGTTAGTGTGGATTTTTCTTAGGTGAGTGTATCTGTTGCCTCCCTTATTTAAAAGGTGGTATCACATCTATACAAAAAACATGCAAAGGAAATAAAATACTTTTAAAACCAGTGGAAGGCGAACGTTGGTGATTAAAAAGTATACATGGTTTTTTCATAAAAAATGGCATAGCTCAAAATCTGCGTTAAGACCTGCAGGGGCTAAAGTGTTGAGGTTAAAAATCCATTTTGTTTCTATTTTGCCTAATTTCTTAATCTCATCTTCCCCTCGCCAGTTGAGTGTGATTTTTTGGATTGCCATGAATTCCAGACATTGGGGGTCTCTATTGTGTACTGAATTAAAATGCTCTGAAACACTATGTTTATCATAACCTTTCTTTATGTTCCTAATGTGTTCATTAACCCCTTAACACCGCAGCCAAATGTACAAGTTGTGAACAGAACAAAACGTAAACAAAACCTGGCATTTGCGCTATATGTCTGTCCAACCGTAATTCACCTCTTTCATATGAAATGCATCCCCCCTTATTATATATCATTTTATTCAGGGGAAACAGGGCTTTCATTTAACATTAAATATTTAGGTATTGAACATAATTTAATGTAAAAAATATATAAAAAAATGGGAGAAAAAAAGATTTTTTTATTTTTTTTTAGTTCTATGTGACATTTTAACTGTGGATGTCAAAATACTGTTTGCTTTTACTGCAATGCAATACACATATTTGTATTCAGCGATGTCTCACGTGTAAAACAGTACCCCCTATATACAGGTTTTATGGTGTTTTGGGAAGTTACAGGGTCAAATATAGCGTGTTACATTTGAAATTGAAATTCGCCAGATAGGTTACGTTGCCTTTGAGACTGTATAGTAGCCCAGGAATTAAATTTACACCCATAATGGCATACCATTTGCAATAGTAGACAACCCAAGGTATTGCAAATGGGGTATGTCCAGTCTTTTTTAGTAGCCATTTGGTCACAAACACTGGCCAAAGTTAGCGTTAGTATTTGTTTGTGTGTGAAAAATGCAAAAAATGCCAATTTTGGCCAGTGTTTGTGACTAAGTGGCTACTAAAAAAGTCTGGACAAACCCCATTTGCAATACCTTGGGTTGTCTACTATTGCAAATGGTATGCCATCATAGGGGTAATTTTCATTCTTGGGCTACCATAGGGTCACAAAGGCAACGTAAGCAATCTGGCGAATTTTAAAGTGAAAAAACTGAAACACAAGCCTTATATTTGACGCTGTAACTTTTGAAAACACCATAAAACCTGTACATGTGGGGTACTGTTGTACTCGGGAGACTTCGCTCAACACAAATATTTGTATTTCAAAACAGTTAAAAGTATTGCAGCAATAATATCGTCCGTGTAAGTGCTGTTTGTGCGTGAAAAATGCAGAAAACGTCACTTTTACTGGCGATATCATCGTTGTAATACATTTTACTGTTTTGAAACACTAATATTTGTGTTCAGCAAAGTCTCCCGAGTAAAACAGTACCCCCCATGTACAGGTTTTATGGTGTCTTGGAAAGTTATAGGGTTAAATATAGTGCTAGCAAATTAAATTCCCTATACTTTCGGCATGGGTTGTCAGGCAGGTCCCGCTAATTGTAATTAATTAGGATACCTAATTATGTAAAATTATTACATAAATATATGTGTAGAATTAATATATGTATATATATACATATGTGTATATATACGTATATATATATATAATTTTTTTTTAATATTTTTATTTATATATAGGTATATATAGTGATATATACGTATATATTTATGTATATAGATATATATATTATGATATATATTATTTTGTTCTACGTGTATTTTGATATAAATATATATATATTATTATCACAATACAGTTAGAACGAGATAACACACATCTATATATTTTTTAATTATTTATTTTTAAATATTTTTTTTATTTTATTTTTTTACGTATTTACATATATATTTTTTTATATTATATATAAATATATATATAACAATAATTATATATATATTTAATCAGTATCAGTCTACGTGTAATTTGATATTAATATATATATATATATATATTAATATTTAAATACACGTCGTGTATGTGTAAATGTGTGTATATGTATATATATATATACTTAGATCATATATATATATAATATATATGATCTAAGTATATTTTATTTGTAACTGTAATTTTTTTTATTTATTTTTTGAACTAATATTTTATTTTTTTTACAGGACAGGGGGCAGAGACAGTGTCAGCCAGTGATGTCACATCACTGGCTGACACACAGGATCAGTGATCACAGTGACTGCCTGTCACTGTGATCACCTCCTGCAGATTGGGTAATTGACCACAGGGGGGAGTGCCTGGGTGGTACAAGCACTCCCCCCTTCCAATCTACAGGGGGATCACTGTGCCAGTTACATGTGTCAGCCAATAGGCTGACACATGTAACACTGATCGCAGTGACAGGCTGTCACTGCGATCAGAGCGCTCTGAGATCGCAGTGACAGCCTGTCACTGCGATCTCAGACCTAGCAGATCGCGGTCACTGACCCCAGGGGGACTGCCTGGGGGGCCAGGTAAGTCCCCCGACCGCGATCTGCAGAAGGGGAAAGCCGCCGGCCGCATGTGTCAGCCGATTTGAAATCGGCTGACACATGCTGAATACTGGTCGCAGTGACAGCCTGTCACTGCGATCAGAGACTGCAGATCGCGGTCACCGGCCACAGGGGGGGTTGCCCGGGGGGCCAGGCATCCCCCCCGACCGCGATCTGCAGCGGGAGAATACCGCCGGCCACGTGGGCGGCAATAAAAGCGAGGACGTACTATTACGCCCGCCGGCGTTTAGAGCCGGTTTCTGCGTGGCGTAATAGTACGTCCTCCGGACTTAAAGGGTTAACACGAGTTTGTAAAGGGCGTTTTGTCCTGCCCACATACAACAAATTACATGAGCATTTTAAAACGTATATTACTCTTTTTGAAAAGCATGTGATCATCTGGCGTATCTTATACTTATTTTCTCCTTTTGAGTCAAGGAATTCTGTAATATGTCTCTTTACACTTTTCGTGCTTCTACATGCTAAACACTGTCCACAGCCAAAAAAACCCTCTTTCTGGAAGAAGGGAGTAGATGTATTTTCTCTAATATGATTGTGTGTTAATTTTCGTTTTAAATTGGGAGCTCCTCTGTATACTAATTGTGGTCTCTCTGGTAGGATAGTGTGTAGCATGGGATCGTTCCTTAACATAGGCCAGTGTTTATTGATTATTTGTCTGATCTTCTGACTCTCTTGATTGTAATTACAAATGAGCGGCAGACTCTTATTTTCATTTTTATTTTTAGGTTTGTATTTTAACAGGGAAGATCTTTCCATGGCTCTTACTTCTTTTATCGTGTTGGAAAGAGAAATTTCCTCATACCCTTTTTCTATAAAATCCTGTTTAATCTTAATGGCCTGGATTTCAAAAGTGCTTTGATCTGTGCAGTTCCTTCTAACTCTCATCAATTGTGCTTTGGGTATATTTTTAAGCCAGGGGGAGAAGTGACAGCTGTTCAAATAAATATAATTGTTAACGTCCACTGATTTAAAAAAGGTTTTGGTTTTTATCTCATTGTCCTCTATAAAAATGGTCAGGTCTAAAAAATTAACGCTTTCTTTGCTGAATTCTGTTGTTAGCGTCACTCCCCAATCATTTGTGTTTAAAAAGGTTAAAAACTTATTTAAAAGATCCACTGAACCGTTCCAGACTAAAAAAATGTTGTCTATGTACCGCTTATAGGAGACAAGGTTCGCTCCCCACTCTAGGCTGTTGTCTATAAACTTGGTCTCCCAGTAAGCCATAAAAAGGTTAGCATAGCTAGGAGCAAACCTTGTCCCCATAGCGGTACCGACTTTCTGTAAAAAGAATTCATTGTTAAACCAGAAATAGTTATTATGAAGAATGAGGTCTATTCCTTCTAAAATAAAGTTGATTTGTTCTTTTGGATAGTTGTTGTCTTTTTTGAGAAAGAATTCTACTGCCTCCAGACCTCTTGTATGGGAAATTATGGTGTAGAGTGAACTCACGTCTGCTGTAACTAAAATGTAGTGAGGTTCCCATTTAATGTGCTGCAATGTTTGTATAATGTTTAGTGTGTCTTTGAGGTAGTTGGGAGTTTGTTGAACCAAAGGTTGTAGACACCTGTCCAGGTATTCCGATAGTCTACTGGATACGGAATCTATCCCAGAGACTATCGGTCTACCTGGAGGGTTGGTTAAATGCTTGTGGACCTTGGGTAGATGGTAGAAGACTGGAATTTTTGGTTTATTGATATTGATATACCTATATTCTTTTTCATTCAATATTTCTATTTCTTTTCCTTTGTTTAGTAAATCGTCAAATTTATTCTTAATACTGTTGGTGGGATCTCCATTAAGTTTTTCATATGTCTCTGTATCTCCTACTAATCTGAGTCCCTCTTTGAGGTAGTCCTCTGTTTTCATAATCACAATCCCCCCCCCCCCCCCCCCTTTGTCTGCTGGTTTTATTACTCTCTTTTTATCTTTTTGCAGTGCTTTTAGGGCTAGCCATTCTTCTTTACTCAAATTCATGTGTTTCTTACTTTTGGGTTTTATTTTATTTATGTCTTGCATGACTGATTTTTCGAAAGTGGTCATTTCTTTGGATATGAAATTGTTCGGAAAAAAGGTGGATTTAGCTTTGAAAACTCACAAAAACTGCAAAGGATGCTACACTTAGCTCGTTAATTCTGTGTCTTTCATATACCGAGTGGAGAGGAGAATACACCATCCAACTTGGAGAGAGGGGTCGTGTGATCTACCTTTAAAGACACAGACGTGCACAAGTTTAGAGCCTAATTCACTTGAAAAGGCTCTAAAAAATGTGAGTGTAGACATAATTGTGAACTCACTCAATTTCCAACCACAGTGTTTAATATACTGCACAATCATTTGTATATATTTTTGTTTTCTTTTGTATATTCACTATATTGGAGAACGCAAAGGGTACCTGTCTTTGAACCACAGGTAATTTACTGTAACCAAACACAGCGCTGCACTCTTAAAGGTAGAGGACCCAAGGGGTGGCAACACCAATTGGGCCTGAAACCTTTTTTGTATCTTGGTGATTATCTTTGTATGGTGGGCTTTTGAGGAGTACCCACAGAGTGTTTTTCAGCAGCTAAAACCCACTGTTTATACCTACTACTTAGCGCCACATATTCCACACCTATTGTGTAAAAATCCAGAGGAGACCACATTCCTATACGTAAGGCGCTACACAACGCGGACATAAAACCACTGCGAGACATGACAGAGGGCCACACGCCGACGAACCTACAAACGTTCCATTACGCACAACTTAAACACTTCTACCAGACACTCCCGGATAGAGAAGCAATCCACCGAGACCTAACGTGGTTCGAAGGCCTCTGCGAAAACACAACACACCTAGACAAAGCCATATCCCTTCTCTACCAGCACCTACTAGTCGGACACCTTGAAACCAAAAACACATATAGACGACAATGGGAACGCATGCTCGACAACACCTTCACTGACACCCAATGGGAAAAAATACTTATCTTACACCACAAATGCTCGCCCAGCTCCAAATATCAGGAGACCAATTACAAATTACTAGCAATGTGGTACAAAACTCCAGATAGTCTGCATAGAATCTTCCCGGCAACGCCCGACACATGTTGGAGGTGCGGCTCGGAACGAGGAACATTAACGCACATGTGGTGGGATTGCCCCCAGATCACGCCATTCTGGGACGCGGTTCGACAAATAACCAAAGAGATACTGGGGGACGCAGGGGAATTCAATAGGGATCTGGCCTTATTGCACTCCACGTCACTCCCTATCGGGGCATACCGAAGATCTATTCTCAGACACTTCCTGAATGCCGCCAAAGCACTAATCCCACAACATTGGAAATCGACCGTGATCCCCATGACGGCACAGTGGATGGACAAGGTGGACGAAATATACACTGCGGAAAAGATACAGGCATCCCTATTGGAGACTGAGGAGAAACACGTGGACAGGTGGGGACCATGGATAGTTTACGTGGCGGGACGAACGGCGGGAGCGAGGAGCGCCGCGCGGATGTGAGCGGGGGGCGGGGTCGCGCATCCGTCTGGCGGGGGCTCCTGTCCGCCCGCGGTGGGCGCGCGCCCATGGGAAGGGTCCAACGGAGCAGCCGAGCGGGGGATGGTCCGAGGTCAAACAAACCCAACCCTCTATTCCCCTTCTCTCGTACCTCTCTCTTCTTCTTCTCCTCCCTCTCCCTCCCCTCTCCTTCCTCTCTCTTCTTCCTCCCCAATCCTTAAGCCACCAACCTCTCTCCCGCCATAATGGCCACATAATTCAAAACACCTATAGTACACCACATTATAAATAAAACCAATTAAACCTTAATTAATTAATTGTTGCTTACTCTACCAACTCAACACGGGCGTAGACACAAGATGACTGCTAACTAGACGAGTCCTACCGACAGATGAGAAACAGAAAACGTTCCACGACCACACTAGAAAGCTGCAACTATATAACGCAAGCCTGCCTTAACGACACAAACAGTTTCACGGGACTGATGTGTCCCCCTTCATGCACAACAGGACACGCCCGTCATATAACACTCTCTCACAAGCTTAACAATAAAAGCCCTGCCGACAATACCGCTTGACATACATTGAAACAAACTATTTCTAGAACACCAACATATCAATAATAACCCAGTCTTAGCTCTACTCAAACTTCACGGCACACTCCTCAGACACATAACGCATTATGAACAGAAGAGCTGTTCTAGGTAACACTACACCACCTATACAACTCGACACCACTGCTGGGACATGAGCACCCACTCAGTCCAATATAATATCTAGCACACACCACAGCAACTCGAACATGCACGATCGGATCTGAAGCATAAACTCAAACAAGTATGGCTACTTGGTGGCAACTCATGCTTCCCCTAACAGCAGCTATGCACTAAACTCAATAGCAATGTTACTTAATTATCTTATGCCATATAATACTGTTACTTGTTTCTAAACGGGACCTGCGAGTCTCCTTCGTTTTCTTCTGCTTTATTATTGTAACTGTACAGATGATACAAATAAAGCTTTGAATTATTATTAAGAAAAACTCAGAAAGCATTTTTTATTACATTTTTCTAATTCTCTCCCTATTTAATATTGCGTTATATGTACACATATAGAGTATCAAAAGAAGAGGTATCAACTACACCTCACTGACGAGGCCCGAAGAAGGTTGAAACAATTGTCTGGGGTTGCTGGATCTCTCGTGCAGACGGAATATGCCGTCATTGCGGTTCTAGACTGCCCTCATGGGTGGTATCAGTCTGATATTCTTAGGAATATGTTCTCTCTGTAGTGGCACAAGTGAGCAAAAAGTATTTTGAGACCTGAGCAGGGATTTACTGAAGGGCAAGCTACAAAGTTTATATTTATTGTTTTTGTTGCAATGCATTAACTTGGCTCTCCCTAAGTTAAAAGGGTAAGCCATACATGGACCCTGTGCTCATTGTGCCTAGACGGGTATCATATACACCTCACAGTAGAGGTCCAAAAAAGGCTGAAATGATCTTCTGGGCTTGCTATATCTCTCATGCAGTTGCCATCATTTCAGTTCTGGATTGCCCTTACGGGTGGGAACAGTCTGATATGCTTTGGAATATATTCTCTCTGTAAAATATATTGCATTGCTAAACACAAATACACACACTAGTCAAGCCATAAGACTTGCTTTTCCCACAGAAATCTCACTTTAACAGTGATCTCACTACCGCAAGGGATTCTGGGTAGGCGTATGCAAATGAGCGCAACAAAGAACCACATTTTTGCCTCATAATTCCTATTTATAAATGGATTCCTTGGCGCATGTGTCTGCTGTATATAACAGCTTTGAAACACAACTCCGGATGAGGAGCAAAGCTAGTGAGTTTAAGCATGCGTGGGATAGGCATAAGGCTATCCTAACTATAAGATAAGGCCAGGGACTAATGAAAGTATTTAGAAAACTGGGCAGACTAGATGGGCCGAATGGTTCTTATCTGCCGTCACATTCTATGTTTCTATGTTTCTATGTTTCTAGTGAACCACTCATGGACAGCTGTTTCATTGTTAAAGGAACACTATAGTCACCCAAACTACTTTAGCTAAATAAAGCAGTTTTAGTGTATAGATCATTCCCCTGCAATTTCACTGCTCAATTCACTTTCATTTAGGAGTTAAATCACTTTGTGTCTGTTTATGCAGCACTAGCCACACCTCCCCTGGCTATGATTGACAGAGCCTGCATGAAAAAAAAACTGGTTTCACTATCAAACAGATTCAATTTACCTTAAATAATTGTATCTCAATCTCTAAATTGAACTTTAATCACATACAGAAGGCTCTTGCAGGGTCTAGCAAGTTATTAACATAGCAGGGGATGAGAAAATCTTAATTAAACAAAACTTGCAATGAAAAAAGCCTAAATAGGGCTCTCTTTACAGGAAGTGTTTGTGGAAGGCTGTGCAAGTCACATGCAGGGAGGTGTGACTAGGGTTCATAAACAAATGGATTTAACTTCTAAATGGCAGAGGATTGAGCAGTGAGGCTGCAGGGGCATGTTCTATACACCAAAACTGCTTCATTAAGCTAAAGTTGTTCAGGTGACTATAGTGTCCCTTTAATGCAACACATCAGCATGAGGTTGGTTACTGGCTTGCTTTGGAGACTTGGCATTACTTGTAAAGTACATACCAAAATATATATTTTGTGGCAGACTACCACCACCACTCTTCAAAGTGTCTCTCTCAGCGCATACAATAGTAATTATAGCTCAGTGCTATAGCTTATATAGGGTTCTCACTACACACTAGTTGAGACTTAGTGAAGAGTGAAGAAGTATTGTTTTTATTGTCAACTTGTCATCCTTATATATCCATAGCCTCAACAGGAGGTCCCCAGGAGACTAATGGAATTGCAACATCCCCGGCGCCTTGGTGTCTGTACCTAAATGGATCATTTAATTAATGGCCTTACACCTTGGCTCCGGGTAACAAAAACAAAGAATACAGAGTTTCTGTGCCCACAGCCCCTAACAAATGGCTAACAAATGGCTCTCTTCTGAGCACCTACTCTAACCAAAACGTGCTCGGATCAGAGGTGACCTGCCTGAGTTAGGTGCAAGTCAAGTTTTTAGCGGGCTGCGGCTATCCTCCATTCCAGCACAGAGTTCCAGGCTCCTGGAATAAAGTTCCCGGTAACCAAAAACCACAGCGCTTTTTGTGGTTACGTAGAGTTTGCTCAAGTCCAGGTGGTGATTCCTCACCACCTTCTCTATCTCTTTTAAGCGCCCGGGTAGCTGGTCCTGGGACCAAGAGCATTCATGACAAAGTTTTTAGCAGATCGCGGCTAGTGCTTGATCTGAACTAGAGTTCCATAACATTCTGTAGTTGCTCCCAGTCAGGTGCCTTGTTAGCCTTTCTTAGGGTTGCTGGTGCTCTTAAATAACACTGTGAAGGGAGCTAGACAGGGAGGCACAACTTTGAAGGGAAAAAAAAACTGTATATTATAGCTTTGAGGAAGGTGGTGTCTCTGGAGCTTGCACTAGTTCTCGGTGACCGGGTGGACGTACATACATAAATACATAGATAATGAAATTGACCTGATAAAATCTGCAGCAATTGCCTGTTTGAATTCAGTGTCTAGATTAAAATTGGTGCTTTCACATTTGAATCTTATACAAAATATAGGATTCTGAATATTCAGAAAGTACTAATTTTAAAAATAAATAGGGGCTTAATGCATCCATCAGGATGTACATTTGCAAATTATCATTTATTTGCTTTTTGTAATAATTTTAAAGGAACACTCCAGTCACCATAACAACTTCATCAAAATGAGGGTGGTTAAACCGTTCTCAAATGGTTTATTTGAAAGTGGCCTACAGCACCAGACCTCCAACCCTCCAAGGGGCACCTGGCTTCTGAAATTGAAATCAGGAAGCATTGAGTGCTACTGAGCAGGGACACAGCGGATGGACAAGAGCGATCTATACTGCTCTATTCAATCATGCCGCGCTTCCTGTTTCAATTTCATAAGCCTACTGCAGAAGGGGGATTTGAACAACTGGCAGTAGACACAACATTTGAGGATAAACTGTTTGAGAACAGTTTAATCCCTGCAGGTAAGAAAGTGCCCAGACCGCCTGGCACCATAACAACTTAATTTTAATGAAATTGCTATGGTGCCCAAAGTGTTCCTTTAAGTACTTTGTGCCCACTGGCAGCATTAGCAGCCAGCAGGCAAATAGTTAAATAAACTTTGGCAATATGAGGGCTAAATTATGGGTGTCAATAAGACCCCTATACTAGGAAGAATAAAACCTACCTTGCCCCCACTTGTTGCAAGGGGCATGCCTACTGAACATTTAAAAGTAGAGATTGGAAAGCCATTGCTGCCCAATTACTAGAAGAGATTAAAAACTTTACCCTTAGTATAGCTGAGGCGTCAAGGGGAGAAAATTGAGTGATTTTATTGTGTCACATTAATTATTTTTTCTCCTTTTTTTGCAGTAGGACATGCCACTATTTAGGGGAAGGAAAATGGCATTTTCACCCCCATCATATACTTATTTAGAGCCCCCAACCACCACCCATGGTCCTCTCCTTGGATATCATTGCCCCAAATATTACTATTGGGGCCCGCACCTACTGCCAATAGGTTGGGGCTTGGGGGAGGACTCTGGGTATTATAATTTTTCCACTTACTGGCCACAGTGATATAGCCACCTCCCGTTATTTTAATGTTCCCTGCCCGATGTCCATGGGTCAGGGGTACAGGAGAGGACTATGTCCCACTCCTTTATTTTACAGGCCCCATTCCCATGGGATGTGGTCATTTTTAGGTATTGGGAAGCTAAGTAGACATGATCCCACTTGCTGCACAGCAGTTGCAGACATAGGGAGATTATATACTCCCTTATAATATGGGGATCTTACTGACCCACATAAGCCATTTATTTATGTGTTTATTACTTTTTTTTTGTAAATATATTTTTATTAAGTAATTTTCAACGTCATGACAATGTAGTAAACTCATCACAGTGGACTCGCAGGTCCCAAAGGTTGGTCAGGTCTTCTAAGATAACATAGCATCTAGAACGTTTGTTTCAAATGCAAGCATTGGTGACTCGCAGGTCACTCTATTACGTATTTGGTATATATTGGTGGATCTCGCAGGGCCCGCAGTATGTGTGCCTTAGGTGGTGGCCCAGAGCGTTCGTTGGAGTCCCCCTTACGCCTAGGCCATAACGGGCTAGTGTGGCTTGTGTGTTTCTTATAGGAAGGGTGCTGCCATGTTGGTGGTAGTGGCACCCAGAGTCTAGGGAATCTACTAGGGTGGGTGCTAGGGTTGGAGTGTGTTCTTCCCCGTGGGAAGGGATTCCGTTCCCTGTGCCCTAGGTGTGTGTCTACCCTATAGTTGCTGGGGGTCTCCGCTCTGTATACCTTTCTTTGGTCGTTCTGCATTATGAGCCAGATCATGTGTGTACGCAGTAGTGCCAAGTGCCTTGAAACTGTCAAGGTGTATCTGTGGCGGGCTCGGAAGCCTGAGTGAAGTGTTCATATTCTAAGTCTCCTCTCTCCAACCTTGTGTGTGATACCTCTTTACATGTCATGCTAGACTCTGCCTAGCTATATTACCATGGGTCATTCTCCCAGCAGTCGCGCGCCCTCGCCTCCTGATCCACGGGGGAGGGGGGGGGGGAGGGGGGGGGGAAGGGGGGGGGTCTGTTAGACTGGGTCTGTTCGTCTAGGTCAGTGGAGTATGGCTTGGAAGTCCGGGCGTGCAGTGGTCAGTTGCCAATGTGTCCAGATCGTCAAGTAAGTCTGAGATTTCCCTTCTGCCATCAGGGATAGCTCCTCCAGTGTTCTGAGTTCCTCCATGCATCGGTACCAAGTGTCTATGGGCGGTGCATTTTGTTTTTTCCAGTAGATGGGGATGAGGCTTTTAGCCACATTGAGTATTCGGATTGTGAGGGCTTTTTTGTAAATAGATGACTTTGTCTTGGTGTGGTGTATGAGGAATGTTGCAGGTTCTTTCGGTGGGGGGGTGTCGGTAAATCTCTTAATGATTTGGTATATGGATTCCCAGTAGGGTTGGATGAGTGGGCATTCCCACCAGATGTGGAGGTATGTGCCCTTGTGTCTAGTGCATCTCCAGCAGGTTTCGTCTGTAGTGGGGTCGTATATGTGGGTCTGGTGTGGGGTGCGGTACCAGAGGGCTAAAATTTTATAGGCCGTTTCCTGCGTTCCGCTAGACAGCGCGCAGTGGAGCGTGAGGGTACAAATCTTGTCCCATTGAGGTGGTGTGAAGGATGTGCCTAATGCTTGTTCCCATTTCCCCATAAAGCTTGGGGGTGGTTGTCTTCCCTGTCGCATGAGCATGCCATAGAGAGTGGGAGAGAGGCCCTTAGGTAGGGGGAGTGGGTCCATACAGAGCTCTTCAAATTGTGTCAGTGTTCTAGTGGTGTTGTGGATCTGAAGCAGTGGTTGCATGCAGGGCCGGATTAAGAGCCCAGTGGGCCTGGTGCTGACAATTATGATGGGCCTAATTACGGAATCTTATCGACCAAAATCACTAAAACAGTCATACCTCCCCAGCATCATGTATCTGATGGAGATAGTGCTGGAGGGAAACTCATAGGATGCAGTTATAAAAAAACACATACTCTATGCTAATCTCTCTCTAATTCATGCTTTCATCTTTCAAGTAAATCCATACCTCCTAACAGCAGTGTCCAGTGAAGCAGTAGGTCAATGGGCGGGGTAAAAGGGTGTGCCACTGGCGCGAATCACTTGACAAGACCGGCCAAAAGGGGTGAACATGCCCAAAAATGGGGCATGTCTGTCCAAAGAATTGGAAGGTCAGCCTGGCATGAATGCATGTCAGACTGCCTGCCAATCATCCAGGCTGTCCAACTAAGATCATACTATGCAGGCAGCACCTTGAGCTTGACATAAATGTATCTAATGATGCGCTCACTCCATGCTTTCTAAGGACTGTCCCCTAGCACTCGCCGGTCCACTTGTCTCCTTACTTTCTTACTAGCAGGCAGAAGTTCCTGGTTTATAGTCTGAGACAGAGAAAAGGTGTATGTAGTGAGTGTAGAAGAAAGGGGACATGCCACACTGTTAGAGAGACCAACGTCTGCATTACCTAAACTAATTTTAATGTCAGCCAGTCCACACAAGTTTTGTTCCCATACATCCCTCTTAAGCTTCCAAACTTAAAGGGACACTATAGTCACCAGAACAACTACAGCTTATTGTATTTGTTCTGGTGAGTAGAATCATTCCATTCAGGCTTTTTGCAGTAAACACTGTCTTTTCAGAGAAAATAACTCAACTGGCCTCTCCTTAGATGGCTGCTAGAGGTGCTTCCTGGGGCAGTACTACCTAGTGTGCAGCACTGCCATTCAGTGTCTCCACCTTCTGCATGGAGACACTGAACTTTCCTCATAGAGATGCATTGATTCAATGTATCTTTATGAGGAGATGCTGATTGGCAAGGGCTATGTTGGACTTGTGCTGGCTCTGCACCTGATCTGCCTAGTTGACAGTCTCAGCCAATCCTATGGGGAAGTATTGTAATTTGCTCAGACCACCACTTCTGAGCCAGCAGCTACAGACTTGAATACAAGTAATATTTTACTATATTTGGGGAGGCAAGAAGGGGCCAGGGTGGTGGTTTTAACATAATAGGGTCAGAAATACATGATTGTGTTCCTGACCCTAAAGTGCTCCTTTAAGCAAGAGTATGTGAAGAGTAGTTAAGGTTGCCACCTTTCTTGGAAAAAAATACCAGCCTTAATCATTTGTAGAATTAATTAGTTATGCGTGACATCACATGATGTAAATCACAAGGAGTGACAGAGAAAATTCTGTAAAACCACCAACAAACTACTCACAGTTTGATTCTGCTGTATAGATGGATTGCTCTCAGTGTCTCCGTCTCCCAGTGTCTCAGTCTCGCAAGTCACCCAGTGTCTCAGTGTCCCTATGTATCACAGTGTCAGTGTCCCCATGTCGCCCAGTCCCCTAGTCTCCCAGTGTCTGTGCCCCTATTTCTCCCAGTGTCCCAATGTCTCAGTGTGTCCCCATGTCACTAGGATACTGGGGACACTGAGAGACATGGGGACACTGAGAGACCCGGGGACACTGAGAGACCCGGGGGCACTGAGAGACCCGGGGACACTGAGAGACCCGGGGACACTGAGAGACCCGGGGACACTGAGAGACCCGGGGACACTGAGAGACCCGGGGACACAGAGAGACCCGGAGACAAGGGGAGACCCGGGGACAATGGGAGACATGGGGACACAGATATTTAGGGAAACCTTGGAGAAATGGGGACACTGAGACACTAGGGACACTGAAACATTTGGGGACACTAAGACATGGGAACACAGACACTGGGGGACTAGGGGACACTGTCTGGGAGACAGACATAGAAACATAAAATGTGACGGCAGATAAGAACCATTCGGGCCATCTAGTCTGCCCAATTTTCTAAATACTTTCATAGTCCCTGGCCTTATCTTATTGTTAGGATAGCATTATGCCTATCCCACGCATGCTTAAACTCCTTTACTGTGTTAACCTCTACCACTTCAGCTGGAAGGCTATTCCATGCATCCACTACCCTCTCATTAAAGTAATACTTCCTGATAAAGTGTCCTTTATGGGGACACTGGGAGACATGGGGACAGTTGTGGACATAGACATGGGGACACTGGGACATATAGGGACACTGGGAGACATGGGGACACCAGGCACACTGAGACACTAGGAACACAGACACTGGGAGACATGGGGACACTGAAACATTTAGGGCCACTAAGACACTAGGGACACACACTGGTAGACTAGGGGACACTGGGAGACAAGGGGACACTGGCTGGGAGACAGACACTTGGGGAGACATGGGGACAGTTGTGGACATAGACATGGGGACACTGGGACATATAGGGACACTAGGCACACTGAGAGACATGGGACACAGACACTGGGAGACTTGGGGACACTGAGACACTAGGGACACTGGCTGGGGGACATGGGGACATAGTGTCTCTGTGTCGCAATGTCCCAGTGTCTCCCAATGTCTCTATGTCTCACAGCGTCCCCATGTGTCTCAGCATCCCCATGTGTCTCAGCATCCCCATGTGTCTCAGCATCCCCATGTGTCCCAGTGTCCCCTAGTGTCTCATTGTCCCCTAGTGTCTCAGTGTCCCCATGTTTTCCAGTGTCCTCAAGTGTCTCAGTGTCCCCAGGTCTCCCAGTGTCTGTGTCCCCATGTGTCCTAGTGTCTCAGTGTCCCCTAGTGTCTGTGTCCCCTAGTGTCTGTGTCCCCATGTTTTCCAGTGTCCCCATGTTTTCCAGTGTCTCCAGGTCTCCCAGTGTCCCCAGGTCTCCCAGTGTCTGTGTCCTAGTGTCTCATTGTCCCCTAGTGTCGGTGTCCCCATGTGTCCCCTAGTGTCTGTGTCCCCTAGTGTCTCAGTGTCCCCATATGTCTCAGTGTCCACATGTGTCCTCTAGTGTCTCAGTGTCCCCATGTGTCCCTGCTGCCTTTCCCCCATCCCTCACTTACCTGAGCTGTATAGCTACTGTCTGGACTGTATGGACTATGGATCAGTGAGTAGTAGAGAGAGGCAGGGATATGCTGTAACTTCTTATCCCTGCCTCTCTCCACACACAGTGACCCCTACTGGCCGGTGCTGGTATTGCAGAGTAATCTCCATTTATTCTGAGAAAATTACCTGCATTTGTATTGCCGGTGTTACTGCAATACCGGCACGGCCAGGCAGCCTCAAATACCGGCTGTGCCAGTAAAAAAATCTGTCAGGTGGCAAACCTAAGAGTAATGTGTAAAAAAAATAAAATAAAATAATATTTTTATTTTTTTTTTTTAAATGGGCCTATTCCATGGGCCTGGGCCTGGAGCTGCAGCTCCATCAGCCCCTATGTTAATCCGGCCCTGGTTGCATGAATAGTTTCAGTTGTCTGTATCTAAATTGTATCATGAATGGGTGGTTTGGGTTCCCGGTCATGGCCTCTAGTGACTTGAGGCGTCCACCGGTGGTTGCGTGGAACAGCCTCGGGACCTCTCGATTCAGGAGGCGGACTAGTGTTTTCGGCTCTTTTTCTGGGGGGAAGGTCTCGTTGTGGGTCAGCGGAAGTAATGGGGAGGGCGTGGTGGTGAGTGACAGTCGTGTGGCTAGTTTATGCCATACCTGTATGGTCGCCTTGATGAGGGGGTGTGGGGCTGCTAACTGCCTACCTTGTTGGTCGTCCAGCCAGGGGAGGACTGCGATAGGTCTGCCTACCTGTGCGGACTCCACGTCTTTCCACAGTTTAACTACCTCTGATTTAGTCCATTCCAAGATCCGTTGAATATGTGTGGCTCTGTAATACCCCTTGAAGTCAGGGAGGGCCAGCCCTCCCTTTTCTTTGGGCAGCGTGAGCACATCATGTTTTATTCTAGCTTTCAGCTTCTGCCAGGTGAATCTGAGGGTCATGGTTCTGAGCGAGGCGAAGAAAGCCTCCGGGATAGTGCAGGGTATGGCCTGAAACAGGTACAGCACCCGCGGCAAGATGTTCATTTTGAGAACTCCCACCCTGCCGAACCACGAGAGCCGTACCCGTTCCCATTCAGTGAGGTCGTTCTGGATGGTGCGCAGCAGTGGTTGAAAGTTCGCCTCGTATAGCTGGGCGAGGTCTTTGGTGATCATTGCCCCTAGGTATCTCAGGGATGTGTCCGACCACCCAAAGGGGAGGTCCCTTCTCAGCGCCGTTTCTGTGCGTTTCGGGATGGAGATGTTCAGTATCGTGGATTTGGAGAAGTTTATTTTGAAATTCGATAGTTCTCCGTATGTCTTGAATTCCCTCATTAGAGTCGGCATTGCCGTTTCAGGTTCGGTGACGAAGAACAATAGATCGTCCGCATACGCTGCTATGGAATGCCTCTTGTTCCCTATCTTCAGTCCCGGGATGAGTGGGTTGTTCCGGATCGAGTGCAGGAATGGTTCCAGTGCGAGTACAAACAAAAGGGGTGACAGTGGGCAGCCCTGTCTGGCACCATTCCTGATCTGGAAGGGGTCTGTGTAGGCCCCGTTCACACACATGCGGGCTGTCGGTCTCGAATATAATGCTTTGATCCATGTCATCATGAATGGACCCGTCTCTAGCTCCTCCAGTACCTGGAACATGAAGTCCCAAGATATCCTGTCGAAGGCCTTCTCCGTGTCCGTAGAGAGCAGGAGAAGGCCCTCTTTGCTGGTGTTTGCGGCGTGGATCAGGGCTAGCGCCCTGATCGTGTTATCCCTAGCTTCACGTTGTGGGGTAAATCCCACTTGGTCCCTGTGTATTAGTTTCGGGAGAAAGTTTTGCATTCTCGGCGAGAGCACTTTTGTGAAAAGTTTTAGATCGCAGTTGAGCAGGGATATTGGCCGGTAGTTGGCGCATTGTTCAGGGTCTTTCCCCTCTTTGGGAATCAGGGCGATGTTTGCTTCCAGGGTTTGAGGCGGGATCTGTATCCCGTCTCTAAGCGCATTGAGCGCTACCAGGAGGCGGGGAAGGAGGAGCTCCGCGTACGCTTTGTAGTACCTGATAGATAGACCGTCAGGTCCCGGGCTTTTGCCGGGTTTGGCCGTTTTGAGGGCCCATGCTAATTCCTGAGCGGTGATTGGTTCATCCAATTCCGCGCTTGCTTCTTGTGTGAGACGTTTGCCTATGCGGGGCTCTAGGTATCTGGCTATTCGTGTTTTTTTGTCCGCTAGTGCGTTGTCTGTTGTGTGTGGTTCTAGGCTGTATAGGTCAGCATAGTAGGTTCGTATAGCGTCTGCCATGTCTCGTGGCATGCCCTGGATCCTCCCCTGTTTGTCCCTGATCTTGGGGATATAGGCTGTTGCCCTCTTTTTGGATATCATGCGCGCAAGGAGGGTGCCGCATTTATTAGCGTTATTATAGAAAAACGCTTTGGTGTGTATACATGCTCTGTGATAGTTGGCATTGAGGATGGCAGAGAGTTCCCTCCGGAGTGTCGTAAGTTGTGCCCCATCAGTCGGGAGATGGGTCTGTTTGTGCCTGTCCTCAAGTGTGCGAATTTCGGTTAATAGGGTCTGTAGTCTGGCGGCTTTCGCCCGTTTAAGAGCTGCACCTTTCGCTATGAAGTGTCCCCTCATCACACATTTGTGAGCTTCCCATAGGCAGAAGGGTGTGACGTCCGGCGTGTCATTGTCTGAGAAATATTGCATAAGTTGCGATTTGGCCTCTGTCAGCACCACCGGGTCATTTAGGAGGGAGTCGTTGAGCCTCCAGCTGTTGCAAGTGGGTCTATATAGTGGGGATGTCAACATCATTAGGACTGGGGCATGGTCAGACCAGGTTGCCGTGCCTATGGCCGTCCATCTGATATCTGTCAGAAAGTAATGTGGCATTAGGAAATAGTCAATTCTCGAGTAGGTTTTGTTGGGGGTCGAGTAAAAGGTATAATCACGGTCCGTTGGGTGTGTCACCCTCCAGCAATCTACCAGGCGGGCGTCGTGTAAGGTCTTGTCTATGGCTGTGAGGATGTGGTGAGGCAGCGAAGAGGTGCCAGTGGATGTGTCAACTGTCGGTCTTAGGGCTACATTCAAGTCTCCCTCTATGATCAGGCAGCCTTCGGCGAACCTCTCTATTGTCTTGATTGTGGAGCGCAGGAAAAGGTGTTGGCGTCGGTATGGGGTGTAGAGGCATGCGAACGTGTAGGGTTTGTCTGCTATTAGTCCCTTGACACAAATGTATCGGCCTAGTTTGTCACTGAGGGTGTCAGTGGGGGCAAAGTGCAGCGATTTGTGGATCAGTATTGCAGTGCCTTTGGTTTTCCCCTCTGGGTTGTTACTAAAAAAGCCCTGGGTGTATCGTCCGTCTGCGAGTTTAGGGGCTTGACCCTCTTTAAAGTGGGTTTCTTGGATCAGCACTACGTGTGCCCTTTGGCTATGGAAATGACGTAACGCGTTTGAGCGCTTCTCAGGGATGTTTAGCCCCTTAGCATTTATGGTCAGGAGGTTGATCTCCGCTCGCCTGTGTGTGGTCTGGGGCGGCATAGTAAGGGCACAGCTGCGTCAGTGGCCTGTAGGGACGGGTGTGGTAGGAGTAGTGGGTGAGGGAGGGGGGGGGGAGAAGGCTGTGGGAGCCGGTTAGTAGGCGTAAGGCGGGGCTTCGCCCCTCCTCCCGGGGGCGCGTCGGGCGAGGAGTGCACGAGGCTATAAATAACAATTGCAACAATAACAGTAAACAATAATACAAACTCAGTAACCAAGTGTGTAGTAGCGAAGGTAAAGGTGTGGGCAAGGTAGGAGTTGGCTCGACCGCACCTGTCGGTCCAGCCGAGTCCCCCTGCCGTGAACTGAACACCCCTGTCCTGTGGGAGAGTGGCCTATCACTTCGTCTCTCCCTGGGGTTAATCCCTTCTCCTCTGTTGTGGTTTGGAGGGTGGCGTACCACTAAAGAGCGCCCTTTTCGTGGGCGGTGAGTGGGGAAACTTTTCTCGTCTGGGGTCACCTGCGTCCTCCGTCACTACCCATATAACAGTGGATACAATTGACCCCTGTAGTGTCAGCCGTCGGGGGACCCTAATCTCGAACACCTTAGCGTACCCTGGGCATGCAGCCTGTCTTTCGGGGTCAATGTGGCCCAGTCTGTCTGTAGGCGTTGGCGTGATGTCCCAGTTGTCCCTCTCCCTAGGCCATTTGAGCTGTCATAGTTGCGGGGGGGGGGGGGGGGGGGGCTAGTGCTGTTCCCTGCCGGTGTCGTCTCTGTGGGACCCTGGTTCCCTGTTGTCACATGTTACCTGGAAGTTAGCTATAGTGGGTCAGTAGGAGCCGGTGGGGTAGTAAGTTACTTTCCCAGTATTCTTGATTTCACTAAACCATTCAAGTACGGTGATGATGTCCCCCTTCCATACCCTATTCAGCTATTTAGCCATTGCCTCCCGCCTCACCCCCCTCCCCAAAATGTCAGTGCAGTCACATGCCAGTTCATGGCCACCGAAAACCCCATAGCAGGAGGCTTGGAAAGAGTCAGAAATTATTTTGTGGCAGTGCAGGTCTGTCCCCTTTCCCCCATTACCCGATTCCCACCCCAAGAATCTCAGTGGACCGTGGATTGTAAGATCTGTGTGCATGGCTCGTGTGTGTGTGGGGTTGTCAGACCCGGTGTGAGTGGTTATAGTTACGTGTCTTTTGTGTCCTTTTGCAGCCTCGGGGTCGCCTGGTATAGCTAGCGGGTTGCCCCGGCTGGTCTCACGGTTTCCATCCGGGTCCTGGATCGTCGATGCGGCTGTGGCTGGTCTTGTGGCGGCGGTGGTGGGCCATTATAGAAGTCCAGTGGGTCTGGCCATCTCAGGTGAAGTGGTGGTAGGTGGAGTTCAGTTGTAAGGTCTTGTAGGTCTTGTGCCGTGCGTATTGGTCTAGGGCCGCTCGTTGTGTGTGCGATCAGGCCTGTCGGGAAGGTCCACCTGTATCGTATTTTCTGGGCGGTCAATGTTCTAGTAAGCGGTTTCAGAGCCCTGCGGTACCCCAGGGTGGCCGGGCAGAGGTCTGGGTATAGTTGAAGCTGATGGCCGTCGTGGTCGAGCTCACCTCTGTTGCGGGCCTCATGTAGGATCTCTTCTTTCAGAGCATAGTTCTCTAGGCAGCATATCATGTCTCGTGGAGGGGCGTCTGGCGGACCTCTTGGTCTCAGTGCTCTGTGAGCCCGGACGAACGCAATGGGAGACTCATCCGGGCGTCCCAAGAGGCCATTGAATATATTAGAGATGAGGGTTATCAGTTGTGCGGGCGTTTCTTCTCCTTCTCTTAGGCCGTGTATCCGCAGGTTGTTTCTGCGGCCCCTATTGTCTAAGTCTTCGACGTGGCGTGCCATGGCCTGCATTTGTGTCAGTTGATGTGACTGGGCCGTTGAATGGGCCGCCTGTGCCGCGGTTAGGTTGTCATGGTCAGCCTCAATTTGGGCCATGCGGTCGGCTATGCCCTGTATGTCCGCTCTCATCATTTGAATGTCCGCCCTGATAGAGGTCTGGAGGGCCGTGGTGGCGTTGGTCAGATCAGCTCGGGTGGGAAGAGCCTTCAGTAGGTTAAGCCAGTCTGCCGGTGGGGTCGCCATGGTTTCACCCCTGTCTGGGGAGTGGGAGTTAGGGGTGGAGGCTTCTGACCGCCTGGGAGTTTGGGTCCGGCGTCGCGACTAAGTATTGCCGCATGGAGGAATTTACCAGCGCCTGGTGGGTCCCAGAGGGTTTGGGGGTGCTCCCGGTCTTTGAATGTTTCCCCATTACGGGGAGCAGGGTCAGCTTTCTCGGGCTTCACGGGTGTGCTCGGAGGAGCGATGTGATTATGCGGCCATTCTGTTCCGCCGCTCGGCCACGCCCTCGTGTTTATTACTTTTTAATGTGGTGGCTTGCTAGCAAGAGCTAGAGAGTACTGACAGCAGGCAGATAGTACTAAAATTATAGTTCGCTTGTATAAAAGCAAGGAAGCGATAATATGCAAATATTGATCTGCTTGACAAATTAATCCCCCATTCAATTTAAAATTGGCACTTTCTGAATATTCCAAACCCTATACTTTGTATAGGATTTGGATGTGAAAGCACTGATTTTAATCTGGACATGGAATGCATCCGGGCAATTGATGCTGATTTGCTTTGGCCAACTGAATTCAGATCATATTTTGCTTAAGTACATGTGACAATTTCTGTCAAAATTTGGTCATTTTCATGGGATTTTGTCCATCTGTACACAATCTAGTGTTTAGTGGAAAAATCCCATTTAACTTTGAAATTCACTTAGAATTCACTTTGATTTCCCATTTTATTAAAAAACCATAGCAGGCTCATCGTTTGTATATTTCCACATAATCTGTCCTTTTGTTTTAGTATTTTGTATTTCAAATTTGAAAGATTAATTTGGTGGGGAAGTCAGTGTATTTGCATTTCAAACTAATATAAATGTCCCTAAAGCAAGCAAATATATGGTATTTTCCCAGTCAATGGAAAGATTTCTCGGCAGGAAAGGAAAAAAAAATCTAGCCTAAGACAGGGTCATTCACTAAAATTTGCATTGCCAGACATTCAAATTAAAAATAATAGTTATTTCCTTGTGAATTTCAAATCTTTGGCTACAGTAGCTGCATTAACCACTTAAGGACTGAGGCAGTTGTACAAGTTCAGATCAAAACAAAACCTTGAATTTGTGCCATATGTCTGTTCAACCGTAACTCACCTGTTTCATATTAAATGCACCCACATTTATCATATATAATGTTCAGGAGAAACAGGGCTTTCATTTCCCAATAAAATATAAATAAATGTGAGAGATTAAGAAATGTTATTTTTTTAGTTCTGCATGTCATTTTAATTGTGATACTGTTAGTTGTTACTGCAGTGTAGTACACATATTTTTATTCAGTGATGTCTTACGACTAAAACAGTACCCCCCAATGTACAGGTTTTATGGTATTTTAGAAAGTTACAAGGTCAAATATAGCAGGTTTCCTATTTCAGTATATACACATTAAAATTTGCAAGATTGGTTATTCTGCCTCTGAGACTATATGGTAGTACAGGAATGTTAATTGCCCACATGATAGCATTCCATTTGCAAAAGTATATAAAAAAAATACCCCTTTCTGTCTCATTAGAGATATCTTTGCCAGAAGCTCAAGGAAGCAGGCTGAAGGGTCAGTGTTAGGACCCGCTTAGGGGGGTCTGCCTTGACGTTGGCAGGCGGGCATCCCTCCAATGGCCATTGGAGCAACTAAATGACCTCCATTTGTCTAAATATACATAGGGATTAAGGAGAAAGCGCAAGTAACATTTTCTTTTCTTTGGTTTTTACTATATATTGGGGCTGATGTGTGTTGTAGTCCTTGCTGCTTAAGCGCAGGACTTCTCTTTTTGTATTTGTATTTACTTTGTATCACACAGCCTGGTTACAATGCTGCTACCCATCCCATGTGTTCCCTATTAAGGGTTAATAAGTAAAGGGGTGTATATAAAAAATACCCCTTTCTGTCTCATTAGAGATATCTTTGCCAGAAGCTCAAGGAAGCAGGCTGAAGGGTCAGTGTTAGGACCCGCTTAGGGGGGTCTGCCTTGACGTTGGCAGGCGGGCATCCCTCCAATGGCCATTGGAGCAACTAAATGACCTCCATTTGTCTAAATATACATAGGGATTAAGGAGAAAGCGCAAGTAACATTTTCTTTTCTTTGGTTTTTACTATATATTGGGGCTGATGTGTGTTGTAGTCCTTGCTGCTTAAGCGCAGGACTTCTCTTTTTGTATTAGGAAAAGGTTACTGACTGCACAAGGTTTGATTTCCTGTTGGTAATTATAAGGCATTTGATTGGATTAGGTAGCTACTTGCTATTGATTGCTATTTAAATTAGCTATTGTTTGCTAATAAGCAGAGGCCTACCCAGGTGTTAAACATTCCTAGTGGGAGGTGATTTTAGGAGTATATAAGGGTAGTTGTCATTAGCTTGGCTAATAGAGCTTGGTTGCTTCATCTAAGTGTTGCTTCTAAGTGTGTGTGTGTGTGGTTGGAGATATTCTGGAGAGTGTTGCTTCTAAGTGTGTGTGGTTGGAGATATTCTGGAGAGTGTTGCTTCTAAGTGTGTGTGTGGTTGGAGATATTCTGGAGATAACCTGGAGGTAATCCGAGGTATTCAGGAGGATAAATAAAAAGTTAAGGTTTGTTTGATTTAAATTATTCACCTCATTGGAATGGCAGACTTAGTTCAGTGTAATAGTTGCTTTGCATTTGTTTCACGTTCCACTTTTTGGAGGTTTGGTTGTTGTCTAATCTGTAGACAGTTCTCTATTTTGCGGCAGGAGATTGTATTTTTGAAGTCTGAGATTTGTAAATTATCTGGTAAACAAACTCAGGCTGGAAATGCTGCAAAGCCACTGCCGCAGAGACATACTAGGAATGGCAAATGGATTACTGTAGGATCTGGTAGACTTGGAGTTGTGGATAAAAGGCATATTGCACAGTCTGTTGCTCTACATAATTCATTTTCTGCACTTTCAGAGTGTAGTGATGTCGTGGAGAGAGGCACTGAGGCTAGTGGTGTTGTGCAGAGAGGCACTGAGGCTAGTGGTGTTGTGCAGAGAGGCACTGAGGCTAGTGGTGTTGTGCAGAGAGGCACTGAGGCTAGTGGTGTCGTGGAGAGAGGCACTGAGGCTAGTGGTGTCGTGGAGAGAGGCACTGAGGCTAGTGGTGTTGTGCAGAGAGGCACTGAGGCTAGTGGTGTTGTGCAGAGAGGCACTGAGGCTAGTGGTGTTGTGCAGAGAGGCACTGAGGCTAGTGGTGTTGTGCAGAGAGGCACTGAGGCTAGTGGTGTTGTGCAGAGAGGCACTGAGGCTAGTGGTGTTGTGCAGAGAGGCACTGAGGCTAGTGGTGTCGTGGAGAGAGGCACTGAGGCTAGTGGTGTTGTGCAGAGAGGCACTGAGGCTAGTGGTGTTGTGCAGAGAGGCACTGAGGCTAGTGGTGTTGTGCAGAGAGGCACTGAGGCTAGTGGTGTTGTGCAGAGAGGCACTGAGGCTAGTGGTGTTGTGCAGAGAGGCACTGAGGCTAGTGGTGTTGTGCAGAGAGGCACTGAGGCTAGTGGTGTTGTGCAGAGAGGCACTGAGGCTAGTGGTGTTGTGCAGAGAGGCACTGAGGCTAGTGGTGTTGTGCAGAGAGGCACTGAGGCTAGTGGTGTTGTGTAGAGAGGCACTGAGGCTAGTGGTGTTGTGCAGAGAGGCACTGAGGCTAGTGGTGTTGTGCAGAGAGGCACTGAGGCTAGTGGTGTTGTGAAGAGAGGCACTGAGGCTAGTGGTGTTGTGAAGAGAGGCATTGAGGCTAGTGGTGTTGTGAAGAGAGGCATTGAGGCTAGTGGTGTTGTGCAGAGAGGCACTGAGGCTAGTGGTGTTGTGCAGAGAGGCTTGAAGACTATGGTGAGGCCTAATAGAAAGCAGTTGTTGGTGGGGGATTCCATCATAAGAGGTGTGGAGATGGACAATGGTGGTCTTGTGAGGTGTCTTCCCGGAGCTACTGCTCACAGAGACAGGAGACGTATCTGTAATATTGTTAAGCAAGCAAAGCAGGAAGGGGAATTGGATGTACTTGTCCATTTAGGGACAAATGACTTGGCTTGCAATGAGGTTTCAGAGGTTAAGGAAGTTTTTAGTGAGACCTCACTTGGAGTACTGTACACAGTACTGGAGACCCTATCTTCAGAAGGATATTGATACCTTAGAGAGAGTTCAAAGAAGGGCTACTAAACTGGTTCATGGATTGCAGGATAAAACTTACCAGGAAAGGTTAAAGGATCTTAACATGTATAGCATGGAGGAAAGACGAGACAGGGGGGATATGATAGAAACATTTAAATACATAAAGGGAATCAACACAGTAAAGGAGGAGACTATATTTAAAAGAAGAAAAACTACCACAACAAGAGGACATAGTCTTAAATTAGAGGGACAAAGGTTTAAAAATAATATCAGGAAGTATTACTTTACTGAGAGGGTAGTGGATGCATGGAATAGCCTTCCAGCTGAAGTGGTAGAGGTTAACACAGTAAAGGAGTTTAAGCATGCGTGGGATAGGCATAAGGCTATCCTAACTATAAGATAAGGCCAGGGACTAATGAAAGTATTTAGAAAACTGGGCAGACTAGATGGGCCGAATGGTTCTTATCTGCCGTCACATTCTATGTTTCTATGTTTCTATGTTCAGCCCAAAAGTTAGAGTTCCCAACAGTTTACACTCTGGCGAGTGATTCTGTAAATTGTTGGATGATTTTTGTATATTTGTCCATATTTAGAAATAAATGGATGATTTTCAGATATATGCTGTGTGTTTTTATGTACAGTTACCATTTGAAAACAGTGGTTTACTTGTGTGTAGTGTTTGCATTTGAATGTCTTTATATGTAGGGGTGTGTCTGTATGTAGTGTTGACATTTAAAAGCAGGGGTGTGTTTGTGTGTATTGTTGGCATTTGATTTAGGAAATGCGTGTACAGATACACACACTGAAATCCATGTAAATAGAGACATGCATACTAACATATATATACTGATACAGTAACACAGAATGACAAACATTCAGATACACAGATTAACACTCATACAGATACAAACATTGACACACACTGATACACAGGGGCACAGACTGGCATACATGCAGATACACAGTCAAGCATGTAGGTACAAAGACACACAGATACACATACAGACACACAGATAGATACACAGACACATGTACAGACTCATGCAGATAGATATACAGACACACAGATACACTGATACACATGCAGATACACAGATAGACACAGACACACACAGATAAACATACAAACAGATACATTCACACACACACACACAGACACACAGACACATATTCAGGCACACAGATAGATACTAATAAAGACAGCGATAAATACACAGACAGACATACAGACGCAATACAGACCACATACATACAGACACATATGCAGATGTACATACAGACACACAGATACACACTGACAGGCAGATACACAGACACACATACAGATACACATACAGGCACACAGATATACAGACACACAGAAACAGATACACATACAAAATGTACATTTTTTAGCAATATGTTTCCTAACTTTAGGGCACAGGAGGGGTCCATTTGGCTCGCTGAGGCAGTTGGGAGTCAGAGGCTCTCACACTCCTCTCTTCCTACTCTCTGCCTTCCTCCTGCACATATCTGTTTAAGCTGGGAGGAAGTGATGAGCCCTTATTTCCTCCCAGTGTTGCCTGCTTACGCTATTAAAGGGCTGACTGGGCCCCTGAAGGCACAGTACTATGGCCCCCTTAGCATGTGGGCTCCGGTTGCAACGGCCATAGTTCTCAGAATGCACACCGCAAAAGAACATTAACCCCTTCAGGACTGAGGACGGTTCAGGACCGTCATCAGAATTTTTGCGTTGCCGACCGGTGACGGTCCTGAACTGTCCTCAGTCCTGAAGGGTCCAATGTACTTACCCGATCGCCGTCGTTCAACCGGCGGCGATCAGCGGTGCTCCTGTTGTGGGGAGACAGGCAGTCTCCTTGCATGTGTAAAAATCATAAAAAAAAATTAAAGTTAAAGTTAATAAAAAAAATTATATATCATATATATAATGTCATACTAAGTGTATTTTTATATTAATATGTACATTAATATGTA
Source organism: Pelobates fuscus (assembly GCF_036172605.1). Lineage (NCBI taxonomy): Eukaryota > Metazoa > Chordata > Amphibia > Anura > Pelobatidae > Pelobates > Pelobates fuscus. The sequence continues at coordinate 232,086,413 of NC_086319.1, read as the reverse complement.
CTTATATTAATATAAAAAATACACGTATAATTAAATTACACACGTATATGTATAATATATATATAATAACTATATATATTGTATATAAATATTATTATAAAATACAAATAATAAGTAATTTAAATTAAATACAAATATGTCAAATTAATAATAAAAATTTTAAATATATATATATATATATATATATATATATATATATATATATATATCTATATGAAATTTTATTCTAACCGTATTTTGATAGTAATATATATATATAATTATATCAAAATACACTTAGAATGAAATTGTATATATATCTATGTATATATAAATACATTAAAATAATACGAAATATACATATGTCCATTTACAAAATTACATAAATAATTATATAAATATACACGTAGACTTCAAATATATAAATATGCATATATATTTAAATTCTACGTGCGTATTTATGAAAATATTTTTACATAATTAAGTAATTTTATTGATTGCAATTGATTGCAATTTGAGGGACCTGCCTGCCAACCCAGGCCGAAAGTCCAGAGAATTTAATTTGCTAGCACTATATTTTACCCTGTAACTTTCTATGACACCCTAAAACCTGTACATGGGGATGTACTGTTTTACTCTGGAGACTTCGCTGAACACAAATATTAGTGATTCAAAACAGTAAAACAAATCACAGCGATGATATTGTCAGTGAAAGTGATTTTTTTTGCATTTTTCACACACAAACAGCACTCTTACTGATGATATAATTGTTGTGATATGTTTTCCTGTTTTGAAACACTAATATTTGTGTTCAGCAAAGTCTCCTGAGTATAACAGTACCCCCCATGTACAGGTTTTATAGCGTTTTTGAAAGTTACAGGGTCAAATATATGGGTCAAATATTTTTACATCGAAAAAGGCCAGGTTGGTTACGTTGCCTTTGAGAGCGTATGGAAGCCCAGGAATGAGAATTACCCCCATGATGGCATACCATTAGCAAAAGAAGACAACCCAAAGCATTGCAAATGGGGTATGTCCAGTCTTTTTTAGTAGCCACTTAGTCACAAACACTGGCCAAAATAAGCGTTCAATTTAGTTTTTTACTTTTTTCACACACAAACAAATATGAATGCTAACTTTGGCCAGTGTTTTCGACTAAGTGGCTACTAAAAAAGACTGGACATACCCCATATTGAATACCCTGGGTTGTCTTCTTTAAAAAAAAAATATGTACATGTGGGGTTATTAAGAGATTTATGACAGATAATAGTGTTACAATGTCACTATTGATAAATTTTAAAAATGCATGTTTTGAAACCGCAATATCCTACTTGTACCTATAGCTCTATAACTTGCAAAAAAAAAAGCAAAAAAAAGCACGTAAACACTGGGTATTTTTAAACTTGGGACAAATTTTTTAATCTATTTAGCAGTTTTTTTCATTCGCTTTTGTAGATGAGTAAAAGATTTTTCAAGTAAAAGTAAAAAAACATGTATTTTTTCAATTTTTCATCATATTTTTTTTTTTTATTAAATTACATAAGATTATATAAATAATGGTATGTAAAGAAAGACCCTTTTGTCCTGAAAAAAACAATATATAATTTGTATGGGAACAGTAAATGAGAGAGCGGAAAATTACAGCTAAACACAAACACCACAAAAGTGTAAAAAGAGGCCTGGTTGCAAATGTACAACATCGCAAAAACAGTCCAGTCCTTAAGGGGTTAAGGAAGATGCAAAGTATTTACTTTTCTTTTTTTACATTCTAGAGTGGATTGAAAACACTGCATAATGATGATACTTCTGCACAATGTACATTCTTTCATAAAGATGTATACTACATTTGTGTTTAATTACCTCTATTATTTCTTGAGGGGAGACTTAACTCAATAGAATGTTAAAAGCTTTTGAATGACAGCTTTCCGGTAGAGTTTTTTTTTTTCTTAGAGCTTTGACCAGAGGCTAGACAGATTTAGCACTCTTGAAAATATACCAAACTGATGAATGTTTTAAATGACAGTGTCAATAATGAAATCACTTAGGTTTTTCAGGATTAAAGTAGTTTAAATAATGTCCCATGGGAACTAAAAAAGGTAAAGCAAAGAAAAGCAGACATTGTTTAATTTTTTATTTTTTAAAAAAATTATATATGTTTACTTTACGCAAGCTTACAGAGTTAAATGCTGTTTTTTATTAAAAAGTAATCAGCTATTAGTTTTTTTTTATTATTAACTGATGTGGGATTTTATTTAATCCTATTAGTAAAGTACTTAATGTGATGGATAAAGCTGCATTTTTTAATTCCTTAGAGAATGAACAATTTCAGCTGTATGCAGCTACTAAGTAAGTGCTTAACAACATTTCATGACGTATCGGTTCTAGATTCAGGGATCTCAATCACTATGCATACACTATGGAGATATATAAAGTGCTCATTAAACTTTATTATCATACTTGAACAGCAAACATGTTCAGCAATAGAGATTCTGCCCTACAGTCTGCAAAATTGCTATTATCTATACGTATACAACTACTATGTTTATTTTTTTCTTCTTTGTGTTCAGTCATATTCATGAATAATTGCAATTATAGGATAAAAAAGAAGTAGAAAATGGTAAGGGAATAAATAGATTAAAATACAATTCATTAAGAGTTTATTGTCACTGAGATATAATAGCATAAAAAAAAACATTCTAAATGTATATAAAACCATAATTATAATGTCAGTATATTCTAATATTTTATAACCATTAAATTTTGCAAATAGAGAATTAAATGTTTCCATGCAGATAAAACATGGCCTTGCAAGTTAAGCATCCTGTCATGCAGATTAAACTGAAAACTAGTTACAAATATTACAGAGCATGTTCTCACTTTTTACCATAGAAATACATACAGATTGTGTCAGCCACTGGTGACTGGTACATGAAGTAGAGGACCTCTGATGTATAGAGGAACACATTGCCTTCTTAAAACTCAAATATAGGATAGGCCTGCTTATTATATTATTGTAATTCTACTATATAAGGGAAACTGTGTGGACACAAACCTTTGGCTCCAACATCTAATGATACTTGAATTTGTACACTCATCTCAATTTCTGGCAATAACCAATCTTCTCTATTGCTCTATGTTTTAGCCATTTTTTGTCTTGACCTCATGGGTTTCTTCGTTTCTACTCTTCCAGTTTCCTAAACCCACTCAATATAGATTTTTTTATCCAGAATATATATCATGGATATATATGACATAATTGAGTGAGCCGAATATACTAGACCCCAGGCCCGGACTGGACATCGGCACTATCCGAGCGCCGGCCCTGCTGTTTTCCATGACGGGCCGGTGGGGAGGGAGACAGCCAGGAGAGGAATCCAGAGAAGCTTTATCTTGCAGCTCTGCCGGGTTCCTCTCGTGAGACCCGGAGCATTGGTCTCCCGAGAGTAAACGTTAGCCCTACATGCTAGAGTTCAGTGACCACTAGCACCACCAGGGATGGCAGCACGGGCCCCCCCCCTCCCTGGCTAAAGGTAAGAAAGGAATGGGGATGCAATCAATGCTTGTATATTTTTAAATTAATATATATTGATAATAATCTGCCCGCCCAAAACACAAGCCCTCCAAACATATTCACACACTAGCACCCTCACTCACACACACACTGCACCCTTGACACTCACAGCACCCTCACACACAGCACCCTCACTCACACACCCTGCGCCCCTGACACTCACAGCACCCTCACTCACACACACTGCACCCCTGACACTCACAGCACCCTCACTCACCCACACACACTGCACCCCTGACATTCACAGCACCCTCACTTACACACACATACTGCACCCCTGACACTCACAGCACCCTCACTCTCACACACACACATACTGCACCCCTGACACTCACAGCACCCTCACTCTCACACACACACACACACACACTGCACCCCTGACACTTACAGCACCCTCACTCACACACACACTGCACCCCTGACACTCACAGCACCCTCACTCACACACACACACACACACACACACATACTGCACCCCTGATGCTCACAGCACCCTCGCTCACACACTGCACCATTGACACTCACAGCACCCTCACTCACACACACACACACACTGCACCCCTGACACTCACAGCACCCCTGACACTCACAGCACCCTCACTCACACACACACACACTGCTTCCTCACACGCACATAGCACCCTCACATTCACACACACACATCACACTCACACACACAGCACCCTCACACACACACACACAGCACCCTAACACACACTGCACCCTTGACACTCAAAGAACCCTAACACAAACAGATTCCTCACATGCACATTGCACCCTCACACACACTGCGCCCATCACTCTCACACACAGCACACACACACTGCACCCCTCACACACACAGCACTCTTACCCACACTGCATCCCTCTTGCACACACACTACATCACACACACACACACTGCACCCTCCTACACAGTGTTCGTTCCTGACATTTATGTCTCCTGGTATCCCATCTATGGAGACACCAGAGACAAATTTCAAGCAAACACAGTACAAGCATGTTATGAAATTTGCTTGTGCTGTGCATAACAAATACAGGGACTTTTTTTCATGCTAGAGCTCTTCAGCAGAGCTCTGCACATGGTCTGCCCTGGAATAGCATTGAACCAACATGCTCACTTTGTGATGGGGCATGCTTGTCATTGGTGATGACAAAACACACCTTATCTTGCCCGCCCCCGTTTCAGTGGGCCGCTGTAATAAAAAAATGCCCGGGCTGAATTTTCTTCCCAGTCCCGCCCTGCTAGACCCCATAGTCTTTGCACTTTCGCTAAGTCATTTTAGTGACCAAGTCATTTTAGTACCAAATAAATAAATAAATAAATAAATAAAATATATATATATATATATATATATATATATATATATATATATATATATATATATATATATTAAATAGCATTTACTAGTATCAAATCAATTACACTGGCATAGAATACTCTTGAAGTAACTAGAGAAACTTAGAAATAGTGACAGGGAATGGTATTTATCAGATGGAATAGAATTGGATATATTTATGCAATATATTTGGCATATTTCCATAACGTTCATTACTTTTTACTGACCAGTTGCCACTTGCTAAAGTACCTGTTAGCACTTTATGCAAGTAGTTGCTGACTAAAATCTGCCAATTTTACAAACATTATCTAAAGTAATATATCATCAGAGGGGGGACTTATAATGAAGTAATATTGAAGAAATAATTTAAACATTCTTGCTAGAAAGTCAATGTGTGGTTATAACAAACAAAACTTTCCTGGATTTTTATTTTTTGTATTGGAGGGTTCTAAAAACTACTAAAACAATATGGATACTATGCACACCTGAGCCACAATAAAAGTAAAAGAAAAACAAGTATGAATACATGATTAACATAATGTACTCATGTTTTCTATCACTGTGCAAAATGGTCAGAAAACACTCTAGGAGGTCAGTGCTACTATAAGTATACTCTGAGACAAATATATGCAAAAAGGTTGCCAGAGTATTTACAGTTATTAGAATGCAGAAGGGAAGCTTGCTGTAAGTTGCACAGTTCTTTACTTTATACAAACAACAAAATCCTATGTCAGAAGGAAAGGTGATATAAGCAAAGTGACAAAATCATTTATAAACCATACATTATGCAGAACAGTCTTCCAAACCTGGATCACTTACATGCTTCCGAAAAAAAAGGCAATGAAAATGCATACAAATTACTTTAACTCCTTAAGGACACATGACATGTGTGGCATGTCATGATTTCCTTTTATTCCAGAAGTTTGGTCCTTAAGGGGTTAAGAAAAAATGTCATGTAAAGATTACAGAAGAGATACAAGACATCACGACATGAATTATGAGGACAACCATAGAAAAGAGATAGTGATGAGGAATGTGGCAATTGTAATTTTTCAACTAGACTTGAAGATATGTTTTGTTATAAACTGCAATTCATCTTAACTTGGGGTGATCGTTAGAATTCAGATGAATGTTGGAATTCCCATTTTCCAAACCGCCATATAGAATAATCATAGAAGAAACATCTTGTGCATGTTCATTTTAATTAAGAATTCTGCCCGTGTCACCAAAAAAGTTAAGAATGATAGGAAATAAAGAATGGTTAGGGGAGAGACAGTAATTATTCACAGGTCCAAGAAGTCATCAATAGAGTGAAAAAGGAGGAGCAGGAAAAAATATCTACAATTATATTTTTTAAATATAATAAATATATGATACATACATATAAAAATATAGTTTTTTACTACTCCATTTTTTCTATTAGTCACTTCTTCTCACTTAATCTACAACCTAAATGTGAACACGTCTATTCTCAAGTAGAAATGCATTTTTGTATTCAGTTATTATGAGTAGACGACCAAGGTTCTCAAACTCTCAGTCACCAGATATTGATGACCTGCTGCTCCCAGAGTTCTATGAATACAATAGATAAACAGATAAGCATTGGATTTGTGGTTAACTCCTTAAGGACCGCAGACATACCAGATACGTCCGACAAAACTGTCCTTAAGGACCGCAGACGTGCGTAGACTGGACATACCCCATATTGAATACCCTGGGTTGTCTACTTAAAAAAATATGTACATGTAAGGTGTGATTCAGAGATTTATGACAGATAAAAATAGATACTTGTACTTATAGCCCTATAACTTGCAAAAAAAAGCATGTTAACATTGGGTATGGTATTTCTAAACTCAGGACAAAATTTAGAAACTATTTAGCATGGGTGTTTTTTGCCGGTTATAGATGCGTAACAGATTTTGGGGTCAGAGTTAGAAAGGCGTGTTTTTAAAAAAAAAAAAAATATGATCATGTTTTATAATTTGTTTTATAGTAAATTATATGATATGATGAAAATAATGGTATCTTTAGGAAAGACCATTGAATGGTGAGAAAAACAGTATATAATATGTGTGGGTACAGTAAATGAGTAAGAGGAAAATTACAGCTAAACACAAACACCGCAGAAATGTAAAAACAGCCCTGGTCCTTAACGGTAAGAATATTGAAAAATGGTCTGGTCACTAAGGGGTTAAACAAAATGTGAGGGGAGGGTTAAATTTCTGATGCCTGTACTAAAAAAAAAAAAAGCATTGACACAGAGTGATAGATGTCAGTCATAAAATAGAGATTGCTTGAGGCCAGGAGTTAGGTACAGGTGCTGCATAGATTATAAGGTTATTTTTAATATTTTGACCAGCAGATTTCTGTGACTAAGACACATTGATTATAACTTTTTGATAGCATACAGTAAACCACCATTTGGACAATTGATATTGCTATAAATACTGACCGTAGTCCAAAATAAGTAAAATAATACAGTTTTCTTTGTTTGTAGATATGAAACATATCTTGATGTATCAGTAGAGGTATTGAAGGCATTGACAGGGCAATGAGTGGTAAAATTCCTAATTTTATGGAAATGTGTGTCCTGAGTTCAAGTTGTGTTCAAAGTCAGAGTTGTTTTCTATCTTCCCCTGAATGACTAAAAACAATCGTTATTATATTACCCATTAAGAATTAGACACAACTCAGTGTATTTCAAACAAAACAGCTGTTCTGTATACAGACTATGGATATACTGTCAAACTTTATCAGGCATGGGCTCAGATGGTTCTACAAGCTGGAGTGAACAGCAACTTTAGGTGTCTTCAAATTGGAGAGTAATCCCAGGTAAGGGAATAAAGGTAACCCCCCAAAAAGTGCTAAATATCAAATACAATATATAAGGTGCAAAGTTAAACTATAAAGTGCACTCTTCTATCAAGTGAAAAAAACAGACACACTAAAAAGTGCTAAGTGAATAGTGTTGTCGCGAACCCGAAATTTTCGGTTCGCGAACGGCGAACGCGAACTTCCGCAAATGTTCGCGAACCAGCGAACCGCGCGAACCGCCATTGACTTCAATGGGCAGGCGAATTTTAAAAACAACAGGGACTCTTTCTGGCCACAATAGTGATGGAAAAGTTTTTTTCAAGGGGACTAACACCTGGACTGTGGCATGCCAGGGGGGGATCCATGGCAAAACTCCCATGGAAAATTGTACAGTTGATGCAGAGTCTGCTTTTAATCCATAAAGGGCAGAAATCACCTAACATTGACACCTGTCCTCAAAGCCCAGCTCTGATACACACTGACACAGAGCAGAATAGAGACTGTTCCCCCTACATAGGGTCACTTGGCAGATATGGATTGACACCTGACCTCAAAACCCCTGATACACACTGACACAGAGCAGAATAGAGACTTTCCCCCTACATAGGGTCACTTGGCAGATATGGATTGACACCTGTCCTCAAAACCCCTGATACACACTGACACAGAGCAGAATAGGGACTGTTACCCCTACATAGGGTCACTTGGCAGATATGGATTGATACCTGTCCTCAAAACCCCTGATACACACTGACACAGAGCAGAATAGGGACTGTTCCCCCTACATAGGGTCACTTGGCAGATATGGATTGACACCTGTCCTCAAAACCCCTGATACACACTGACACAGAGCAGAATAGGGACTGTTACCCCTACATAGGGTCACTTGGAAGATATGGATTGACACCTGTCCTCAAAACCCCTGATACACACTGACACAGAGCAGAATAGGGACTGTTCCCCCTACATAGGGTCACTTGGCAGATATGGATTGACACCTGTCCTCAAAACCCCTGATACACACTGACACAGAGCAGAATAGAGACTGTTCCCTGTCCACAGAGACCATGATACACACTGACACAGAGCAGAATAGGGACTGTTACCCCTACATAGGGTCACTTGGCAGATATGGATTGACACCTGTCCTCAAAACCCCTGATACACACTGACACAGAGCAGAATAGGGACTGTTCCCTGTCCACAGAGTCCATGATACACACTGACACAGAGCAGAATAGAGACTGTTCCCTGTCCACAGAGACCATGATACACACTGACACAGAGCAGAATAGAGACTGTTCCCCGTCCACAGAGACCATGATACACACTGACACAGAGCAGAATAGAGACTGTTCCCCCTACATAGGGTCACTTGGCAGGTATGGATTGACACCTGTCCTCAAAGCCCCTGATACACACTGGGGGGAGCTACTGTCCTCCCCAACCCCTGCGCGGTGGGTGGGGGCCATAAATCACAATGGGGTAACCTACTGTCCTCCCCCCCTCGGCCCCCACCCCTGCGCGGTGGGTGGGGGGCATAAATCACAATGGGGGGGCCTACTTTCCTCCCCCCCGGCCCCCATCCCTGCGTGGTGGGTGGGGGGCATAAATCACAATGGGACGGACCTACTGATAGGAGTGGAGTATTGTTCATATCAGTTTAATACCTTCCGCGTCTCCTATCAGTGGACGTGTAAATGGCAGAGATTTTTAATTGTTGAATCACCTCCCCTTTTTAGGCCAAGGTGGGAAGATGCTTAGACCACTGGTATATTGGTGCCATCTTGGAGGATTTTAATTTTTGGTTTGGTTTTTGAAGCCACAGTGCTGCACCAGTGGGCCTAAAAATTAGGCATGTACACATGCCTGAAAAATTTGGTATTGTTGCAGCCGCTGCTGTAGAGGCCAGAAAAATTGATGTTTGTTTCACAGGCAGAAAGTGCCCTAAAACATGGCGGCTTGAACCCTAGTTGGTGGCGGATAAGTCACGCAAGTCAAATGTCATTCAGAGCTAAAATACAGCAGCGTGTGGACCATTTTTAGCCCAAGGCAGCTCATCTCATCAGGCCTTTTTTAAGCGAATGTATCGCCCAGTGTCAGTCCCTTCGGGATCCATCCCTTATTCATCTTAATAAAGGTGAGGTAATCTAGACTTTTTTGACCTAGGCGACTTCTCTTCTCAGTGACAATACCTCCTGCTGCACTGAAGGTCCTTTCTGACAGGACACTTGAAGCGGGGCAGGCCAGAAGTTCTATCACAAATTGGGATAGCTCAGGCCACAGGTCAAGCCTGCACACCCAGTAGTCAAGGGGTTCATCGCTCCTCAGAGTGTCGATATCTGCAGTTAAGGCGAGGTAGTCTGCTACCTGTCGGTCGAGTCGCTCTCTGAGGGTGGATCCTGAAGGGCTGTGGCGATGCATAGGACTTAAAAAGGTCCGCATGTCCTCCATCAACAACACGTCTTTAAAACGTCCTGTCCTTGCCGGCGTGGTCGTGGGAGGAGGAGGAGGAGGAGGATGACTTCCACCTCTCCCCCTGTTAGATTCCCGTTGTGCTGTGACATCACCCTTATACGCTGTGTAAAGCATACTTTTTAATTTATTTTGCAAATGCTGCATCCTTTCCGACTTGTTGTAATTCGGTAACATTTCCGCAACTTTCTGCTTATACCGGGGGTCTAGTAGCATGTACAGGTCGTTCTCCTTCAGCCTTTTTATACGAGGGTCCCTCAACAGGCAGGACAGCATGAAAGACCCCATTTGCACAAGGTTGGATGCCGAGCTACTCATTTCCCGTTCCTCCTCCTCACTGATGTCATTGAAGGTATGTTCTTCCCCCCAGCCACGTACAACACCACGGGTACCAGATAGGTGACAACGAGCACCCTGGGATGCCTGTTGTGTTTGGTCTTGCTCCTCCTCCTCCTCCTCAAAGCTACAATCCTACTCTGACTCCTCTTCCTCACAATCCTCTTCCAGCGTTGCCGCAGGTCCAGCAAGCGATGCTGATAAGGCTGTTTCTGGTGGTGATGGTGACCACAACTCTTCCTCTTCCTCTTCACGCTCATCTACAGCCTGATCCAGCACTCTTCGCAGGGCACGCTCCATGAAGAAAACAAATGGTATGATGTCGCTGATGGTGCCTTCGTTGCGACTGACTAGGTTTGTCACCTCCTCAAAAGGATGCATGAGCCTACAGGCATTGCGCATGAGCGTCCAGTAATGTGGCAAAAAAATTTCCAGCTCCCCAGAGGCTGTCCTAGTACCCCGGTCATACAAATATTCATTAACAGCTTTTTCTTGTTGGAGCAGGCGGTCGAACATTAGGAGTGTTGAATTCCAACGTGTAGGGCTGTCGCAAATCAAGCGCCTCACTGGCATGTTGTTTCGCCGCTGGATATCGGCAAAGTGAGCCATGGCCGTGTAGGAACGCCTGAAATGGCCACACACCTTCCTGGCCTGCTTCAGGATGTCCTGTAAGCCTGTGTACTTATGCACAAAGCGTTGTACGATCAGAGTACACACATGTGCCATGCACGGCACATGTGTCAACTTGCCCAACTTCAATGCCGCTATCAAATTTTTTCCGTTGTCACACACCACTTTGCCGATATCCAGTTGCTGCAGAGTCAGCCACTTTTCCACCTGTGCGTTCAGGGCGGACAGGAGTGCTTGTCCGGTGTGACTCTCTGCTTTCAAGCAAGTCAAACCCAAGACGGCGTGACACTGCCGAATCCGGGATGTGGAATAGTACCTGGGGAGCTGGGGGGGTGCCGTTGATGTGGAGCAAGAAGCAGCGGCACAAGAGGACTCAGCCGAGGAGGTTATGGAAGAGGATGGAGTAGGAGGAGTAGAGGAGGTGGCAGCAGGACTGCCTGCAATTCGTGGCGGTGTCACCAACTCCTCTGCAATGCCACTCATTCCTTGCTTGTCAGCCGTCAGCAGGTTTACCCAATGCGCAGTGTAGGTTATATACCTGCCCTGACCATGCTTTGCAGACCAGGTATCAGTGGTCAGATGGACCCTTGCCCCAACACTGTGTGCCAGACATGCCATGACTTCCTTTTGCACAATCGAGTACAAGTTGGGGATTGCCTTTTGTGAAAAGAAATTCCGGCCGGGTACCTTCCACTGCGGTGTCCCAATAGCTACAAATTTTTTGAACGCCTCAGACTCAACCAGATTGTATGGTAAAAGCTGGCGGGCTAATAGTTCGGACAAGCCAGCTGTCAGACGCTGGGCAAGGGGGTGACTTGGTGACATTGGCTTCTTACGCTCAAACATGTCCTTGACAGACACATGACTGTGGGCAGATGAGCGGGAACTGCTCAAGGCGGGATACGGAGTGGCGGATGGTTGAGAGGGGGCAAGAAGGACAGCAGTGGTTGACGTGGCTGAAGATGCTGGACCAGGAGGAGGATGGCGGCTTAGAGTAGGCGTGCTGCTTGTACTCATGTGTTGATCCCATAGGCGTTTGTGATGTGAGATCATGTGCCTACGCAAAGCAGTTGTACCTAGGTGGGTGTTGGACCTCCCACGACTCAGTTTCCTTTGGCACAGGTTGCAAATGGCATCGCTGTTGTCAGAGGCAGACACACAAAAAAAATGCCACACTGCTGAGCTCTGCAATGACGGCATTCTGGTGGTGGACACAGCATGCGTTGATTGGCGTGCTGTCGGGCTGACCCCGGGTGCCGATGCATGCTGTCTGACTGTGCCACTAGCTCCTTGCGACGACCCCCCCCTTCTTCCAACTCGTCTCCTCCTCCTCTCTGTCTCCCCATCTGAACTTTCGCCCTGTTCTTCTTCTCTTCTAGCGGGCACCCACGTGACATCCACGGACGCATCATCATCATCAACCGCTTCACTTGTATCTGACAACTCAGCAAAGGAAACAGCAGCGGGTACAACATCATCATCATCACACCATACGTCCATGTGTGTAATGCTGCCTGACTGAGACATATCCCTGTTATCTACATCCTCTGGCAATAATGGTTGCGCATCACTCATTTCTTCCAACTGATGTGTAAATAACTCCTCTGACATACCAAGTAAAGCGGGTGTGGTGCTAGTTTTGGTGGTGGCGGCAGGCGGGTGAGTGCTATCTTGAGAGGTGCCTGAAGCTAAGCAGGAGGAGGATGGTGCGTCAAGGTTCCGAGCGGAGGCTGTACAAGATTGGGTGTCCTGTGTTAGCCAGTCAACTATGTCCTCAGAACTTTTCAAGTTCAGGGTACGTGGCTTCTGAAAACTGGGCATTATTCTAGGGCAAAAGGGAATCACAGCACCACGACCACGACGGCCCCTGCGGGGTGGCCTGCCTCTGCCTGTCTTTTTTTTGGGATTAGTGGTACTATGCGTGCAAGCTACTGTGAGACCAGATATGATTGGCAATGTGCACTGGAACAGTTCTGCAGAGCACACACTGTAGGCCTGAGACACCCGCTTGAAGACAAGTAACTGCTATTCAATCTATAACAGTGAAAAACAAATTTTGGTTTTAAAAGCACGCTATAGAGACACCAAATATGATTGGCAACTGTCAAAGCACGCTGGAACAGGTCTACAGAGCACACGCTGAAGTAGGCCTGACACCCAGGCGCTTGCAGACAACTAACTGATCTTCTATTACAGTGAAAAAAAAATGATTTCTTTAAAATCTAAAGCTTAAGCTATTGTTAAAACAGATATGAGTGGTGGCACTGACTGTGCAAATGGGCAAGGCATCCAACCTGACACAGAAGCTGGCAGGCAGGCAACTGCTCTTCTATTACAGTGAAAAAAAAAATATTTATTTTAAATGTAAAGCTTAACCAATTGTTAAAACAGATATGAATGGTGGCACTGGGCAAGTAGGCACAGTATCCAATGTGAACCTCACACAGAAGCTGGCAGGCAGGCAACTGTGCTCTTCTATTACAGTGAAAAAAAATATTTATTTTAAATGTAAAGCTTAACCAATTGTTAAAACAGATATGAGTGGTGGCACTGGGCAAGTAGGCACAGTATCCAATGTGAACCTCACACAGAAGCTGGCAGGCAGGCAACTGCTCTTCTATTACAGTGGAAACAAAATTTTGGTTGTAAAAGCACGCTATAGAGACACCAGATATGAGTGGCAACTGTCAAAGTACGCTGGCAGGGTTGTGCAGGGCACACGCTGAAGGAAGGCCTGACAGAGCCGCTTGAAGGACACTGACTGTCTGCTATTAGCTTACACTGGAAACCTTTTTTCTTTGTAAAAGCACGCTAAAGAGACACCAGATATGATTGGCAACTGTCAAAGCACGCTGGCACAGGTCTGCAGAGCACACGCTGAAGTAGGCCTGACACCCAGACGCTTGCAGACAACTAACTGATCTTCTATTACAGTGAAAAAAAATGATTTCTTTAAAATCTAAAGCTTAAGCTATTGTTAAAACAGATATGAGTGGTGGCACTGACTGTGCAAATGGGCAAGGCATCCAACCTGACACAGAAGCTGGCAGGCAGGCAACTGCTCTTCTATTACAGTGAAAAAAAAATATTTATTTTAAATCTAAAGCTTAACCAATTGTTAAAACAGATATGAGTGGTGGCACTGGGCAAGTGGGAACAGTATCCAATGTGAACCGCACACAGAAGCTGGCAGGCAGGCAACTGCTCTTCTATTACAATGAAAACAAATTATTTATTTTTAATCTAAAGCTTAACCAATTGTTAAAACAGATATGAGTGGTGGCACTGACTGTGCAAATGGGCAAGGCATCCAACCTGACACAGAAGCTGGCAGGCAGGCAACTGCTCTTCTATTACAGTGAAAAAAAATTATTTATTTTAAATCTAAAGCTTAACCAATTGTTAAAACAGATATGAGTGGTGGCACTGGGCAAGTAGGCATAGTATCCAATGTGAACCTCACACAGAAGCTGGCAGGCATGCAACTGCTCTTCTATTACCGTGAAAAAAAATATTTATTTAAAATCTAAAGCTTAACCAATTGTTAAAACAGATATGAGTGGTGGCACTGACTGTGCAAATGGGCAAGGCATCCAACCTGACACAGAAGCTGGCAGGCAGGCAACTGCTCTTCTATTACAGTGAAAAAAAATTATTTATTTTAAATCTAAAGCTTAACCAATTGTTAAAACAGATATGAGTGGTGGCACTGGGCAAGTAGGCATAGTATCCAATGTGAACCTCACACAGAAGCTGGCAGGCAGGCAACTGCTCTTCTATTACCGTGAAAAAAAATATTTATTTAAAATCTAAAGCTTAACCAATTGTTAAAACAGATATGAGTGGTGGCACTGACTGTGCAAATGGGCAAGGCATCCAACCTGACACAGAAGCTGGCAGGCAGGCAACTGCTCTTCTATTACAGTGAAAAAAAATATTTATTTTAAATCTAAAGCTTAACCAATTGTTAAAACAGATATGAGTGGTGGCACTGGGCAAGTGGGCACAGTATCCAATGTGAACCTCACACAGAAGCTAGCAGGCAGGCAACTGCTCTTCTATTACAGTGAAAAAAATTATTTATTTAAAATCTAAAGCTTAACCAATTGTTAAAACAGATATGAGTGGTGGCACTGACTGTGCAAATGGGCAAGGCATCCAACCTGACACAGAAGCTGGCAGGCAGGCAACTGCTCTTCTATTACAGTGAAAACAAATTATTTCTTTTAAATCTTAAGCTTAACTAATTGTTAAAACAGATATGAGTGGTGGCACTGGGCAAGTGGGCACAGTATCCAATGTGAACCTCACACAGAAGCTGGCAGGCAGGCAACTGCTCTTCTATTACAGTGAAAAAAAAATATTTATTTTAAATGTAAAGCTTAACCTATTGTTAAAACAGATATGAGTGGTGGCACTGGGCAAGTAGGCACAGTATCCAATGTGAACCTCACACAGAAGCTGGCAGGCAGGCACCTGCAATTACATTACACAGGAAAAAAAAAAAAAAGCAGCCTGATGTTATAGCCCTAAAAAGGGCTTTTTGGGGTGCTGTCCTTACAGCAGAGATCAGATGAGTCCTTCAGGATTGTAGTGGACACTGAATACCCTAGCCTAGCTATCAATTTCCCTATCTAATCAGCAGCAGCTAAACTTTCCCTCCTCTCACTAAGCATGCATCTTCCGAATGAATCGAAAATGGATGCTGGGAGGGAGGTTGGAGGGTGTGGAAGGGAGGGAGTGCTGCTGATTGGCTGGAATGTGTCTGCTGACCGAGAGGCACAGGGTCAAAGTTTGCCCAATGATGACAAATAGGGGGCGGATTGAACTGCGCATGTGTCCGCCCGCCACGGCGAACGCGAACACGCTAAGTTCGCCGGGAACTGTTCGCCGGCGGACAGTTCGTTACATCACTATAAGTGAATAATGGAAGTGAAAACAAACAGAGGACCATCAAGATTGATATGCTATCCATTTCAGCACTCATTTACTGTTGATTGCAGCATTGCACTTGTATTATTCATGTTTTTTCACTTAGCATTTTCTATATGTTAAGATTAATAAGACTGTATTATGTGTGTCTCTACTTTTTACTTTATAATATTATAATGTTATGCTTTTTGAAAATAAATTGTCAGCCTCTGATACTTAGATCTCCAAAGAATACTATAAAGTAAAAAAAGCACACAAAAAAGGCTCCAACAAGGCTGCAATTCATTCCTGAGTTTTTAACAGTATCACAATACTCCATCTAATCATTTTATATTAAATACATTAGTTTTATTAATAGGAACAGTGACATACTTTTGCAAAAAGTCATTCCATTATAAAAAATTGATATTGTTGCTGCAGGTTTTAAATTATATATATTACTTATTATATTTAATAAAAGCAACATATGTGAAATGTCATGTTCAAGTCACAAAAGCGATGTACCGTATTTCTGAATTGTTCTAAAAATGATTTGACATTTAATAGAGTGTATCTGTGTAATGCTGACGGCAATGTTTGTAGTGAATATGACATTAAAAATGGTTATTAGCATCTATTTTTTCTGGTCTCAGTCCCAATAAATATAATTACAAATAATTGTTCCTCAACAGCCAGCTATACTCTAAATTTCAGTTATAAAGGTGAGCCTTAACAAATGTTCAAAACAATTGAAAAATATATTAGCATGGGAAAAACTGATGTTTTTTTAACATGAAGAAGAGTGGTAGTTCCTAGTGTCATTCAATTGCAGTGTTAGTTAACAATTTTGAATGAGCCGAATCTCCATATGGTCAAAATTCAACCTTGTCCAAATTTTTTTAAACTTTTGGTTTGTCTGAATAATTTTTTCTGAATATTTTGGTATGGACGATGTTCGGA
The DNA here is from genome assembly GCF_036172605.1 of Pelobates fuscus. Lineage (NCBI taxonomy): Eukaryota > Metazoa > Chordata > Amphibia > Anura > Pelobatidae > Pelobates > Pelobates fuscus. Next base: position 232,069,397 of record NC_086319.1, on the reverse strand, counting down.
CAAGTCGACCTGGCACATAGGCAACTACTGAACTACCTAAACATTTTTTATTATTTGCAGACAGAGTGATTCAGCCAAGCTATGTTTTTCCACATGCACAATTCTAGCTTTATACATATCCTGAGTTGTTATTCACACACTACACAATACACTTTTCATTACACACCACTTTTTTTTTCACCATGTTAATGATATACATTATCATGATTTACGTGCTCCCTTGGCTAATTTTTTTTGTTTTTTACTCAGGTTTGACTTTCAGTTTACACATGATTACGTGATGCATTGTCCAAGAGGGAGCAGGATCATCTTTTGTATTTTCTTAATACTTAATACATTCCTGGAAGACATTATTATTCAGTAAGACTGAAAAGTGTGGCTGGGCAATAAATATATCATATATAAATCTTTCACAAATATTTTTGCAGTGTCAAGTGTAAGACAATAAACGGCTGCTGCAAACTTGCTTTAGTTCAAATATGAAGTAATAATTCAATACAAGTATAATGTGTATAGGAGCACTTATTTATTACATACGGAAATCTGATAACAAGTTTATGCACAGATACGAATACAAACTTTTTGCTAAGATGTTTAAGTTATAATAGAATATTTATATAGTGTATAAATGCAATAACTTTAGTCAAATTTTAACATTTCTAACAAATATTGATCAGTTAAGATGTGTTAGGGTTTCTACAAAAGGACACGATTATTCATCCTCTCTCTTGTATTGCAGTTATCATTGTAATAACTGCTGTGATGAGAAAGGCACCAATGGCATTGATAGCTTTTCTTAACTCCTTAAGGATGGAGGCAATTGTCTAACTTCAAAACCAAAACAAAACCTAGAATTTGTACTATGTGTTTCTTCCACCCTTTAAATGCCCCTAATCATCTTTATACGGTGTCTTTAACCCCTTAATGACCGTACTAGGTACATCTGTGGTCCTTAACAACTGTTTTTTGTCAGACGTACCTAGTACGGTCGTAAAGGGGTTAAAGACACCGTATAAAGATGATTAGGGGCATTTAAAGGGAAACCTTTAAGTTAGGTGGAACAAACACATAGTACAAATTCTAGGTTTTGCTTTAGTACGTCTGCAGCAAATATGCACTTACCTGATCGCTGGCAATCGCTGTTCCTTGCGAGCACATGGCCGGAATAGCTGGCTTGTGCAGTGCCTGCAGGGGGACTGCCTGAGCTCTCAAGCAGTCCTGCCTAGAGCCTGTACAAAAGTTTTAAAAGTTAATAAAAGTTGTAAAATAGTTTTAAATTATATAAAAGTACTTAGATCATATATATATATATATATACATATATATATATATATGATCTAAGTACTTTTGTATACACATAAACAATGCATTATTCTAAGTGTATTTTAATATTTATATATTAAATATAAAATAAATATATATAAATAATATATATAAATATATATAAATATATATAAATATATATAAATAATAAATAAATAGAAAAAAATGAAAAATTATATACTAGTTTAAAATTGTTCTAACTGTATTTTGATATTAATATACATATATATTTAAATCAAAATACATTTAGAATGACGTTATAAATACATATATGTTTCTATATATAATATGCAAATAGATGGCTGCATTCACGGTCTTTCGATAAAAATTAGCTTTTATTCCAAAAAAGTTAAAAACAGGATCAACGTTTCAGTCCTCCATACGGACTTTCTTCATATATATATATATATATATATATATATATATATATATATATATATATATATATATATATATATATATATATATATATATATATATATATATTTATTTCAAAACATATCGTCAATGAAAGCGCCATTTTTTTAATTTTTCACACACAAACTACTGACGATATCATTGTTTCACTGACGATATCATTGTTGGGATATGTTTTACTGTTTTGAAACACTAACATTTTTGTTCAGGAAACTCTCACGAGAATAACAGTTTTTTTTTTTCATATTAAATTATGTTTCATATATGAATAGTTGATATGAAATGAAAGCCCTTTTTCTCCTGAACAAAATGATATTTAATAAGTGTGCATTTGATATGAAAGAGGTGAATTACACCTAAACACAAACACCGCAAAAATGTAAAAGCAACCCTGGTCCTTAACAGTAAGAAAATTGAAAAATGGTCTGGTCACTAAGGGGTTAAAGGACTTAAAAGGCTTTCTTTTAATATCCTATATGTATACCTAACATAACATTAAGGCCTTTAATGTATTTGGACAAGCTTTTCAAATGATTTAGTATTCTTGAATAAACTTTTAAAATGATTTAATATTTGAAAAATATTTTAAAGGGACACTATTGTCACAAGAACAACTACAGCTCATTGTATTTGTTATTGTGAGTATAATCATTCCCTTCTGGCTTTTTGCAATAAACACTGTCTTTTCAGAGAAAATTCAGTGTCTACATTACAGCCTAGGGATACCTCCACTACCCATTCCTCAGATGGCTACTAGAGCTGCTTCCTGGGGCAGTGCTGCACAGTGTGTATCACTGACATTCAGTGTCTCCACCCTCTGCATGGAGACACTGACCTTCTCATAGAGATGCATAGATATGCCTCTTTTACAAGCTCAGCCAATCCAATGCTTTCCTGTAGGAGAGCATTGGGATTGGCTTTGATCAACATTTCTGATGATGTCAGCAAAGATACTAGATCAGGGGCAGGGCCAGCAGCAGCAGGCTGGAATAAAAGTGAGATTTTACTATATGTAGGGGGCAAGGAGAGGCCAGGGGGCTAGATGGTGTTTTTAATACTATTGGGTCAGGAATATATGTTTGTGTTCCTGACCCCATAGTGTTCCTTTAATATTTAGATTTTCTTCAATATCTTTGATATTTTTTAAATGTGATATATGTTTTGTATTTTAATATTTTGAAATAATTTTAAATGTTTGTCCATAAATATTAAATCTTTTGAAAAGCATATCCAAACATATTAAATTAAGGCCTAAGTATAAATAAAAAGTAAAAAAATGGAAATCAATGGAAAAAACACATTTTGTCACTGCTTATAACATTTACATGTTAATTGCAACTTACAAAAAAAAGTCAAAATAGATTCACATATCAATCTTGATTGTTAAATGCTTCATATATCTAGGACCTACAATAGTTTTTCTAAGTAAAATTAACACTTTACCAACCCCCCCCCCCCCCACAACTCTATATCAACCCTACCCTTAACCCTATGCTTACACTACCTTTAACCATACACCTACCCCAAGCTTACACCTATCCTTAATACTACTCTATCCCTAACTTTAAAACAGTATTAACCCTAATCCAGCATGTTTTCCACATATTGGAAATGAGAAAAAGTAGGTATACAGCCACATTTAGATGGATGGGAACCTAAGTTGATATACCTTGCAGAGTTATTATAAAAGCAATACCATGTTTTGACATAAAATAGGATATTAAATTGATGTACAAGATACTCAACTGATGTAATGGTATATGTTAAACCATACTCTACACAAAAACTAACCCTTGCGATCTCCCTCAGATTGTTTGCAGCCTGAGAATCAATGAGTATGATTGCATAAGTCATGGTAATGCATATTATTATTATTATTATTATTATTATTGCCATTTATATAGTGCCAACAGATTCCGTAGCACTTTACAATATTTTGAGAGGGGTGATGTAACAATAAATAAGACAATTACAAGAAAACTTACAGGAACAATAGGTTGAAGAGGACCCTGCTCAAATGAGCTTACAGTCTATAGGAGGTGGGGTATTAGAAACATTAGGATAGGAAATATCAAGTAGGAGTGAAGCAGAGCTGGAGGAGAGAGCAAAGCACTATCCCATAGGAGAGAGCAAGAGACAGGTATGTAAGGGAGGGATTACTCTGGGAGGCCATACGCTTTCCTGAAGAGATGGGTTTTAAGGCCCTTCTTAAATGATTGAAGACTAGGGGAGAGTCTGATGGCAGTAGGCAAGTTATTCCAAATGAGAGGAGCCGCCCGTGAGAGGTCCTGCAAGCGTGAGTTGGCCGTACGGGTGCGAGCAGCGGTCAGGAGGTGGTCGCGGGCAGAGCGGAGCGTACGAGGAGGGGCATACCTCTGGATCAGTGAAGAGATATAAGAGGGGCTGGAATTGTTCAGTGCTTTAAATGTATGGGTTAGCACTTTGAATTGACTCCTATAGGATACAGGGAGCCAATGTAAGGACTGGCAGAGGGGCGAGGTGTGAGAGGACCGACTGGATAGGAAAATCAGTCTAGCTGCAGCATTCATTAAAGACTGTAGCGGGGCAGTACGGCTTTTGGGGAGACCAATCAGGAGAGGGTTACAGTAATCCATGCGGGAAATCACTAGAGCATGGACCAGCTCCTTGGTAGCATCATGCGTAAGAAAGGGGCGGATGCGGGCTATGTTTTTGAGTTGGAACCTACAGGACTTGGCAACAAACTGGATGTGAGACTCAAAGGTGAGACCAGAATCAAGTATGACGCCAAGACAGCGCGCTTGTAGGGATGGACTTATGTGGATATCACTGACTTGAAGGGAGAGTGAGAGATATATAAATATAAATCATCAGTCAGACTAGGGCCACTAACTGTGATCCAGGGGTATTTTAAATGGCATTTCAAGGACTAAATGCAGCGTTACCTTTGAGCACTGTATACAGCTCATCTGTCAGTCTGGGGCCACTAAACTTGGCACATGTTTACAGAGGAGAGCCTCAGGAATTGATTGATACCCAGGTATCTAAGGTGAATAGGGATTTAACCCAGATTGATCACACCAAAATTGTAGAACATTTCATGCCATCCTGACAATCTCCACTCTATGGAGGATGGCATGGAATGTCCATTTTATGAGCAAACTCCCCAAAGAGTTTAATGAAAGGTTTAGCAACTTACCAAAAATACTAATTTTAGTTCAACATAAACTCCAGCATCAGGGCTTTGGAAAACACATTCAAAATTGTGTTTTTCATCATTCTTCAATGTTTCCACATATTGGAACTAAAAAAGTAGGTATACAGCCACAGAACAATGGCTGGGAACCTGCATTATTATACATTGTAGAGTCATTATGGAAGCAATATAATATTTGTACATAATATAGGATATTAAACCTATATATTAAAGATTAAACCTATGTAATTGTATTTATTTAACCCCTTAAGGACCAAACATCTGGAATAAAAGGGAATCATGACGTGTCACACATGTCATGTGTCCTTAAGGGGTTAAGGAAAATAGTTTTATGACCTCCAGTCACGTGAATTCAAGTAGATTGTTAAATAGAACTAAACAGGGGTAAAACAAGTCAGAATTTGAGAATGGCGTTTGGTAAATGTGTGATAATTTAATATTGCCTTATTGGAATCTTATTGAGTGATCAGGAGCTTAATAACATTATTTATTTGACTTGTGCACTGCAAAATTATTTGGTTTGTCTGGAAAATAAAATAGTTGTTTATTATTTGGATTTCATCCATGTAGAGCTTTGTTCAAATGAATTTCGCCCAAGTAAGCATTTCAGGGGAAATTGTCCAATCAGTGTACTGCAAAATATAAATATTATGTTTAAATTTAGCAATATATTCACAGGCGCATTTTCTTAACGTTTGATTCACAGATCAAGTGAGTAACCAATAGAGTGAAAAAGAGGAGGAGCAGTTAAAAAAAGTTGATATTTATATATTATACAATTATTAAATATATATACTTATTGATATTTTTTTTTTTACTGCTCCTCTTTTTTTCCCTTGAGTGATTACTTCTCACTTGATCTGTGAATAAAATGAACATTTAGTGGCTGTCTTCTGACCATCAATCATTTTATTATTATATATTTTTTTTCCATCAAACAGACCTTTTGTTGGATCCATGGACAGAGCTCTGAATCACAAAAGAAATTACATTTCTCATCCATTGTGTATTTAATTTTTCTCGGGATTATATAGAGTGTTTCAGAATTCAGGATTTCACTGAATGCTCAAAATTAGGACAAATCGCAATTCGTTTGAATAGTAAATGCAAAAGTCTAGTATTTCTTAGTAATACAGTATCATGTATATTTAATAATTGTATTATATTGGTACAAGAAAGGGCTACTTAGCAAGAACGACAAGTTAACTATAGATATTTTAGCACACATTTTCCAAAATTCACATTTAACTCTTTAATTCCCAACTGAAGACCAAGAAGTGCCATTACGTCAATTACAAATAGCCATGAACAGAGTATTTTTTATCAGTTTTTGTGTATTTTTTTTTTTGGGGTGGGGGAGGGAAGGGGTTTGTCACATCTTCACTATAAGACAGAAAAACATTTATTTTTGTTTGCAATATTTAGGACATTCCTGGAAATACTAAAGTGACACTTAAAATACAAATGTATATTTATTAGTAAAAAACTCATAAATCTATAAATCAATCGGATCACAAATAAAAACATGACTAAATTTATCTGTTGCTGAAAGGTACACAATAATAAAAAAACAAATAAATAATAAATCAATAAATGTGTAGATCCTGACAAATGTAAATGCCAGAATAAACACTTAAAAGACACTAAAGATATAATGTGTGAAACAAAGTATCTAGAGGTATGACAAATGCTTACAATGTAATGAAAGTAAAATAAAAAACATATATACGTAATAAAAGTACCTTGCCTCGGTGGGGGCCCCCAACGAGGTATAATGGAGAGAGATAGTAGAGGCCAAATAGAATCCATCAAGGGAGGATAAAATATTACACCACGGTCAGGGTCTTCTAAAAAAGACCGCGGTGTAAAAGAAAGCAATCTCCCAGTAAGGCAAATAATCACCCGTAGGTTGGATGTGACGTGTTGCACCGCGGTCGGTGTCTTCAAAAAAGACCGCGGTGTGAGGAAACCACCTTCCGACAGAAACCGGCTATGTCATAAGGTAAAAACTATATCTCCACATAGCAACAGAACAGAACGTCACGTAGTCAGCTGTGACTCAACGATGAGTGAAAACTATATCTCCACACAGCAACAGAGCAGAACGTCACGTAGTCAGCTGTGACTCATTGATGAGTCACAGCTGACTACGTGACGTTCTGCTCTGTTGCTGTGTGGAGATATAGTTTTTACCTTATGAGATAGTTGGTTTCCTCACACTGCGGTCTTTTTTGAAGACACCGACCACGGTGCAACACGTCACATCCAACCTACGGGTGATTATTTGCCTTACTGGGAGAGTGTTTTCTTTTACACCGCGGTCTTTTTTAGAAGACCCTGACCGTGGTGTAATATGTTATCCTCCCTTGATGGATTCTATTTGGCCACTACTATCTCTCTCCATTATACCTCGGTGGGGGCCCCCACCGAGGCAAGGTACTTTTATTACGTATATATGTTTTTTATTTTACTTTCATTACATTGTAAGCATTTGTCATACCTCTAGATACTTTGTTTCACACATTGTATCTTTAGTGTCTGTTAAGTGTTTATTCTGGCATTTACATTTGTCAGGATCTACACATTTATTGATTTATTATTTATTTGTTTTTTATTATTGTGTACCTTTCAGCAACAGATCAATTTAGTCATGTCTTTATTCGTGATCCGATTGATTTATAGATTTATATGAGTTTTTTTTACTAATAAATATACATTTGTACTTTAAGTGTCACTTTAGTATTTCCAGGAGCGCACATACTTTTCTGATTTTGAGCTTACACTCAATTTAGGACACTTTTGAATGTATGTTGTAGCCCACTTAATTGTTTGACACTTATTACACCTTCTCTATTAGTTCTCTATTATCATATTTAGGACATTGTCTGAAATATTACAAGAGCAAGGGTGCTAAATAATTTCTAAAATATTCACTACTATTTCCATGATACCTAAACAAAATTTGGAAGGTTTTTGAAACTCAGCAAACCTAATTTTCCCAGTCCTGTGGACCAATGGGGTTATTCAGCTCCAGTATTCATTTACCATATCTCTGGCTGTTCATTATTGGCAGCTTGTTTCATAAGTCCAGAGCATACACATTACATGTACCATTGGGCACCCGCAGCCTCTGTTTACATCATCTCCTGCAGGAGAATCCTCTTGGCTCTACTATATCAGATGGTATTGATCAGGTGGAATTATGTTACTTTTACTCTGTGAAATAACACTGAAAATCCTTATTCAAAATGTTCCACTGAAAACATAAAAACAGTGGTGCCTGTCACTATTCAGAGCAGTTTGCAAGATTTATGTGTGAGGTATCTATATATTTCTAACATAATTCCTTCACCTCCTCATAGCAGGATAGGAATATGAGAAATCTTTAAAAAAAAAAAACTGTTATGTCATGTGTTTGAAGGACCAAAAAGGCAAAGTTTTCATGCATTTTCTAAGTCAGACATCTTAAAATGTATTAACCCTTCAAATACTAAAGGCTGTTTCACTTCCCCAACACATGTGCCAATTGTTACTTAATACAGGAATTCTTAAGAACCCTTTCTCATGCCTATGCACATTAAAAATGAACTGCAGCTCCTATGAATCCAAGGCTGGTCACGCACAATGGAAGTTGGAGCTATAGAAAAAAAGTTGTCTACAAACAAAAAATGTCCACAATGGTAGAAATGCTTTCTGGCATGTAAGAGTTAATTTACCCAGAACAAAAATTGAGCGTGTACAGTATAGACTTTTGTTTTTGCCAGTGACAACAGTTTTAACCTGCTCAGTTTTTCAAACTAATTCTTATAGGTAAATTAACAATTCTGTTGTTGCTGTTCAGTTGTAGATTTACAACTACTGATATTACTTGGCCAGTCTATATTTTAAAGGTGTTGTAGTTCTGTATCTATGGGGATGGGAGAGGAATGGGGCAAAGAGAGAGCTATGAGCCCGCAAGAGGTATTTAGCCGAGTATTAGTGTAATACATGAAGTTCGTTAGAATCTCTGGGAGCAGAGTCTAATATTAAAACATATATTTAAATATGTTAAAAAGTGCACAACATCAGGAAATAGAGTACTCAATATAACAATTCTTGCAAAAAGGAAAGGATCACTAATACCCAGAAGACAAATTGATTTATTTAATAAATTAATTTGAAAAATTCTTATAATGAACATACTTTAAAATTTGGATTTATTTACCCTAAAAGTAAATATGAAAGTGAATCAACGGAGTCTTATTAATACAATAAAATTACTTTCCGGGTAGAACTTCATTAAACTCCATAACGTATTTAAGTATTTCAAGTACTAAGCTAAGCTCCAGCACTAAGCTAAGCTCAAATTTGTTGGGCTAGTCTAATTGGCTTATAGTATTTTGCTTGACACTCAGCCAATGAGCTGGCACTACACTGCAGGGCTAAGTTCAAGGGAGCTAATGGAAGCTCCTTTTAGGAGCTTCTGTCTGAAGAGGAGGTAATGGCAGATGCCTGGCTGACCCCAGGTAATTGGTCAAGCAATTCTTAAATGGACACCATAGGCACCAAAACCATTTCAGCTTGTTGAAGTGGTCTGGGTGCAGTGTCCCTGTCAGTTTAACCGTGCAATGGTAATTATTACAGTTATTGACACTGTCCCTCCATTTAATGTTAAATCATTTTCTTAGCAGTTGAACACTGAATGAAAGCCACTCCCAGCAGTGGGAACAGTGATAGGCTGAAGCTGGTCAGCTGACACTCTCAGCCAACTACAGAGGTTCATTGCTGCTCTGGCTAAAGTTTTCTATCTAGCAGAGAGAGGGTTGCAGATGGGGACTTTTGTTTAACCCCTTAACGCCGTTATGGCGTTCTATGCCATCCCGCATTAAGTGGGCTTTAAAGCCATTGCGGCGGCATAGAACGCCGTAACGGCTTTGAGCCCTGGAGCGCCCGGTATACTCACTTTACCAGCGCTCCGCTTCGGGAGGACTGCCTGACAGCCCAGGCAGCCCTCCCACGGCAAAAGTAGCCCCCGGGGTCCATGTGATCGCTCTCAAAGAGCGATCACATGGCCCCCTATAGCTGGCTGGGGATCTAAAATGTCAGACAGTCCCCCTGCTGGTGGGAAGTATTAAAAAAAATATTAAACATGTTTTAAAATAAAAAAATATATTTATATATATATATATATATATATATGTATATATATAATATATATATATATATATATATATAATATATATATACATATTATATATATGTAACGTCATACAAAGTGTATTTTAGTACATATATTAGTATTAAAATACACTTAGAATGACGTTACATATATATATATATATATATATATAATATATATACACATATATTATATATATATATACGTATAATTACAATAATAAATAAAATAATAAAATAAATAAATAAATAAAATATTGAAAAACAATTAATATAAATTATATATTAATATGTAATTTCATTCTAACTGTTTTTTGTTATTAATATATATATATATATATAAAGAACAAACACTGGAAGGAGATGGATAAAATCCCTCCGCCAGTGTTGTGGTGGTTATAGGATATAGTGGGGCTTTGAAAAAAGGGGGGAAATTTTTTAGAGATGGGCCATTTGGACGACCCAATACCACGCCAACCCCCATACTACATGCGAAACAGGGGCCGGGGGGGGAGAAGCACAACAAGGAGACGACGGTATTAACCAATAAACTCCAAATTATCAACTTCTCCATGCACCCTCTAACCTCTCAGGAAACAAGTGTTTTATCTAAGGGCCTCTCTTTTGTGCCTATTCCACCCTTTAACAAGTTTACATGGGTGAAAGATTTACATCTATTTGTTAGAAAACTTGCTTTATGCAAGTATCATCAAATCAAATTAGATAAAAAACTGAAAGATTTAGGCATTCTCGACAAGGATTATGATTGCTTAATGACTCTGATATCTCTCCTTGACGAGAATGATATTGACACCACTACCTATCAGACAAATTTGAAACCCCCGAGTCGATTTACACCAAATTTGGGTAATTTCAAAAATATCGAATTTTTTCTTGAATCAGTTAAGTTTGCAATTGATAACATTCACCAGAAGGATTTGGACATACAGCCAAATATGAACCTCACGAGATCTGAGAACAAAGCTCTGCAAGCACTCAAAGGTGATACTACAATCACTATCAAACCAGCCGACAAGGGAGGGAATATTGTCATTTTAAACACTACTGATTATATCAAGATGTCTCTCAAGATACTTGAAAACAGAGACACATACCAACCTCTTGAAAAAGATCCCACGAATACATTTCTTCAGGACTATCGATTGATTTTGGATATGGGCCGCAGTAGAGGGGTGCTATCCAGGGAGGAGTACGACTTTATTCTCAATAAACTCCCTAGGATAGCTACCTTCTACTGCCTGCCCAAGGTCCATAAAAATCAAACTAATCCCCCCGGACGCCCCATTGTATCCGGTGTTGACAACCTCACCCAAAATGGCAGTATCTACCTTGATAGGGTTCTCCGCCCATTCGTGGAAAAACTACCGTCTTACATACAAGATACCAAGCAGACATTGGTCCACCTTTCAAGTTTAAAAATCCCTGAGTCTGTGTCACTCTGTAGCCTCGATGTGGAGGCCCTATACTCCTCGATTCCACACAAGGGGGGTATTCAACACGTGAAACATTTCTTGGATAAAAGGGGCCCTACTTTTAGTGACCATTCCCTTTTCACTCTGGAGCTGCTCGAATTTATTCTTAGCCACAACTACTTCCTCTTCAACGAGAGATTTTACCATCAGGTACAGGGCACTGCGATGGGGACGGCTTGTGCCCCATCGTATGCCAACCTCCATCTGGGCTGGTGGGAGGAAGTAGTTGTGGCGACAGACACAGCCTTTGCACCATATAGACCTTTTATCCATCATTGGGCTCGTTACATTGACGATATTTTGATCCTGTGGACAGGCAGTGAGGATCTATTTAAAAGCTTTGTATCACTTCTTAACACTAATAACTTGAATTTATTCTTTACATCGGAATTTGGGGGAGATACACTGAACTTTTTAGACCTCACGATTACACTAAGGGGAGATTCCATCAGTACCACATTATACAAAAAACCAACATCCTCCAATAGCCTTCTACGATGGGAAAGTTTTCACCCCCAACCACTCAAACGGGGGATTCCTACTGGGCAGTATATCAGGGCCCGCAGGAATTGCAGTAATATCGAAGATTTTAAAGCACAAGCCAATGCACTACGACAGCAGTTTAGGGATAAGGGCTATCCGAACAAATGCCTTAAAAAGGCTTATAAAAGAGCTTTAGAGGCAGACAGGGATAGCCTTCTATTACCTAAGAAAGTGGAGTTCTCCACTAAACCACAACCCCCACGCTTGATAGCCACATTTGATTCAGGCTGGGAGGCCGTCAGAACTGTATTTCAAAAGTTCTGGCCGTGCCTTTTGGATGATACTCACCTCAAAAGGGTCTTGGGACCTAGGGTCGAAATGACCGCTCGTAGAGGGAAAAACCTCAGAAATATCCTCGTTCCGAGTCATTTCCACTCCCCCCCTTTACGTACCTGGCTACATAATACCACGGTGGGATCATATCAATGTGGCCACTGTGTGGCTTGTAAATTTATCAAACGTGACTCCAAGATCATCTTCGATAGCACTGGAAAAAGATCGTTTAAGATCAAATCTTTTTTCAACTGCAATACCGCCGGCATAGTATACCTCCTCACATGCACCTGCCACCTGCAATACGTGGGAAAAACCTTTAGACCCTTTAAGGAGCGTATCAAAGAGCATGTCAGATCACCTAAACTGCTCGTTGATACCCCCATAGGTCGTCATTTAAAAGAGGCCCATGCTGGTAATCCACAGGGACTTCGGTTCTGTGGACTAGAATTGGTCCGTAAAGATAGACGCAGGGGCAATTACGACCGTTTTCTGAGACAACGGGAAAGTTTTTGGATTTTCCAACTTAAAACATTACACCCAAAAGGTCTCAATGAAGGTTTTTCCTTCGCCCCATTTATCTAAACAATACCAATTCAAATATCCTGCCAGGTCATTTTGCTAAATTTGCAAAAATTTACTTTGTAAATACTATGTAAATATTTCGTATGTATATCTAAAAGATGTTTGGTCGACAAAACCCCCCCCCCCCCCTTTTCACCTACCCAAGGTTAAGTTATTAACCCTTTAATAATACATGTCAACACAACACGTCCATCCCAACAAATTCTCTGTTTTTTTTCTCTGTATGTTTGAAGCTTATTACTTCTTTCAACTTATAATGAACATTTATTTATCTTTTTATAAATGTCCATTTTCGCCCTTTTTTTATACATATTTAGAACTTCCAGTTCGGTCCCTTATCATGGCATAGCAAACATATTGTCCTATATAATAACTGGATTCGTTGTACTCTGGTTTATATACTGGATTATTCCAGCCTCCCTTAAGTACTAGTTCCGTTTATTCAGGACGTCCTTTATTTCTATTGACTCATAATAGTGTCTTAGTATTGCTATCTTTTGGGATTTTCCAGGAGAATCCCTTGCAGTTTTCTGTAGTGTCCGAGTCATTGGTGTGATCTATACCGGCACTTTGTTTCCCGACTAGGGTTAACTGCAAGCTGGACCCTGTACCTAGTAAAGGGATTACTCCGCCCCCTCCCGTCCGTACGGAATCTCCGATTGGACAGGGAGTTTTACGTCATATTGTGGGAAGTCCTAAGACTCATTTAAAAAGAGGCGCCGTCCACTCTACAAACGGCTCTTGACAAAGGCGACGTGTATCGCCAAAACGCGCGTTGAGCAGCTCTCTATGAGCGGGTTCATCCTATTTTAATTTATCTTTTTGTTTGGACAATTCTGGGGCTGTGACATCTCTATGATCCTGAGCACTGTTTAAAGACCACTTAAGTATATATGTATATGATATGCACAAGATGCTAGGGATTCCTACCCCCAAATCTCATTTAGCTGTTTAGGCATCTTTGTACATATGGTTACATATTTCATTACTATGCCTTTCTTTATGATTTAATATGGGTCTCTATATACCTTTTGCCTTAAAAATCAAGATTTGTCTCTTGCACTGGATATAAACTTATGGCATTTAAAGGTATATCTCCATTTTTGAATTGCATTGTAACCTAACAGCTCTTTAGCTATCTCCAGGTATCCTCACATAAAAAGTGATATGTACTCAGAATATACTTAAAATGCACTGGATACTACTGGAAAATTTGTTTTATGCACCGGATATAAGTCTATAGCGCTCAAAGGTATATTTCTATACTGCATTGCAGTCTACAGCCTTCAAGCTATTTCCAGGTTTATACTCCCTACAATTGTACCCGTTTCTTTCACACAATAAGGGATATCTAATCTGGAATACACTTAAACATGTATTAGGTACTATTGTACTTGCATTTTGGAATTCTGGGTGCACATATTGTAGCTTCTACTAGTTGATACATATTATAACCGGATGTTTTAGCAACTGTTACTGCATACTCTGTACCCTTGGTCTTTTTGACACAAATATTCTAGTGGAGTATTCGGCATATGTTTCAAGCCACACTGATATCTCCTTAGTTTATGTGTTCATTACAGTAAAGCCAGGCGTAGCTATGATCCTTACCCCACTAGGTCCTCACTTTTAAACCTACACTTGTACATATAACACAGTTTATGTTTTCTTTTCCTTAAGAGGGATTATTAAAGAGTTTTTGTTTTGGCTCACTGCATGAAAAGACTCCCCACAGTTGGTATCTGCAGTACAAGCCTTTCTGTACCATAAGGATATAAGGTCTATTTGGAGGGCAATCCGGTTTCGAGTTGCCAACCAGTAGCCCTATTTCTTTCTTTCTATATATATATATATATATATATATATATATATATATATATATATATATATATATATATATATATATATATATATGTAACAAAATACACTTAGAATGACATTCTATATATATCTATCTATATATAAAATACAAATAACCGCAAATATATATATATATATATAGATAAATACATATAATTACATAAAAGATTACATTAGTATACACGTAGAATTTAAATACCTATAAATGCATATATATTAAAATTCTACATGTATATTTAAGTAATCTTTTAACATAATAATGTGACTTGATTAATTAAAATTTGATTGACATGCCTGACAACACAGGGAGAAAGTGCAGAGAATTTAATTCACAAGCACTATATTTGACCCTGTAACTCTCCAAGACACCATAAAACCTGTACATAGGGGGTACTGTTTTACTCAGGAGACTTCGCTGAACTCAAATATTAGTGTTTCAAACTGGTAAATTGTATTACAACGATGATATTTTAAGTAAACATGATGTTTTTTGATTTTTTTACAAACGAACTGCACTTTTATGGACTATATTATTGTTATAATATGTTTTACTGTTTTAAAACACTAATATTTGTGTTTAGTGAAGTCTCCCGAGAATAACAGTACCCCCATGTGAAGGTTTTATGGTGTTTTGGAAAGTTAGAGAGTCACATATAAGGCTTGCATTTCATTTTTTTGACATTGAAATTTGCCAGATTGGTTATGTTGCCTTTGAGAGTGTATGGTAGCCCAGGAATGAGAATTACCCCAATGATGGCATACCATTTGCAAAAGTAGACAACCCAAGGTATTGCAAGTGGGGTATGTCCAGTCTTTCTTAGTTGCCACTTAGTCACAAACGTTGGCCAAATATAACTTTTTTGCTTTTTTCACACAAAAACAAATATGGCCAGTGTTTGTGACTATGTGGCTACTAAAAAAGACTAAACTTACCCCACTTTCAATACCTTGGGTTGTCTACTTTTTCAAATGGTATGCCATTATGGGGGTAATTCTCATTCTTGGGCTACCACACAGTCTCAAAGGTAACATTACTAATCTGGCAAATTTCAATTTGAAAATGGAATGTGGAATATATTTGACCCTGTAACTTTCCAAAACACCATAAAACCTGTTAATGGGGGATACTGTTGTACTCGTGAGATATCGCTGCTTACAAATATGTGCATTTATTTGCAGTAAAACCTAACAGTAGTATGACATTCACAGCTAAAATGTCAGACGGAAATACAAATTTAAAAATAAAATCTTATTTTCTCACATTTTTTAAAATTTTATTCATAATAAATTATGTTCCATATATGAATAGTAATGATAAATTAAAGCCATGTTTCTCCTGAACAAAATGATATATAATAAGTGTGGGTGCACTTAATGTGACAGCGGTGAATTACGGTTGAACAGACATATAGCGCAAATTCCAGTTTTTGATTACGTTTTGTTTTGATCAGAACATGCACTATTGACTCCGTCCTGAAGGGGTTAACATTAGAACAGTAAAAATGGTTTAACAATTATTGGAAGTATGGCAACAGTAGACTCCAGACAGTATGAGCAAATGCAATAAGATGAAGCAGTTGCTGTGCCTCCACTGTCCCTTTAGCAGACTTGAAACAATTAAGATGAGGATTTTGGCTAAGAGTAGTTTACGAGGAAGAAAGGAATGTGTGATATTAAGAGTTTATAAGATTCCAAAACAAGCCTGCATTAGTCATCCATCGTGGTTTTGATTAACAAAATATGAATAAGAAAATCTGGTACTTCAAATATTTCTGTCACTTTTTGTTAAAATGTGGATGTGTACATTTTCTTGAAATGTTTGCTTGATGCTTATTAAGATTGTTTTGATATTTAGAGCTTTTTATATCGCGGAAAAATAAATCATTCAGAGCTTTGAGATTTGGTTAAAGATAACAGATTAAAGCTGGTCCTTTTTTTTTTGTTTGTTTTTTTTTCTTAGAGTATTGCAAATGCAGTTTGTTCAGCAATTCACTATACTTTTGCCATACCATGACTGCTGTCCATTTTCTGACTGGGAAATAATATGTTGTGTGGCTTTTTTTTTGTAATTTCATTTTTGAAGGTTACCATTTATTATAAAGAATATACATTCATATTATTTAAATTACAAATACATTACAAATTTTAAAAAGACAGCATGGCCCAGTCTAATTCCCATTTCTCAATTAGTTGTACATTAACCTATAAGAGGTTATTTCAAGGAACATCTCCCCTGTGAACACCTAGCCCTTTTTTCTTTGCACCCGCTGAATACTAGTATGCACTACATAATAACAACTATCTTAAACACATTCAACCATGAATAGCTAATTAAATGGTTTACAGAGGGGATACCTTCAATCATCATTAATAGTGACACAATAATAAACAATGCAACAGTCAGTGTGTGAGGGTGCACCACCCCAACTACAATATGTGGGATGATATTCCATAGGTAGAAAAACCTGAAACATAGGTTTCCGACTAAGAACAACTCAAAAGGGCCACAGCCAACTTCTGCTTCCCACAGATGTGAGCAGTAGCTTTGGACATTCCATGTTGATACATCCTACACTTGGATTCATGCACAACAAACAATGCTAGACATCACTTTGTTCCTCAAATTCCAAAAAAATATGAGCACTAAACAAGAAAGCAGATTGAGATATATACAGAGATAGTTTTAAAATAGCAGAATAGAAAGACCAATGGTATAAACCCCTTCCAGCTGGCATCTCTTTTATTGTTTTGAGCCATTGTTTCTTAGTAGGAGCCTCGTCTCCAGAGCGCAGGTATGAGTGATTTTTCAAAATAGATTTATTTTATTCCTTGTATTTTAAAAAACAATATCAAGGTCAAACAAGGCCAACAAGGCACCCAAAACTTGGTTATTTAATTTTTTACCATATTCCAAAATGAAAATATCTGAGAGCAAACCCACCATATCTGCCTGACTGTCACCTTGACTCTCAGGCACCTCCAACAGGTGGATGGAGCCTGTGAAGTAGCACCGGAGTTCTGTACCAAAATTATAGAAGTTTGTAATTCACCTCTTGATGTTTGCATGCTAATGGAGCTTTTGTATTAAAAAATCAATACTTTCACTCTCTGTGCATCAAATAATGTTTAACCTAAATTTTGTTTCTCCCACTTCCATTTTCTGCAAACTTCTTCATTAAGCACGACAGAGTAATTCTCATATTCATGACAAAAAATAAAAGGTCATCTGTGTACCCTGCAACCTTATGCTCAGTCCCTTTCCAGCAGTAACCGTTACCATTTATATTCTGCCTTATAGCCACCAATAATGGCTCTTAGACATGTGCAATTAGTTTCGGTCAAAATTTAAATTCGGACTAATTTTGGCAATTCGGACATTTGGATGCTTCGAATGTCCGAATTGCCGAATTTCTGAAGTGCCAAATTTCTGAGTCAAATTGGGGACAACAGTTTCACATAATGTTTTTTTAAACAGCTAAGCTTGAAGCTGTCTGGTCCCAGGGCTCTAACGGTTTTTGCCATCTTAATTGCTGCTTTCTCCTCAGTAAGAGTCAAGCATCTACGCTGCCTTCGCCTATATGGAATCAGGGAAAAATTTAGTCCGATATTGGTCATTCCATTGTGTCCTATCAGTGTCAGAAATGCTTGATCTGATATCTGATGGAGATGGTGCTGGAGAGAAAGAAAACAGCAGCTATAAGAAAACACATACCCTATGCTAATCTCCCTCTAATTTATGTTTTCATCTTTCAAGTAAATCCATAACCCCTAACAGCTGTGTCCAGTCAAGCAGGAAGTCAATGGGCGGGGTAAAAGGGTGTGCCACTGGCGCGAATCACGTGACCAGACCTGCCAAAAGGGGTGAACATGCCCAAAAAGAGGACATGTCTGCCCAAAGAATTGGAAGGCCAGCCTGGCATAAATGCATGTCAGGCTGCCTGCCAATCATAGTAAGGGCATACTATGCAGACAGCACCCTGAGCTTGGCATAAATGCATCTAATGATGCGCTCGCTCAACTCTCGCTAAGGACTGTCCCCTAGCAATCGCTGGTCCACTTGTACCCTTACTTTCTTACTAAGAGGCAGAAGCTCCTGGTATATAGTCTGGGACAGAGAAAAGCTGTATGTAGTGAGTGTAGAAGAAAGGGAACATGCCACAGTGTTAGAGAGACCAAAGTCAGCATTTCCTTAACTATATTCATTGTCAGCCAGTCCACACAAGTTTTGTTCCCATACATCCCTCTTAAGTTTCCATACTTAAGCAAGAGTATGTGAAAAGCAGTTAGGGTTGCCACCTTTCTTGGAAAAACATACCATCCTTACTAATTTGCATAATTAATTATGTATGGGTGACATCACATGATGTAAATCACAAGGAATAATATAAGAGAAAATGCTGTAAAATCACCAAAAAACTACCTGGTTTGATTCTGCTGTATAGATGTATTGCTCCCAGTGCCCTCATGTCTCCCAGTGCCCCCATGACTCAGTGTCCCCATGACTCAGTTTGATTACTCCAGGTCTCAGTGCCCCATGTCTCCCAGTGTCCCCTAGTCTCCCAGTGTCCCATAGTGTCTCCCAGTGACCCTATGTATCACAGTGTAGATTATAGGCCCTCTACATTTTCCTCTCCATGCAACTTGTAAACCCTGTGGATCAGGCTCTATTGCGATCCACTGTGGGAGTTCCTTGTGGTTAAGGTATCTTAGTACAACTAATTTAGAAGTCCTTGTTTGTATATAATGCTGAGTGGAGTGCAGCTCTGAGTTCAACCAGCCATCCCAATTGGAGCCCCAGCCATGCCCCAATGTAAGGTGACAGTTGTTCTTTCATATCACTCCCAAAGTTTGGTCATGGCATGTTAGAGACAATCTGTAGTTTGTTTCAAGGACAGTAGCAATGGTACAACATGACTAATTACTTATTCTTAATTGCTCTTTGGATGTACATTTATTACATGGTCAGATGATGCAAGTGATGTAAACTTTACTAAAATAAAGACACACACATAAATGTTAAATTTCAAAATAAATGTTTATGAATGTTTCCTTTCAATTAGCCTCTGTGTCACACATAATCAATATATGTAATAAATAAAAGCATGACGCTAAAAAAAATCATAAAGCTTTTAGAGCTCACCTATAAAACACATTTTTTTAATGCAATGGCTGAGTGCACATTCTTTCAGTATTACTATACCAGCCTAACACATAGCCTTCAAAGCACATCCATAAATCTACCAAAATTAATTTACATAATTCTGCTTGGATGTTCTCAAATACATCTATGGTACATCAAAACCTATGATATTCCATTAGTAGAATATACCTCTTGGGGATCTGTGCTTACAAGACTTGACAGTTTATATACATTCTTTACACCTCTCTAACTTAATAGATAAGACGATTAGTGATATTTTTAAGTTACTGATCCCTTCTGAGCAGGATATGATTTTGATCTCCATTGAGTGAGTGTCTACTTTGATTAAGAAACAAACTTGGGTAGCCTTTTCTCCACCATTATCTGCCATCATAAGGGAAAGAGCAGCAATGTTTTGTAGTCTACTATATGAATCCCCGTTGATTTATTAGGATTTATACTACCATTCAAAAACAAGGTAGCTAGCTAGACCATTTACATTGCTCTCTTCATATTTATCCCTGATAAAAAAAACATTGTTAGATACATCAAAATACCCTTAGCTATGTATCTTTGTTCAGTATTACTGATTTTAATATTTCTGATGTTGACACAAGTACTTAATTATATGTATTTATATGTATTTCCAGCAGTTAGCAGTCCTGTACAATAATAAGAATCCTGATGAAAATGTCTATAACAAAATTAAAATGTAGACTTTTTGATTGTAAAATGGAATTCTGTTTGAAGAACATTATAAACACACGGAGTGTTTGTATTTTTATTATCTGCAGATTTTCATGTGTAAAGTCAAATAAAGCTATTTGTGCAGACTTATCCTATATCACTTATATTTCTATATCATTTACCTACTTTACACATATGTATTAATGGTAGTTATGACTTTTTCTGATCCGCTCTTGCTTTTGCAAAATTCAGTTTCTAATGTTTTTCTTTATATTTAAACATGTCCACTTGATCTATTCAGTAAATCTTTTCCAATGTATGAATTAAATGACTAATATGACTAGTATTCGTATTCTTTTGAAAAGACAAGCTTTCGATGCCTTCTAGTGCTTTAAAGTGGTTTGCAGCTAGATGTCAGCAGAATATAACACATGCAATAAAGAGAAACCAAAATGTACACTATGACATTATGTTCCATGCTATACAACTTTATGTTAGATCAGACAGTGGTAAATGGCTGCATTTATTTTCAGAATTTGATAATGAACAATTAGTTATAGTTACAAGGTACTTAAATGGGCACTTTGGGCTGATTTTACCTATTTTTTTACATTTATTTTATATATAGAGAGAGTACATTAAAATATACAAAATAGATCTTGACAGTAAGGGAGTGATAACGTGCAGCACGTAGCGGACACATGCAAGCACCACTCGAGGGTCAGATGCTGAACGCTGAAGTGAGGAGTAACGGCGGCAAGACGCGAGAGAGAGACAGCCAGTTAATCCCAGTCAGCATCAATAATATATGTCATTTGGAAGGCATGGCGATAAAACCAATGATTACCTTCAGCCGGTGGCATATCGGATAATGTACTAGCGGACTCAGTAAAGATTGGGAGGTGAGCAGTTGGAGACGGAAAGCTGCTTAAACGAGTCAACCAGAAAAAAAAAAACAGGAAAAAGGCAACAGGAAACAACAACCCCTTTTTTAAAGCAGCTTAAAACTGTAAGTTACACCAATTATATTATCATTTATAAGAATATCTGTTCCTCAAGTATAAAGGGACATTAAAGCTTACATTATCACAATCGATGGTTTTTTAAAGGTACAGCTAAAGTTTAAGCTGAAAAATTGTACATTTACTGAATAAGCACTAGAATAATCGAATATTAAGCGAATATATAAAAAGTTCTAAAACCAGAAGTCTCCTGAAGTTCTAACCTCATTCAAAACTGATTAATCATTGCAAGTTTGTAATCTGGTAACCCAAAAAAGTTATGGGAAAAGCAGGAAGGAGGTGGAAAATAGAAAAGAGAGAAAAGTCAAAATTCTCCAACTAAATAATCACCCCTCCAGTTTATAATGCAAAAAAAAAAAAAAAAAAAAAAAAACAATAAATCTATGCATTATAAGCACTATTAAAGTATGTGTTAAAGGACCACTCTAGGCACCCAGACCACTTCAGCTTAATGAAGTGGTCTGGGTGCCAGGTCCAGCTAGCTTTTACCCTTTTTTTTTATAAACATAGCAGTTTCAGAGAAACTGCTATGTTTATTCTGAGGGTTAAGCCAGCCTCCAGAGCCTCTAGTGGCTGTCTCACTGACAGCCGCTAGAGGCGCTTGCGTGCTTCTCACTGTGAAAATCACAGTGAGAGCACGCAAGCGTCCATAGGAAAGCATTATGAATGCTTTCCTATGCGACCGGCTGAATGCGAGCGCGGCTCCTGCCGCGCATGCGCATTCAGCCGATGACGTCGCGAGGAAGAAGAGGAGGAGGAGTAGAGCTCCCCGCCCGGCGCTGGAGAAAGAGGTAAGTTTAACCCCTTCCTCCCCCCAGAGCCCGGCGGGAGTGGGTCCCTGAGGGTGGGGGCACCCTCAGGGCACTCTAGTGCCAGGAAAATTAGTATGTTTTCCTGGCACTAGAGTGGTCCTTTAAGAAAGTAACAAACAAACAAACATTTTTCTGACATTAGCTTTTGGCTTTGCATGAAATGGTACTTTCCTGGATGCCCTGACAGACATGTCTGTATAATGTTTTGTCTTTCAGGAATGTCATTGGGTAACAGCATCAGTAGGTAAAATTGGACCTTTTTAAAGTGGTTGTTGTTTTCCAAATACTTTGGGTTGAGAACATGGGGTTAAGTAGATAGACTGGGAAAAACTAAGGATCCACTAACACAGCATCAATATGATCATTTTTTTGGAGAATCTAAAATGATGCATCTTTTGACATCTACAGGGTGTATAGAAAAAAATCCTCACATTTTAAGCCAAAACAGTTATATTGTAAAACCTCTCTTAATTTGCATTTTTTGCCTCATCTATTTTTTACATAGATTTAAAATTCCTGGGCTGCTTCAAAGTCCCACATTTTGTGATTTTTCAACATGAAGAATGTATCACCCAATCACTCTAAAATTCTCCATACATGTATTTCTACTCTGTAAAAGTCAATTAAGATCTGACAATGTCTTGGGATGTGCTGGGTATTTATACACTTGGCAATGACATCATAAAGACGGTGTGACATCACAAAGATTTGTGTGGCTAATGGAATACTGCTAATGTCACAGTCAATGAACAGTTCATATATAAGTTATTAATGGTATAATTTTTTTAGAACTAGGTGTTGCTTTATAGAAACTAATTTTTCACGTCTACATCAGACAATCAAATGTTAAGCAAAAGTATCCTTAAAAGTAAGTGCACTAGACATTTCAGGGTTTATTCACAAACAGTGCATTGCATTAATCTAAAAATCAGATACAATATGTTACAATAAATAAGCTTTAAGTATGTATGATACAATAAATAAGCTTTAACAGACTTGGAGAATGTTTCCAAATCACCACATTTCCTTAAAATGTTGTATATTGGGTCTTTAATAAACTACAAAGCTCTGTATGGTGACTAGATAAAGACTGTGACAGTCTAGCAGGGCATATCCTGAAACAAAATAGGCACGCAAATGTAGCTTTACGTAAAAACTACACAAAGGGTTGAGTTACACAGCATCAAGATAAACATGTATTTGAACATCCAAATATTACATACATCTTATGATACCCATAGAGTATGCAGGCGAGAAAAAAAATTGGTTGAATTAATAAAGTAATTTCACATTTTAGGCCTGAGCAGTTATTAGAAAGATTCTCTTATTTTTTTTTTTTTTTTAATACCTTATATCTTTTGCACACATTTAAAGTTCCAGTGTCATTTCTTCAAAATTCCACATTTTGTTAATCTTAAACGTTAATAGTTTATCATCGAAACATTCATAATTTTCTGTGAATGTGTTTTTGCTCCATAAAAGTCAGGTGTGGACTGGCTAAGTTCCAAGCTATGATGGATATTTAGAGTGACATCATAAGAAAAAGGGTGGTCAGTACATCATAAGTACAATGCGACATCACTGAAGATTTGTGTGGCTCAATGAGCACCACTGATGTCATCCAGTCGCAGATAGTTAACATATAAGGTGTTGAGATATAAAGCAAAGTGATGCTTTACAGAGAATAATTTTTCAGCTCTATATTGCCGCAATGGCCATAGGCCAATGTCGACAGGGAAGATCAAAGGATCTCCCCTGCCGGCCCATGCTGAGTCAGCCTTTCGGTCTGCCTTGTCAGGCCAGTTTGGGGATCAATGCTGTGCCTCGCTGGCCCACTAGCACTTTGTTGAGGAGAGGAGTATCATACAAGCTAAATAGTCCTCTTTTTTTTAATAAAAAAAATAAATATAATTGCTACCTTCTCACTCCCCACACAATATATATTTTACACCACCAAACACACTGCACCTCTACACATACACATCCACAATACGCACACGCTATATCCCCTATACACACTCTGGATGCCCTAAACACACTAGATCTCATATAAACACTAAAAACACCACATACATACACACTACATTGCTGACATGCACATTACATCCCCTAAACACACTCTCGATCTGCTATGTACATACTAGATCACCAAACACATACTGCATTCTCTAAACACACACTCTCTACTGTCCCTAAATACACTATATCGCTTATACGCACATACAGTACAGCCCCTATGCACACACTCACTGCATCCACCTATGCCCTTTATATACACACACACATTGCAGCACATATACACACACTCTCTACAGCCTCTAGCCACACATATTACACCACAAACACGACTGAAACCAACCTATTTACACAAAGCACCACACCACAATAATCTTGCTCTACACACACGCAATCCCACAAACGAATGTACAACATGCTTTCCTGGCCCTTTTGTCATTTGGTATCCCACATATGTCACAAGCAAACGGAGCGCAGGTGTGTCATTAAATTTGCATGTGTTGCACAGAACAAATACATGGCCTTTTTCTTATGCAAGAGCCCTTTAGCAGGGCTATGTACATTGGCTGTCCTGAAAGAGCACTGAACCGACATGCTAACTTTGAGGGGAGAGTGCTTGTCCTTGATAATGACATAACAACCTCTCTGGACCTGCCTCCTCCTCACACGGCCGCTGTGATTTAAAAAATGCACAAACCAATTTATTTATTTTTCCAGTCCGACCCTGTCCACAGGTGAAGGTGGGGCAGTACCTCTCCAGTTTTTGTTAAAAAAAAATAAAATATTGGCAATATAAAGGACTAATGATAAACGTGTGTTTAAAAAAAAAAAAAAAAAAAAAAAGATTTTATCTGCATTTCCCATGCCTCATTTGCTGATTTACTAGAGAGGCTGCTGAGAAGCTGAGTAAGAAATCATGCCAAACATATGAAGACTTTCAATAATATATTGCAATCCTTCTGAAGAACTGAAATTTAGATGTCCTTAAATGCTGAACTTATCACAGGAAAGGTTTTTAAATACCGCTTTTCTATTGTGCTTTTCACTCCATTGTGACTTGTTTAATATTTTTGGATATTTCACCATTGATCTACGAATTAGATTTACAGAATAATTCATCACATGCTTACTTTAGAGTCCTAGCAGCTCTTGTTTGGCTGTTAATTTGCACATACTTAATCCTAAATGCAGTACTAAAGTGTACCATGTACTGACTTAAACAGAACCCTACCACTTACAGTAAAGACCAGTCATTTCTCTCCTACTATAAACATTCCATTTACTTGCTGCTATTTGGTATTCATGACTCCAACTAAAATACAATTAAAACTCACCTATATAAAAAAGTCTATGCACCTGGCATCCAAAAATCTGTGCCCCTGTGAGAGAGCACTTTTCATTACTATCCATTTCACTTATAGTACAATATTTTTTCTATTATTGTATTTTCATTACATCTAGCTAGATACATTTTTCGATTTTTTTTTATCTGCAAGTGCTTATCTACATTGCTGTTGTTTGCACTTACTCTATCTACTTTCTAAACTGTGTTAATTACCTTATATTTATCACTTGCTTATTTTTTTTTACTTTTAGTAATTATATTTTTTCTTGTTTTACTTTATGCACTTTATGCGTGCTTTTATAGGTAAGTATAAGTTTTAGACTGCAAAAAATGAATAAATGAAATACATTGATAGATTTTCTTCAACAAAATAATAATGCAATACAATACTAGTATTTGCATGGACAATATGAACAGTACAAGTGAATGTAATAAATGTACATTCTTTGCTTATATAAGCCACTAAAAATAGAATAAGATAAATATATCAGTAGGACATTAATAAAACTTTTCACAGGATAAATGCAGTACTCGTTACAGGGATTTTCCAGGTAGTTTAAATTTAATTTAAACACTATGGGGATCTGACCAAGATTAAGTATGTTTGTTATGGAACTTGTTTCCGTAAAAGTGTAAAGTACCTTTAAGCTGCCTACCGTGGTTCAAAGAGAAGCTCCATGTTAAAATAAACAACTCCTCTTTGACTTCCTTATTGACCAGCATTTTCTAATTATTCTTTAAACTTTAAACACTGTAGAAAACGAAGGTTTAGAAGCTTAACATTCTTTAAAACATTTAATTTTATTTGGACGGTTTCACAAATTGAACTGTTGTAAATGTTTCATTTATACTGTAACTCCAAGGTTCTGGAAAATTCACAAAGGTAGAAATAGATCAACAGAAAAAATAGATTCAAAGAGAGGGTTAATTACTGTATTAAACATAGAACAAACAGACCAAATAATTAAAGGTGCTTGAAATTCAGTAGAATGTATAATGTTCTAATGTTAATGACCATTATGAGGTAATTTAATTTCATACCACACAAAATAAAACAGTGCATCGTCAATAATATGACTAAGTGTAAACTCAGTGACTGACAGCTGGGTCCATGTCCATCCGCAGTAGAGCCACTTCTGACTGGATTTGTTATTCTTACATGCCTTCTCATCTTTTCATTGTTGCCAACCAAGCAGGGGAGCCCATTACTTTACTGCATTGAAATACTAAACAGTCTGGCTGGGGGCAGTTAAATACAGTTAAGTAAATACATGTTTAATTACTAAGGGAATCAAGTCACTCTTAAAGATGCTATGTGGACAGTATTTTACAATGGTGCTACAGTGTCTTACTAACACAAGACTGCAGTACTTACTGTGTTATTATTACTATTTCTGCTATGATATTATTTACTACAATGTTATTATTACTATTATTACACTGTGGAGGAGCAAAACATAATGTAGCAAAGCCATTTTCACACAGAAACAAGATGAACAAAGAGAGTCATCAATCTGTATGTTGTTGCTGAGTTTAAGAAGTCTCTAATGACGCTTTGGCCTATTCTACTACTTATTGAGTCCTGGCATATTGTAGTTGTGGCCTAGGAGGTATTACCCTGCAGGGTTAGTATGTACTAGGGGAAAAAAACTCTATTCTACAGTAAGAGCCTCTGCAAAATAACGTGCTGCAAACATTTAAAAAATCGTCAAGTTACGTAAAATACATAAATTATTATTATGATTATTTTAACCAGAAATTCTCTAAAAACAAAACTGGCAAAGGATTATTGCATTGAGAAACAATTGAATCACTATTTCAGAGCTAGATAACCCACTGGTCTAATCTACAAAGAAAATATCAGATTAAGAGTAAAGTTAACACATTTACAGGCGATAAACTTATAATATCAGCATTAGAAGGATAGCTTTTTCATATTGTTTCATGATTTTAGTTTCTTCGTGACAATGGTTATAAGTGAATACATCTGCTCATATACTCACAAACATACTTTTCAATCTGTCAGTTGCTGTAGATTTCATGGCTGCCTCCTCGGAGAGGTTATCTAAGAACCAGTTGTAGAGCAAAAGAGAAACACATGATAATAATGAAGTACTTCTTGCTTCTAGTGAAAAGAGTAAGTAGGAAAAATATTTTCACGGTAAATGAAGAAAAAGGAAAAATGCTAATCTTCATAAATGTATTGATCAACGCCAGATGACATGGTGACTAACAATTTATGTAATTTGACTAAAAAATACACATTCTTCAAAGTTTTAGACAATTATTAAGGATGTTATCACAATTTACAAGGCTACTTTCTCTTCACCTTTAAAACTCAAGATACTGTTTTTAGGAGTTTTGCTGTAGCTCAATGTAATTTATTACTGTTTTAATTTAACTGTAGCAATATAGGTATGTCTCTTGTACTAATGAATGTAACATGAAAAAAAATAAAATACAAATATATATTGGATAGTCTGGCTTAGAGCTTTGATGTTTCTTGATATGGAAGCATCTGATTGAGAGAAAGCACTGGAGCAAACAAAACATATGTAAAGAAATAAAAAATAACACGTACTAAAAGGTGGAACTGGGGCAAAAAGTTATTTAAAGTATCTTAAACGTGAGGTACAAGAAAAGGAATACAGTGGACAGATCCAACCATTAATAAATGGCTGGATCGAAAACTCTACAAAACCACAAAATTCAAAAAGCAAGCCATTTATGAAGTTACCTGTAAACACAAGCTGGATCAAGAGAGGCAAAAAGTAGGAATTGGAGAAAGAGCCTAACGTACAGGGGCCCAGCAAGATGGGCCTCAGTTATAGGATTGCAAAACAAAATTAACAGAATCAAGAGATAGCTAGGGTAAATGACATAGTAGGTTACAGAGCTACTTGGGATTTTTGAAATAGCATGCAAGGTATGCAGCGTCTGTGTATTTAGTGTATGCAGTGTGGGATAGTAGCTGTTATATATTGAGTGGGGGTAGGGGGCATAAGAAGAGCATCTTAATTTTTTTTTATGTTTTTATTATTATTTCATGTGTTAGTTCCATTTCATGACCTCTTACCTATGGCCATGGAGGAAGACTCAGAATTCCCTGGTTGTCTTGAGGTAAAAAGCTGCTGCTAAAAAAACCCTGGTGATCCAGTACTACTGTGTAGTGATCCAGTACTACTGTGTAATCACTGGTGGAAGATCTTATCACGAGCCCTGAAGTGTGCAGAGTCGCTATGTATACAAAATATAGGATGCATTCGGCACATAGGATGAATCCAAATTTTTACACAAAATTTTGGGGTAAAAAACTGCATCCTAGATTCTGAAAAATCTGGTACATTAAAATATATTTTGACTTCAAGAACATCCTAAAAGATATATGTTCAGTGCAATATACAAAACCATAACATCGGCAACTCCAGTAGGAGATAATATGAGAAATATAATCAAAAAATGTCAATGCAATACACATTTTAACCCCTTCGCGACCATGGACGATTCAGGACAGTCATCGGTATTTTACCGTTGAGGACCGGTGACGGTCCTGAACTGTCACAACGGTAATATGTACTTACCCGATCGCCATCGTTCCCCTGGCGGTGATCGGCGTTGCTCCCGGTGTGGGTAGACTGCCTGCAGCCCAGGCAGTCTCTCCGCAGCGAATAAGGACCCCGGGGGCCATGTGATCGCTCAACAGTGCAGTCACATGGTCACAATAGAAAAAAATATATAATTGTATATATATATATATGATATATAGACATATTATATATATATTTTGTATTTTTTATTTTTGCTGTGCAAAGAATAACAGATGATCTTACAATACCACAACAACATTGACAAGCTCAGCAAACGGTATAACAATTCAATGTGGCATGCAGATTGACAGCACAATTTTATGAATAATAGATGATAAGTAGCAAAGTTGAAGCTAAGTAACTACGTCTGTCTCATTAAATTACTTTGTCGATTAATACCAGTGGCTTAAGGTTAATATTTACATAGAGTGTCATCGCTTTAATATCTAGACATTGACCTGGTTATGCTTATCTATGCATAAGTGAGAGGCATACATTTTATACAGTAACTGCTGGTCTCAATACATATAAAGCTTAACCAAAAATTAACTATATACAAGGTTGTGTGCAGAGGATGTGCAAGTTATTCAGTGACTGCAATTACAGTGCTATCTGATGTGGTTAGGTTAGTCGTGGCATACTATACTTTATGCTTCTTAATGTGAATGGCTGGGGTCACCGCCAGCTGCATCCCGGCGCAAAGCATGAAATAGTTAGGTCGTGGTCCGTGCCTAAGTGTGGGGAGAGTCCCTGGAGGCTACTCCACGAGATCTGCTGGGTCACAGAGTCCCGCCATAGCTTCCCGGTGGATGGTGTGGATTTTCCCGTTTGCCATTCCAGCATTTCTCGTTGATGAAGCTTGCTCGGTCAGAGTGCGCCTCAGGGGTCACTGCTTTGCTGTGGGTATATGAGGGAAGTGCTTTCTTGGATGGTTCTCGCCTGTCAGTATGCGTGTTCTAGGGTCGTTGCATGGGACCTCCCGTGATAGCAGTACTGCTGTGTCACCTTATCAGCGTGTCTTAGCGGGAAAGCCGTCTCCGTCAATGCTATTGCTGTGCAGCCATCAGCCATTTTGATGAGACTGCGTGGGGGCCTCACTCCTCCGGCTTCGGGCCGCCCAGGTAAATTGCTTAAATGGTAGCCCGCCTGGTGGGGACCGGGATGACCCCCCCGACCCACAGGGGGGGAAACGGGACCCGGAAGGCACCAGGTAGGTGGTAGTTCATTGTAGGCAGGGCGGAGACTGAGGCAGTGGCCGTCCACCCCACTCCCCTCCCGGGTAGGCCTCAATCTCTGAACCCCGGAGTCTCTAACCAGGACCTAGAGCCACTAGCAGCGGGCGCCCCAGCTACACCGGGACACTCCAGAGTCTCGTGCCATGGACCTCCGGGTCAGTGTAAGCCGAGTAAGATGGGTATATACCCTATTTTCTGTCAATTACTCGGGAGCCCTTGTGATATGCAGCCTGCTGCCATGGTCGCTCTGCCCTGCCCCGCCCCCCCGACATATATTATATTTCTATAATATATGTCTATATATCATATATATATATATATATATATATATATATATATATATATATATATATATATATATATATATATATATATATATATATATATATATATATATATATATATATATATATATATATATATAATGTCATACTAATTGTATTTTTAGATTTATATATACATATATTAATATACAAATACACTTATAAATAAATTACACACATATATATATATAATAACTATATATATTGTATATATATTATAAAATACAAATAATAAATAAATTAAATTAAATAAAAAAATTAAAAATAATAATAAACATTTTCAAAAAAATATATATCTATATGAAATTCTATTCTAACTGTATTTTGATATTAATATATATAAATATATATATATATATATATATATATATATATATATATATATATAGTGGAAAATGTATTCATACTTACCGTAATTTTCTTTTCCTGGCTATTATTCATGGCAGCATATACACATGGGTTAGCTCCTCCCCTACAGCCGATAGGACAGGAAAACCACCAAGGTTTTAAAAGGAGGCTCCATCCCTAAGGTCCCCAGTCAGTTTACAAGCTCTACAGTACATAAATAGAGACATTAATGGGTGGGAAGTATATGCTGCCATGAATAATAGCCAGGAAAAGAAAATTACGGTAAGTATGAATACATTTTCCACTTTTCTGGCTAATCATGGCAGCATATACACATGGGGAATACCAAAGCTTACAACGGGAGGGACAGAATAGCCAATCAAATAGTCAGAATAATTGAACATAGATAGAAGAATTAACTGAGTAAAGTACTTGAGTACCAAATTGTGCATCATAGACTGTTTTAACAAACAGTATGAAATGCCAGACAAATGTGTCTAAAGAGGTTCAAATGCTAGCTTACAAAAAGTGTCAGCAGAAACCATTGCCATGGCAACCCATGATGCTGCAACAGCATGAGAGGAGAGTGCCCTGATACCCTCCAGCACAGGTAGAGAACGGACGTGACGTCCAAATTGTGCCTCATTAATTGCTTCAATGTCCAACATGGAATGCAGGACAAACTAGTTCAAAGAGGTCCAAATGCCAACTTTACAAAGTTTCAGCAGAGACCATTGCCATGGAAGCCCACGAGATGCTGTAACAGTACTAGTGGAGAATGCCCCAAATCCTTTGGTACAGGTAGAGAATGGCATTGAAAGGCTCTCACTTTAGGCAGGATCTTTGGTGCTACCAGCAAGACAACCATATCCTGTTGAAATTCAGTGAATGGGGGTACACAGGATCAAGCCTGGAGTTCACCCATTTTCCTTGTTGGGGTACCAGCCACCAGCACTTTCTGTGCTACCACCATGGAAGCTCCTTCTAGAGGTTTGAATAATGGTTCAGTCAGTGCCTGTGAGACCAGTGGTACGTCACATATTGGCTTCACCACACTCAGTGGAGGCATGATTTCAATCAATGCCTATATGAAGCAAAGTGCAGCTAAGTGCACACATTCACCTTGCTGTGGTACCAGTCACCAGCAACAGCAACGTCTGGGCTGACATCATGGAAGCTCCTGCTAGAAGTTTAGTCAGAGTCTGTGAGACCAGTGGTACGTCACATATTGGTTTCAACACCCTCAGCGGAGGCTTGAGTTCAATTGTTGCTTACATGAAGCAAAGCACCAGGGGCATCAACGCTCAATCGGTACCCTTCAGTACAGGTAGAGAATGACATAGATAAGCATTCACCATAGGCAGGATCTTCTGGTGCCAAATGCAAGACGACCATCTCTGTTGAAAAGTAGTGAAAAGGGGGTTCACAGGATCAAGCCTGGAGTTCACCCATTTTCCTTGCTGGGGTACCACCATGGAAGCTCCTTCTAGAGGTTTGAATAATGGTTCAGTCAGGGCCCGTGAGACCAGTGGTACGTCACATATTGGCTTCACCACACTCAGTGGAGGCATGATTTCAATCAATGCCTATATGAAGCAAAGTGCAGCTAAGTTCTCCTCTAGAGTGTTATAACACAGAACCTTTCAAGGCCTGAACGAGGAGTAATTCCAACAGACAAAAGCATGTCAAGCTAAGTAAAGCCTGTATAGGATTGTAAGAGGATCTCAATGACCGTCTCAGGGATGCCTATACGAATATGGACTCCCACATCATGACCAGAACTTGAGGATCCTGGTGTGTCATGTGGCCTTGTAATAGGTCTGGACTTACTGGAATTTCGCTTGGAGGTTCCAGAATCATCTTATTCATCATAGGAATTAGATTTGACACGGTCTTCCACGGTCTTCCACGGTCACCTTTGGCATTGCCTTTTTAGGAAAGTCAAAAACAGGAAAATATGTACATCAGACTAAAATTCTAAATTTCAGTCAGTGTATCCTGAACCGGAGCATTCTGTTCCTAGCATGTAAAAAATACCTCTGGACCTGGTAGTTCCAAGAAATGGCCATCAGATCTATGTAGGGTATCAGACAATCTGCGTCAACCCCGAGGATACGTCAGGACATGGTTGCCAATCCACCTTGTCCGCAGTTATTCAGCTCCAGCAAACAGCCATTGTATTCTGAGCCACTGGTTGTTCTTCTGTGCCCTGATCATTATGGGCTGGAATTCCAACAATACGTATCTGTGAGACCCATCTTGATAGATATAGGATACAGTTGCATTGACATTTGAGAAAATTTGGACCCACTCGTTCTTCAGCAAGCCTCTGAAGTGAAGAAGATCCTTGAAAATGACTCTTAATTCCATACAAATTAATGGAAATATTGTGCAACATGGTCCAAACACTGCAACCAATCTTATAAAAACTGGAATTCGAGCTAATAATTGACCAATGAGGTTCTGTTCACTGGAAACTCAGAGATCTAATCCCTCTTTCAGCTACCAGGGTAAGGTGTAACTCCACTGATGGGGACATAGTAAGTGGCTGGCTCCAATAATCTCTCTCTTGTTAGACCTAGATAGGAAGGATCTGTAAGGAATCCAGAGATGCCATTGGGCCCATCTGACAAGTCTGCTGGTGGAAACTGGGAGAGAAAACCTTTACAATCTGTGGAACTGTTCCCGAGATAGGGAAAAGCAGAGCATAGAATTTTCCACTCGGGAATGTCAACCACTGAGCTGGTCTGAAACTGCTTTTCTTGATATTCATCAAGCAGCCAAACTTTAGGAGTTATGAAAGAACTATATACCTCTGTGTGCCTGCCTTCTGAGGTTCTAAGGCTATCAGAAGTAGATCCTCCAGATAATGGAACCAGGTGGAGTTCTGGACTCTCAATAACACTATAAGCACATATAAAGATTCTTGGGGCCGCATGGAGGCCAAATGGTAGGGCACTAACATGGAAGTTCTCTTCTGAGCTAATGCCGAAGATCTCTGCAGATTGGAGTGAAAGTAAGCATCCTTGAGATATATATAGGTAAGGAAATTATCCTTCCAGATTGCTTGAGATATGGATCTGACTGACTCCATCCCGAAGACTCTGACATTCAGCCTCTTGTTGGCCCCTCTTAGGTCCAGTGTAGACTTTCATGTGCTTTTCCTCTTAGCACCAGAAGAGAGGCAAAACTTGTCCCTGGAACTGCTTGTTCTGGGACCTAAAAAAAAAAATCACCTCTTCGTCCAGAAGGCTTCTTCATTCAGTGCTTTACCTTTTGATTCGGTGGTCTAAATACTCCTTTTGGTATGGAGACTCCTGTGCCTGAAGAAAAAAACTCCAGTCTATATCTATCTGGACCATGAATACCACTCAAGCCTCCAGAGTATGACGAGCCCAGGTATGTGTGATCAGAAAATGAGGCTCCTACTACTAGAGGAGATATGTTCATTGCTGAAGAGCAAAACGACTACTTTATAGCTCCATTAGAACCTTGAAAGGCAGGTTTACCAACTGCCATGGGTTACCTCTGGAGTATTCTCTGCAGGGCCAGTAGCTCCATGTATCTCAGAAATACTGGTCACAGGAGGTTCTCCGGTCAGACTATGAGGAGCTGGGTTCCTTGGAACTTCCGTCCTGAGGTACCAATATCTTGCAGCCCTCATTCGCCTTTCCAATGGAATTATCCAGAGTTTCCCCAAACAGCACCACCCTTTCAAATAGAATGGTGTAGAGGGCAGACTTGGAGGATGAGTCATCATCCCAGAAACAGAACGATAATGCTTTTTTAGCTGCTATAGACAAAGCCATTTGATCCAGAGAATATCCTAGTTACATCTAGGGAAGTTTCTGTGAAGAAGTCAGTTGTAACCTGAAGACTTCAGACTGCCTCTTCAATCTTGGCTTTTGATATCTCTCCATAGTAGCCTTTAGATCTTTAATCACATATTTCATGTTTGTAGAAACAGCAGCGGAAGTCACAGCTGGCTGGCCTCCTGCAATGGTAGGCGTAAAATTTTGGACAGGTCTGCGTCCACCTATGATCCATAAGTGTGTAACTTAGGTAGTGTAGTTCTGGGGTTGGAAATAACTTCCTCCACAGGGTAAAGCCTGGTCTCTTTTCATACCCCTAAGGCCTCTGGAACTTACTTTGTAAGCCCTGCCCGCATGTCATGAGACTGCACAGTAATAGGTCATGCTGAAGCAACAACCTTCTGGAGGAAGTCAGTGCATAACCGATTCCTTCCTCTGTTTTCTCCTCATAACCAGATCCTGGTGAAGAATCAGACATTTGACAAATAATAATAACTAAATATTACCTGTGGTAAAGTATTAAGAAAAAAAAAGTGCACTGTAAAATTCTATAAGAAACCAGCGAAACAGCTTTAAAACAGGCTGAAGACAGCACTTATCCATGTCTGGAGACCCTGAAAATACTTACCAAATAAGTGTGGTATGTTTACTGTAATTTTCCCTTTATTTGAGGCACTTTCTGGCAATTGCCCTTATCCAAGATGGCTGCCACAACTTGTATTCCCACAATGCAAGTCATCTGTATTAGGCCCAATAAGGCACAAACTGCACACATGTGGGCCTATTCCGAGTGTGTTTGCTGTTTAGAGACCAGGGAGAGGACTGTCTGAAGCCTACATGGCCCCTAAACACTCAGGGAACCGGGAATAAATCACTGGGACCGAGGGGCAGCAAAATAGATAACAAAAGTGCCTGCAAGGAAGTTTAAAAGGCAACCAGGTGCAAAAAGTCAAAGTTTAAAGGCACCACAGTCTAAAGGCCTCAAGGTATAAAAGTAACACAGTTTCCAAAATGTATCACAGTTTTTAAAATATATCAGTCTTCAAATGCACTGCAGTTTCCAATGACTTGCGGTATTAAATGAACAGTATTAAATGCAAATTTAAATGAAACAGTTTTAAATGCCACACAGCTTAAATGCAACACAGCTTAAATGCAACACAGCTTAAATGCTTCCTAGTAAAGCACAACCGCATAATGTACCACAATCTTAAAAACAAGGTACAGCTGTATAATGCACTAGTTTAACCCGTTAAGGACCAAACTTCTGGAATAAAAGGGAACCATGACATGTCAGACATGTCATGTGTCCTTCCTTAAGGGGATAAAAATATCAAAGCTTAAATGCATCACAGCATAAAAGCACAACTGCATAAAGTACTACAGTAAAACAGGCAAATAAAGTAATGAAGATAAAACATACATGTCCGTAAGTAAAGGGAGCAAATTGCTCACATCCTAAGGGCTGTAGGACAGGAAAAAGACTGAGGACCTTAGGGATGGAGCCTCCTTTTAAAACCTTGGTGGTTTTCCTGTCCTATCGGCTGTAGGGGAGGAGCTAACCCATGTGTATATGCTGCCATGATTAGCCAGGAAATATATATATATATATATATATATATATATATATATATATATATATATATATATATATATATATACACACATACATATAATGGAAAATTCCTTCATACTTACCGTAATTTTCTTTTCCTGATAATTATACATGGCAGCATTTACTCTTGGGTAGCTCCTCCCCTCACAGCAGAAAGGACAGGAAACAGAACTCTGAAACTGGTATATATAGATCCTCCCCCTACCCATCAGGCAGTCTTTGTAACTAGCTTCACCTCCTATAGTATATGGGTGGGACCGTAATGCTGCCATGTATAATTATCAGGAAAAGAAAATTACGGTAAGTATGAAGGAATTTTCCATTTTCCTGACCAATTCTACATGGCAGCATTTACTCTTGGGGAATACCCAAGCAATACATAGAGGGAGGGACAGAGTTCAAAAACAGCCAATAGCTATAAAACCATTATTGAGCTGTATAAATCGTAGAAGACTTAACAAAGCCAAACAAGAATCAATAGGAAATTGTCATAAAAATCTGCTCAGACAAGACAAATTTCCCCTAGAGGCTGCAAGGTCAGCAACCTCCTGGCATTCAATACCAGAAATATCCTGAATAGATATAGAGTCAGATAGGAATTAAGGCCATAAAAGCATAAACTAGAGAAGAAAAATGTTACTGATATAAAACCGAATTGATATCATCAAATCAAAACCTCAACAAAGGCATAACTTCCAGTGATCATACTGTAACACGCAGATAAATGAGAACGGAGACCCCATGCTATTAAACATGGGGAGAATAACACTGAGAATCTTACTACTTTCTGGATGTATTTAATAAAGACGATTCACACCGCTTCCTCTTGCCTTGTGAACTACTTACCTGAAGCAACAGGAACAAATCAATACCTGCCTGTCAGAAAGGGGCAGAGCCTAGTAGAGAAATAAGAGTCGGTCATTAAAACACTGCAACAATTACCCGATGTTGCTAAATTCAGATTCACAACCTCACACAGTGGACAAATTGATACAGCAATGATCAGCCACAGGAGATAAACTAATCACATTACTAGGCAAAAGGCAAGAAGAACCATATACAGATTAGTTGAGGAAAATAAAGAAATATATCGGTATGAACCATAGAATATGTGGCAACTAATAATCAATAAGGAGGCTAACCATGTCAGTACCTATATTTGTAAAATAGTACAGGTTATGCCAAACAGTTTAATCACATTTACTAGAGACTGTTGTGCAACATAAGCAAGATATACATGGTAATACAAAATATACACACACACACACACATTAGGCAAGATACTGATGGGAAGGTGGTAACCAGAGGCACATTATACATTGTGGCAACAGACACACAATAAGCAGGGCAGTAGAAGATATTCAATTATCCCTAGGAGAACAACCACATACTTCCTCTTACCTTATCCTCAGACAGTGAAGAAGGACTTATGGCAGAGCCTATGGTGATAATAAGCAGCTTGTTATATCTGCAAGATATCAACCCCAATCCAAACATATAATCCACAGGTTGGTCGCAATTACAGAACCTGTTTAGGGATTTCCACTATTGTTCAGGTAGCAGGTGAATTTTTACCTAAAATAGAAAACCTGGTAGGAAGGACTGGGGACTGGAAAGACCTTAAAATACGTGCAATTCACAGCATCAAAGTTAACTGAGCATATGAGCCTAAAATAATACCATTATTGCAGAAAGGAATTTATAATGTTCCCCTTCACAACAGGGGAATTGGTCAGAAGATTCTGATCATTAACACATTAAGAACCAGAAGCATGACACTCCTGACATATACGAAAGGGATTGCAATTCACAGCATCAAGCTTTGAAATCAGGTAATGGCTTCAGCATTACCTACTTGTGAGCTCAATTAACAGCCCGATTTGTAATCTTGCAACTAGTATGATCTACTAAGCTGTGAATTAGTAATCAGCATATATCTAAAGGTAAGACACTGCCAACAATTGAGAAGGAAAAAAAACAAAAAAAAAAAAAAAAAAAACATTCCCTATCTTGGACAGAGAGGGGAGGATGCCTGGTAATAGAAAATCTATTGTCTCATGAAAAATTACATAGATGTGCACCCACAAAAAAAAAAAAAAAAATAACATTGATTCTGTGAAACAGTACAATGCTTCATT
The DNA here is from genome assembly GCF_036172605.1 of Pelobates fuscus. Classification (NCBI taxonomy): domain Eukaryota; kingdom Metazoa; phylum Chordata; class Amphibia; order Anura; family Pelobatidae; genus Pelobates; species Pelobates fuscus. The sequence goes on along the minus strand of NC_086319.1, from coordinate 232,030,470 downwards.
TTGGAAACACAGGTCTCCTTCTCTCCCGGGAGAGGCACTCAGACAGGTTCAGTAACACCTGCAATCTACCTGAAGTGATAAAAATGTGTTAATTGCTTATCCTGAAACACCTGGGGGAGAAGGAATCTAATACAAAGCCAACAGCAGTATGTTCCCTTATTTACTTCATTTAAAATTTGAAATAGAAAATCCACAGTAGGCAATAATTACTTACCCTGTATACTAGCGCATTAGTATTTGCTAGAACTGGGCAGTGCTACATTTCAGCGCAAAACAGACCTCAGATCATTCGTATATACTAAATCTACCAATGCCGTATATAAATTGGGGTTATATAATAATACCAACCTGCATACAGATTATATGAATCACATACATTGTGAGAGTTACTAACAGCACCTTATGCACAGATATATCAGTTACATATACGGAGTCTGTTTAAACAGAAATCATACATAGCCTACCTCTGCTATATACAGTGACCCTATGCCTGTACACATATTAAGATTATATGAATGAGCTAAATTGAGGCTGTGTTCTAACCGAACTTCATGCACATATTACACCAGTCATATATACTGAGGTTGCGACTCACAACCGACATAGAACCAGTATTAGCTTGGATTCATATAGCGGATGTATCATTCACACATATTGTGTTTCCACTAATACATCAATCACATAGGGAACAGATACACTGAAGCAATGTCTCATATAGAGCATGTAGAGGACATATACAGAGGCTGAGTTTTCACAGCGACTTAGAGCATATAAAGAATACACACTGAGGCAGAGTCTTCAGATCAACTCATACACAGCCAATATAGTGGGTACAAATACTAAGGCTGTGTCCCCACAGCAACTCACACAGAGCATCTTTATAGTAACTCACACAGAGCCTATAGTGGGTACATATACCTAGGCTGTGCTCGTACAGCAACTAACACATAGAGCAGGCATAGGCAACCCTCGGCACCCCAGCCATCCCGGACCACACCCCCCACGATGCTCTGCCAGCATTATGGGTGTAAGAGCACTATGGGGGATGCAGTCCACAACACCCGGAGCGCCGAAGGCCGCCTACCCCTGACAGAGCATATAGTGGATACATACACTGATGCCGTGCCTATACTGAGGCTGTGTACACACAGTAACTCATACATAGAGCATATAGTGGATACATATACTTAGGCTGTGTTCTAATAGTAACTCATACATAGAGCATATAGAGGATACATACACTGAGGCCGTGTTCTCATAGTAACTCATACATAGAGCATATAGTGGATACATACACTGAGGCTGAGTTCTAATAGTAACTCATACATAGAGCATATAGAGGATACATACACTGAGGCCGTGTTCTCATAGTAACTCATACATAGAGCATATAGTGGATACATACACTAGGCTGTGTTCTCATAGTAACTCCTATAGAGAGCATATAGTGGATAAATATACTGAGAGTGTCCTCACAGTAACTCATACATAGAGCATATAGTGGATAAATATACTGAGGCAGTGCCCTCACAGTAACTCATACATAGAGCATATAGTGGATACATATACTGAGGCAGTGTCCTCACAGTAACTCATACACAGAGCATATAGTGGATACATACACTAGGCTGTGTTCTCATAGCAACTCCTATAGAGAGCATATAGTGGATAAATATACTGAGAGTGTCCTCACAGTAACTCATACATAGAGCATATAGTGGATAAATATACTGAGGCAGTGTCCCCACAGTAACCCATACCTAGAGCATATAGTGGATACAAATACTGAGGCCGTGTCCTCATAGCAACTCATACCTAGAGCATATACCGGACACACACTGTTCATACATTAGAGCATGTAGTGGAAACATACCGATGCTGTATCACCACCAGTTCATGTACAGATACTGAGACCCGGTGGTCTCCTGTGCAGCATATTCTTCCAATGTCTGCAAAAGCCTGCTTATTTGTGATAATGCACAGATAACAGCAATCAATGCCACATACCTTGATAGAAACAAGTGTGTGTGTGGACTTGGAGTTAGGTTTTTCAAAACCTGTCATATACATATGTGTACTTCAAACAGACACCCAGGAAGGTTCTCTTACCTTGGATATTCCTCTGACCCCAGGCTGTGGAATTCCAGCAGACTTTGTACAGCCATGATATCCATTATTAGCACTCTTTTTCATAGTGTCTCATTGCATTATCAGCACTCCTTTGCACAATGCCTCCTTGTATTATCAGCACTCTTTTTGCATTATCAGCACTACGTTGCCCAATGCACACTTGTATCATCAGCACTCTTTTGGGTACATATACCTGCACCAAACAATATAAACTTACCTAAATGCTCACCACACAAATCTCCTAAATGTGACCTATTTGTTAGAAGGAAGCCTAAAATAAGCAGCTGGGAGGGACTGAAAGAACAGAGACCCAGGTGCCTATACTAGTTTTAATCCAAACTACTAATGCACTCACCTGAACCGTTGCAGGCCTGAGTTTCAGCGGACAAAATGGGGATTTGAACAACTGACAGCCTAAACTGTTTAAACTATAGGCTTCCATCTGTACCCCATATGCCATTCATCATCACCATACAAGGTGGAACACAAATAATAGGTATACCCCGGCAGTCACAACTCTGTTGGGCCTCATGTAAGCAGTGTACCGCTGTCAACCCTTCAGGGAGAGTTATGGGTTAGACTCCTGATTGCTGAAGGAGGTACCCAGGCTGGTAACTCCTACACATGTACCGTTTGCTGGGTCTTCAGGGATAAAGGCTTAGACTCAACTGGGCCTCATATATGCAGTGGACAACTGTCATCACTTCCAAGAGAGATAGGACAGACCCCTGGATGCTGAAGCAAGTACCCAGGCTGGAAACTCTTACCGGTATGCTGTTTGCTGGGCTTCATGTATACAGTAGATCACATACATCCCTTTAGGGGGTACCCAAGCTGGCCTGTTGCTGGGTCTTCAGGGATAAGAGGCTGAACCCTGGCATGCAGTGGACCATTTTCATCCCCTTCAGGGAGAGTTTGGGTCCGACCCCCGGTCACTAAAGGGGGTACCCAGGGTAGCAGCTTTTCATCTTAGTGCGTATTGCTGGGTCTTCAGGGCTTAGAGGCTGAACCCTGGCATGGCTACAAAAATATAGCCTGGTGAGCATACAAGAAAACCTTGGCCTGCATAAGCAGACTCCAAACTGCTTGTGAAGGACAGGAAAAAAAAGACTGCCTGATGGGTAGGGGGAGGATCTATATATACCAGTTTCAGAGTTCTGTTTCCTGTCCTTTCTGCTGTGAGGGGAGGAGCTACCCAAGAGTAAATGCTGCCATGTAGAATTGGTCAGGAAATATATATATTTTTATATATATATATATATATATATATATATATATATATCCAAGATAAATAAGCAAGGCACTCTCTTCCAATTTTCTCAAAAATAAGATTATGGTGCCTAGGTGCAATCCCGCGTAGAAATATAAACAAACAAATGAAGGGAGCACACTAGGACTCTTCTCAGTGGAAATAAAAGGTATTTACTGTATCAAAAAGTTAATACATCTTCTGTGCAGAGTAAATAATCGACGTTTCGACCCTCCTTGGGTCTTTATCAAGATGTATTAACTTTTTGATACAGTAAATACCTTTTATTTCCACTGAGAAGAGTCCTAGTGTGCTCCCTTCATTTGTTTGTTTATATATATATATATATATATATATATATTAAAATACACTTAGAATGAAATTGTATATATATATATATATATATCAATGTATATATAAATAAATAAAAAATAATACGAAATATACAATCCATTTACACAATTACATAAATAATTATATAAATATACACATAGACTTCAAATATATAAATATGCATATATATTTAAATTCTATGTGCGTATTTATGTAATATTTTTCACATGAGAATTACCCCCATGATGGCATACCATTTGCAAAAGAAGACAACCCAAACCCAAATGTCTTTTTTAGTAGCCACTTAGTCACAAACACTGGCCAATATTAGCTTTCAATTTAGTTTTTTTACTTTTTTCACACACAAACACATATGAACGCTAACTTTGGCCAGTGTTTGTGACTAAGTGGCTACTAAAAAAGACTGGACATACCCCATATTGAATACCCTGGGTTGTCTACTTTAAAAAAATATGTACATGTGGGGTGTGATTCAGTGATTTATGACAGATAATAGTGTTACAATGTCACTATTGATACAATTTAAAAATATATATTTTGAAACGGCAATTTCCTATTTGTACTTATAGCCCTGTAACTTGCAAAAAAAAAGCACACAAACACTGAGTGTTTTTAAACTCAGGACAACATTTTTAATCTGTTCAGCAGCTTTTTCATTAGCTTTCATAGGTAAGTAAAATATTTTTCAAGCAAAAGTTTTTCAATTTTTCACCATATTTTTTTTGTAAGTAAATTATATGACATGATATGCAAAGAAAGCTCCTTTTGTCCTGAAAAACACAATATATAACTTGTATGGGAACAGTAAATGAGAGAGAGGAAAATTACAGCTAAACACAAACACCACAAAAGAGCCCTGGTCCTTAACGTACAACATCGCAAAAACAGGCCAGTCCTGAAGGGGTTAAATTACAGACCATTGTAGAAATCATATTATGTATTGTATTGAAGGTACTATAAATGCTAGAAAGCAAGTCGAAGGGAGGCAACACCAAAAAAAACAGGTTTGGTCATGTGATCAATGTAGCACTGCTCGAAAACTTTGGAAACAAGACACCACTCATAAAAAAAAACCACTACTATGTATCAAATTTCCCTTCAGAAATTCTTGCTTGCCCTTTTGCTGCTCCCTGTATTATATTGTTCATCTTGTGAGTTAGTGCAATTAGTAATGGGGATTGACAATGCAACACTGTCTGAATGGTATTTCCTCCACAAGAACCACATCTTGATGTTCAAAATGAATTGATTATGGCTTTTTCTAAAACCTCAAAATAGCTTAGACTCAGAACAATCATTATGAAAGCAGAACTACATTATTTTATCAGTCACATAACGTTACATTTTGTCTGTGAGTACATTAAAAAAATACACAAATGCACACTGTGGCCCAATTACCTACGAAAAAAAATAAATTCCCTACAAAAATGTCATGAACTTTCCTATTTAAATTGTCTTAACTCTAAAACCTAGTATCCACGTCATTATGCAACGTATGTTGATAATTTCTTGAAAGTATAAGACATTGGAAAAAGCTTGTCCACACACATAACATAAAATATACTTATTTTCTTCTGTTCTACAATTAACATAATTATCCCTTAAGTAACAAGGTTATTACCTAAACTGAGAATTGCTGGGAATTCAAATAGATTATCGAAATTTAGGCGAAAATAACCAAGAAGGTCAAGAAAAAAATGTCTGTGCTCAGTTTGGCTACTTTTGCCTTACATGTGAAATTCACTTTGAATTCTAAGCAAATCCCTTTCTAGGGAATAACCCGAGTTGGCCAAAGCAATTCCCATTACAGAATTGCAACAAATTAGTTTAAAATAAGCTCAGCATACGTTGATGCAAACTCTTTCCAAAAAATATTTGCATTTGTACTGTGAAATTTTCCAGGTAAAAATATTAAAATATGAAATAAATATTAATCTGATTTTAGTACATATTAATTAATTTGTGCTTGCAAGATTACACATTTCAACAATGCAAGATATTCTCATAGAAGCTGAAGGTTTCTATTCTTCTAGTTTTCATAACAAAAATGATCAAAACATAATTTTGCCTTCATTTTATAGTTTTCAATATTTTTTCTAAAAGTGGACAAACTCCTGAAATTAGCTGATTTTACATGTTTTTACACATGAAAAGTGACAATTTTCACGTTTATAATTTTTCAGGTCAATGCCATCCTTTTCAAATCCTTGGTATGTTTTTACAGTGCTCTAACATGACCAGTGTAAAAGAAGCATTCCTCTAATTATTGCATTAGTAAATTTCATCATAACTGGCAATTTTACACAGTTCTCACAGTATATTTTCTCGTCAGAACTATTCTTGCTTTGGCAAATTCTAAAACAATATAAAAGTGAATAAAAAAACATTAAACTTCTGCATTGCATCTGTACTAGCATTTCTATTATAATAAATGTGATTGTAATATTGAAATAAGAAATCTATAAAATTCATGTTTTAATGTTTACTATAGAGTGTTACAATTATGTATTTTTCAGTATATGTAAAATGGGCTCTAAATGGTTTCATTTACGTAATGACCATCATTATCAAGAAATCATATTTAGTATACCTGGACAAATACATAATATCTCTAAAACCTAAAATGAACCTCCATTAAACTCATGTAATAACAAAATAAAGTAAGGGTTGAATAGTAAACATTTTTTTAATAGTAATGTACTATTTCAGCTGACGCTTTCAGTCAATGAGCGTGACCTTGCACACGGGGCTTAAATCAGTGGAGCTAATGAATGCTCTTTACAGGAACTGATGATTGATGGCTAGAGGAAAGCCACTAAATGTTCTTTTATTCACTTCATAGATCAAGTGTGAAGTGCCAAAAAAAGAGAAAAAAACAAGTAGCACTAAAAAAAAATCTATCTATATTTATATGTCTCATATAATATAAAAACACACTAAAATTGCAACCAAGCCCACAGTAAAAATCTACCTATATTTATATATATTACACACACACACACACAACGCTATTGGGACACCTGACTATTACCCCAACAAGTTCTTTTATGACATTGCATTTTAAATGCATTCTAAATACATAGACATTAATATATAGTTGCCTCCCCCATTTGCAGCTATAAGAACTTCCCTTCTTCTGAGAAGAGTTTCCAAATTAATTTTGAGTGTTTCTGTGGGAATATTTTTCCATTCATCTAGTGGAGCATTTGTTAGGTCAGGCACTAATGTTGCACAAGAAGGCCTGGTTCATAATATCCATTCCAGTTCATCTTCCACATCAAACTCAACCAATCATGTATTGATGGACCTTATTTTGTGCACTGAGTCACAGTCATGCTGGGAAAGAAAAGGTTCTACCCCAAACTGTCCCCACAAGTTGTAAGCTAATTTTTTTTCACAAATGTTTGTAAATGCAGTCTGCACACACACACACGCACACACACATATTTATTTTTTTACTGATGCTCCTCTTTTTTCCTCTTTTGGTTATGTTTTCTCAGTGTGCTGCAAAATATATACATAATATTTATTAATGCTTATATTCTGCAGTGCACTGATTGGCCCACTTGCGCTCCGTTTTTTGTTTGTCACAATCTCTCAATATTTTTTTTACCTTAATTTTTTTTCATGGACTATATTTGGATGAGCCGAAAAGTCAAATGAACAATTGTCAGATGTCCTAAACTAAATTTAATTGTCTGAAAATTAATGTTTTTTTCCATCATGCACAATAGAAGTAGACTAAAACAATCCTTGTAAGGCTTATACACAGTATCTGGACTGTATTATCCAGAGTATTTTTCAAGACCTGAAAAGGTCTGAATTCCTTTTCTTTTAGAGCGATGGTATTTATGGCCACAACCTTTGCTTCCTTGATTATTATGACTATTGCATATCTGCATTATATTTATATTGCTGTTGTTTAAATGAAAAAAGATCTAAATTAAGACAAATTGTAATGTGCTACTCTTGATCAATAACCACATGAAAAAAAAATCTGATTAATTTGTTGTGGTGGAAGTCATGCACAACTGATTAAGTGAATATGTTGAAAAATATTAACACTGACATTTAAAATTATTAAAACACTTATAGCAATAATAGAAAAGGAAATGAGATGAAATCAAATTAGGAAACTTTGTTAAATCATCCATAAATACATTTTACCAAGAAAAAAAATATATATGAAAAACATTTGTTTGCTTATTCATTACTTTTGTCTAGATAATGCCTATGGCATAAAAATCTCCCTCAAGGTTTTTGTGGACAGATTAATTCAATTTTTAATAAGTAACTATTTTACAAAATGCTCTTCTTCTCTGTATCAAAGCTAATATATTTACATTGTTCTAGATAAATTATTCAAAATTAAAGAACTCTATTTACCACGAGAATATCTAGTTGAATCTGTCATTATTCTTCACAAGTCAGATATTTTTTTAATAACATGGTCTACTACTGGATAGTTTCATAAAGGCCAGAATGTCTTTGATGTCCATTGACTGTTATCCAATGATAATTTTTTCACGATAGCACATTCAGCTCTATAAAGTAATCTGCATATTTGTTTTTCTTCACTTGGTTACAGCTGTATTCAATATAATAAATACTAAATAAGGAATAATTTACAACAGAGCAAACAAGGGAAATTATACCCAACCGTTTGTTAATAATGTTTATTAATGTACCTGTCTTCCAAAAGTCTTTTGATGTGTGCAGGTGTAATCTTTTAAAAGATGTGAATATCAGTCATAAAACAGGGTTCAATTGAGGTAAAGAGTACCAGATGTGTAATAAACAAGTCACTAATAATAATAATAATAATAAGATATATATTTTTGGTTTACTGACATATATATTAAATAATGTAAAATATATATAAAAATATTATGTTGTTATAAACATTCTAATAAACCACAAGACTGAAGGTTTCCAGAACATCAACAAAATGGCATTGTTACTTTTAAGACATGATTCCGTGCTATGTGTCTTTTATATTACAATATGTTTTATGTATAAGGTTAGAGTTAGGTTCATTTGAGTTATGTTGGAGCTAGGGCCAGTCTAAAACTGTTTAAATACACAAAGTGCTTGGACTTTGTGCCCATGATCTCCAATGGAAATAAATTCCCTGGCCAATGTATGAGTGAGAATAAGACACCTTCAATACACTCACAATTGTATTGTTGATATGCCAGGAGACATGTTGCGAAGTGAGTGAGATTGTGGAGTAAACTCATTAAATTTGATTGAACCATAAAAAATGAATGCCAGTGTTGTTACTATAGCTGAGCAGGAGAATATTTATAGATCCTAAATTTTGCCATTAAGATTTTAATTCAGTACAATTTGAAGTTTAGAGAAATAAGAACTGTGACCGATCACCCAGGAATTGTTCTTGGCTTGTAGTCCTCCACCTTATCCCAAAAAGTCAGAATCACTTTTCCTACCCGCCATGACAACCCTCCAGTACCCTACCTAGCACCCCTCAGGAGCATTGTAGAGCCGCAGGACCCAAAGCAACCTTCAAACCCTCTGGAACTCTTTCTCAAATCACGGATCAGCCTTGGTCCACTAAAACTCTGCCTAGAGTGCTCACGGTCCTAGAGCCCCTAGCAGGGTGCTTTTTGGAGTGGAGATAAAGGAGAGGGTGGGGCATCTAATATCCAACCTGGGTAAGCTGCAAGGATTTGCGCAAAGCTGAGTTATTTTGGGTGACAGGGACTTCCCACCCAGCGCCAGATGAGAGGTTAGCCGCGACCAGCTGAAACTTTGACTTTCACCTAAATAGGTCTTTCCACCTGTGATCTGATCCCTTTTTGGATAAAATGGGCGCTCTGAAACAAGCTTCCTGTGGACACTGGTTGTGTGGGAATGTGGGAACGGGAACTGTAATTATTATATGTTTTATCACCGCAGTGCCAAAGTGTCTGGTCGATAATTAAATTATCTGCTCAGGCACAGATACCAAGTCGGAATGTTGCAATTCTTTTGTTCTCCCTGGGGACATCCTGTTGAGACACCGGGTATAAAAGTGTGTTCTGTGTGACAATAGCATCATCTCTACATACTGTACATACTGTATTCCTTCTTAATGAATGGACAATCTATGAGATATTTTACTGCAGTGAGTGCCAACAATGTTTCATTTATTTTACTGGAAATGGGATGTCTACTCTTGACTGCACAGTTGCTATACAATTGTGCTGGTGAACCTTTACCAAAATCTTATTTTTTTTTACTCCTTACAATTAAAATGTTAAATGAGTACTAATAAACTGTGGAAGATATTCACTAAATTCAAAATACTGGGGAATTCAAACGGGAATTGCAAACTGTAATCCAAAATAGCCAAACTGGAAAAATTCTCCAATTCAACTTTTAATTCCAGCTCATCATTTTTTTTGCCATAAGAAAACATACTTTATCATTTTGATTACATTTGTAAGACATAGATATGAAAAAATGTGTTAATATTTTTTTGCAACTATTTTTTTTTATAAAGACGCTGTAACACTGTTATAAACTGTATAGAGGTCTGTTTGCTTTGGCTGCTTCAGTATTATAATGTGAACATTCAATGGATAAACAACACTTCAATCAAAATTCATTCATTGATTATTGCATCTGTTTTTAATTCCACAGACATTGATTTGAATTCCAGTGTGTTGACAATGTAAAAAAACACATCAACACTTCACAGAAACAGGATGGATTAGTCTATGGTAAAGAATCACAATAAAGAACAGCTGCTTGTTGTAAAATTATATCAAGATTTTAAGTCTAATTTTGTTGCATGGATAAGCAGTGCTTCCACAGAAATGCTCTGTGCCTACTCTGTGCCTCCAATCTCAAGCAGTGGAAACTGTGGTTGCACCACGGGAAATATGGATGTGTCATGGTGATATAATGATAAACTGGAAAAAGATGATGATGAGGAATTAGGAACTATTAGGGTTATTCATTAAAGTGAGAATTGCTGGTAAAGTGAATTTTAAGACCAAAACAGCCAAACTGAAAACAGATCTAACTTTTTTCTAAACCAGCTAATTTAGCCTAAATTGTTAAATTCACTTTGTATTTCCAGCAAGATTTATATCTCAGAATTTAAGGCGCACCATATTATATTTGCTATAAATTTAGAAGAAAAAAAATATAGTAACCAGTACTGTATTTATGATAAACGTCAGCTTACACTAAAGAGCATTTAACATGGGCGGGTATAGGGGATGTAGTTTATGTGCGTTAATCCAGTAAGTAGTGTGTGCATGTTTGTATCGGGGCTGTAGTGTGTATGTATAGGAGATGTAGTGTTTGTTAATGCATTTTTAATTTGTGTATGTATAGGGAACCCAGTATGCTAAGTGATGTATTGTGTGTGTGCTTAGGGGATGTAGTGTGATGTGTGTTTACATCCTGCATGGTAGCTTTGGTACTTATGTGTGAACTATAAGACTATTGAACCAACAAGAGACGAGTATATAAACTTCAGGACAATACTGATATATATATATATATATATATATATATATATATATATATATATTTTTTTTTTTTTAATTATGTTAGTCCAATAAAAACGGTACTACAAGATACAAATTGTATCTGTTTTTTACATCTACATCACTGGACTAATACAGCTACAATCTCTACTTGAACACTATATTTATTTATTTTATAACACTTTATATATTCTACAAATTAACATCTCAAATAAGTTCTGTTAATTTTCAATTTGAGAATTTTTTCCCCCAAGTTTTGTGCGCTAGCCCATTGTTTTAATATATTAGAGCTTTGGTACTTGGTGTTATTGGAGCAGTTCTGTGTGAACCAATGGCGACGCTCTGAATGTCTGGCACTCTCAATAGAATACTCTTAGTCTGCATCCAGAAGAGACTAGAGTCTACCGGGTCTTCCTCTAGTAATAGAAGGCTGCACTGGACAAGTGAATGAAATCTTTGATCTCCCCACCATGCCTGTTCCCATCTATCTATCTATCTATCTTTTATTCTATCTATCTGTAATACAGTGTTACAGACTCAAAAAGACACAGGTAAAAAAAGATTTCATAGCAAAGTAAAGACCTGTTTCCAATAGCTCATGTAACAGGGTAGATGTGGATGTCTACAAAGTGAAATCATGGGTTGTGTAAGATATATATATATTTGAATAAGATGGTGTTTTGGTTGCAGAGATTGTCAATGGGATATCTTTTCTAAATTGATCAGTTGTTGGTATTTGAGTTAATAAATGTTGGATTGCAGATTTTGAAAGAAGATGTAGTATGCATTGGCAACTAGCAAGTCATTAATTAGTTTTAGTAGACCATCTTGTAAATGTGCTTAAAATGTATTGACACAGACTCTAAAAAATGTTCAGGAATTGCTAGTGGAAAGAATATGGATGTTGGTGCATCTTTCCTTTCCAAAATTGTCTGTAGGTGGATTGCATTTCTGTAAGAAATATGTCCAGAGAGATGAAGATTTTGTTTTTATCTGTTGACCAATTTACCAGTGAAATGCACTCTTTTTCCAGTTATATGCTGAATGGAAAAAGTTATATGTTTTGTGGTCATGGTTTAAATTAGAGAATCTTGGATATAAGGTTTCATTTTTCCAGTAGAGAGAAATATAGAAATAGAAATATATGCAAAATACGGGATGCAGGTGTTAAAAGGATATTAGCAATGTATAGTATAATATAGTTATTAAGTAAATTGATTACATTTTTATCAGTAGCACTCACAGAATTTGAGACATTAGATGGCCCTCAAGGTGCCTCCTCTAGTGATGATCTCAGCTGTGGGAGAATGGTAGGACTATCCCCGCCCTCCCCCCCGTTATTTCACAGGTCCCATCTCTGTGGGTTGGGGACTTTTATAGTGGCTGTGCAGCAGTGGCTGCCAGTCACTAGTTTTAAATGTCACCTGCCATGGCATATGAAAGTAAATTACCTTAATTTTAGTAATATGGAGTCTTATTGATGCCCACAGAATTTTTATTTATATATTTATTTATTTTTTATTTATTTTTTTTAAGTGATGACTGGCTAGCAATCACTAGACAGCCACCACATAATTAACCCTGGTGCCCTGGAATGACCAGTAGGGAAGTAATAAATATTAACATATTAACAAGTATGTCAAAGATTATTTATTTTGGGAAACAAAAAATAAGTGAAAATAGTCACTCTCGAAATTAAATCCTTCTAATAAAACCAAGAAGTATTAAAATATTTACTGAAAATTGTATTGGTAGAAGTATGTCATAGATACTATATCATTGAGCTGGACATTTGAATTAAAGATAAGGAAGCTAAATCAGAATCTGGCTGTTTTTTACTTCTTCCTACAACTATAATGGCTGAAAACAGACAAAATGGTAGACATAGAAAATCCATGCTGGCTGTCACTTCTCTCATAAGCCAAACACTTCAACTCTCCCCTCTCTTTCATACGCCATCTGAAATATTTATGTAAAATATATTTTCATTCTGTCCAAAAAGCACCCCATCTGGCAATGCAATCTGGATTTTGTTGACTCAAATTTAAAGGTACCCATCTGCCACAACTCTCTGTATACATTGATGTTTTCATTTTAACATGTTTTAACTAACTTTAATGATCCTTGTGTCATTTATTACAAAAAAATAATAATAATAGGGTGATTTAAATTCTTATATTTGTAAATGTTTTAAAATACGAAATTATACTTTGTTCAGGGCACATAATATGTAAAGTGAACAAATATTATTTTTGTTGGCTTTACTTGATACATTTAAAATTGAGTATATGATCCCAAATGTCAGAGCTTTAGTTGAGTCTAGAGAAGCAATGGACATCCTCATCTAGAATATCAGTGTTTCTATAGCAAGCAAATAGTTTTTGCTACTTCATTTAACAGGTGCAAAACCAAATACAATGGCTACAATTAAAGGTTGGGTTGTTGATAAATATATTTAAAAAAAAAATGATACAGCTGCATAATTTAATTATAACAATTACAGGTTGCTTTGGTGAAGAGTTTAAGATTTAAAGTAGTACTGTCATGCCCAACTTACCTTTTCCCAGTCGCCTCCTCTTCTCTCCCTCACTCAGGATCTGTTCTTCATTTCTTCCTCTGCTCTAGTTTTCATTAAAACATAAGAAACAATAAAGCAGACACCCTACTCACACGTAAACTAAACCGTAGGTCAACCCACAAACAGATCACTAAGATCCACTCCAAGGATGGAAACACATGTGAAAAACTAGGACAAATAGCAGCGATATTCCAAGAATACTGCTCTGCACTCTATGATCACAGCCCCCAAGCCTGACACGACCCTAGCCTGATCACTGCCAAAATAGACAACTACCTCAAATCCATTACTCTACCATCACTAACTCCCGAAGGGGCTAGGAGACTAACCGCGACAATCACCCCAGAAGAAGTAGCCAACACTCTTAAAACACTAAAACCAAACAAATACCCAGGCCCGGATGGCTTCTCAGGCCTATATTACATCCAGGCGAACATCTGCCTCCTCCCCAAACCCAGCAAATCTCACCTAGAACCCGGTCACTATAGACCTATCTCACTACTCAATGTAGACGTCAAGCTGTTCACAAATGTCATGGCAGAGAGACTTAACCCCCTCCTATCAAAACTTATCCACCCGGACCAAGTAGGGTTCATTCCAAACAGACAAGCTAGTGACAACACAAGACGTACGTTCGACTTAATCTAGTACGCCGACCGCCGACAGATCCCCACCCTGATTCTTTCCCTCGACGCCGAAAAAGCCTTCGATAGACTGCTATGGCCCATTCTTTTCATGACTCTCCAGAAATTTGAGTTCCTACAAACCTTTATTGACGCCCTGCGCACGCTTTACTCCTCCCCCACAGCCAATCTCCTTCTCCACTCCTCCCGACCACCGTCCTTCGGAATCATGAATGGCACTCTCCCCGATCTTGTTCGCCCTATCCCTAGAACTGCTCCTCCAACTCCTCTAGGGACACACCAGCGTACACGGCTTGAACATCTGCAGCGAAGAATACAAAATAGCTGCCTACGCAGATGACATTCTCCTAACAGTAACTGATCCACTACACTCACTCCTACCCCTTATCACCGCACTAGACACTTACGCCACAGTCTCCGGTTACAAACTCAACATGGACAAAACCAAAGCCCTCCCAATACATAGAGACCAACCAACACTCAGTGCCCTACAATTACGACACCCGTTTAACTTCTAGGCCTCTACTATTAAATACCTATGCACCATACTTCCCGTCGACCTGACACAAACCTACAATCATAACTACTCGCCCCTACTCGATACAGCCACACGAGACCTAGAGAAATGGAAAGACATGTCAATCTCCTGGTTAGGCCGTCTGGCCTCCACAAAAATGAACCTCTTGCCGAGGTTCCTGTACCTCTTTCAAACCCTCTTGATCCCCATCTCGAAGTCCGATTTTAAAAAACTACAAACCAACATAGGCAAATTTATATGGGCCAATAAAAGAGCCAGGATATCGCGCCAAACATTCTATGTACAGAATAAAGCCGGCGGGCTCAGACTACCTAACTTCACCCAATACTCCCACGCCACACAACTAGCTCAAACAGTGCACCTCTATGCCGTGTATGACTTTAAACGTTGGGTAGACCTGGAACACACCATCTTCGGGAGAGACTTCCCATCTCTATACATCTGGCTCCCAAAACAAGCTAGACGCCCTATTCATGTCTCAAGCACTCCTCTCAAGACATGTGACAAAGTGACAGCAAAATATAACCCTGTATCACACCCCTCTCCACTCATGCCTATCCTCCAAAACACGAAATTCGCCCCTGGCATGAACCCAAAAGATTTTACGCACTTCGAGGATGACGAATTGACCCGTTTCCACCAATTCTACAAGAACCAACAGCTTATACCATTCGCAGACCTCCCACAACACACCCCATTCACAACCCAACACATTTCTTCCAACACATTCAAATTGGGAGCTTCATCAGCGAACCCGTCCACAAGTGTGCACGCACCACCACCACCAAAAGGACAAATCTCCACAATCTACTCTATCCTCACCCGAAACACACAGGAAGGCTCTATGTCTTACATGTCAGCCTGGGAAAGGGACCTAGGCCCCATAGGAGACCCCAAAGACTGAATAGCCATATGGGAGGCCACAGAAATGATCTCTATATGCGTAAACCACAAAGAACAAGCATATAAAACACTGCTACAATGGTACCTTACCCCACTACGCCTAAAACAGATGAAGCAATCAGACCACGACCTTTGCTGGAAAAGGTGCAGTAACAAAGGCACATACATCCACCTCTGGTGGAAATGCACTCAGGAAGCGACACTATGGTGACAGGTATCACAGCTAGCAACACAGGTACTGCACACAAACATTCCGATGGACCTATGGTTGTGGCTCCTCTCTAGGAACACTCCACGAGCCCAAAACAAATTAATAACCAAACTAGCATTAGCCACGAGAAGGGCAATCGCAGAGAAATGGGGGAGCCCAGACACCCCATCCCTTAACCACGTAAAATTAATGACGCCATGAAAATGGACAAACTCTCAGCTCTTATATATGACACATATTGGAACCCTGGATATTTGACTCCCCAACCCCAATGCAAAACCCCCCTCCCTGGAGGGACTAGGCAGGGGAACACCCAGGGGGGATCCCCACCTGGCGGACCGCCCCACTCTCTTGCACATTCTTCCCTTTCCTTCCTCCTCCCCCCTTTCTCCCTGCCCCTCCTCCTCCTACCCCATTCCTCTTCCCCAATTTACCTACCCAGACTCCCTACTGATAACTCCCTGTCCCCCGCCCTACTGACTCCACTCTCACTCATCAAATAGCAATCGCCCACATATGCACATGCTGGATGCAGCAATCCCAAAACTACCCGCCAACAATGACACTAGCTCACCAACCCAACACCCACTAAGTGCTCCAGAGGCACTGGGTTTTCAACCCACAGCCTACTGAAGTGCCCAGCCCTTGCGATCGGACAACTTAAACCCCCATATCCAACAATACACTCACCCACCCCTCACTGATCCTGCTAGCAAGCCAAAAGATGGCTAGGGTCAGACAACGAACCCAGCATCCCACTCTCAAATACTTGACCCCCACCGGGCCCCCATTGTTACAGCACCCCTGCAAGTGTACCGAACGGCAACCACCACCTCACCCCGGCCTGGCCCGGGGGACCTAACACTGGCCACCGATCAATACAAGGCCCATTGGTAGGTTTCATTGGTTGTATAACTGCATAATGTTACGGTCTTACACTGCAATGTAATCTACCCCACCCAACACTTTTGTTTCTTTGTTCTGTGACCTCTTACAATTTTGATGTACAGATACCGTAAATCTATCACTTCTAATCCCCCTAGCCATCCCCCCTCCTTCAATAGCACCACTCGGCAGCAACATTGAGTATACCACTACGCTCAATCCGTATTAAAATTCTGTTATATGCAAACATCCTGACATAAGTTACAACTGTTGAGCACAATACCACATAATAGCATATTTTGCATGTATTCATCAGTGAAATGTATCATATGCATTGTTATTGAACCTAGATTTTCACCCTCCACCTCTTTCTTTCTGTACTCCCTCCCCACAAAACAATATCTTTGAAATAAAGAATTTATAAAAAAAAAAAAAATAGGGACTACTTTGTTTTATAGACGTTTCTTACACTTGACCAGCTTTGACCATTGGAGGAGCAAAGTGTGCTCCATTTCCTGTGTCAGAGAAACGTCCCCACAATTCTTACCTCTCCTTACCAGAATGAGAGCAGTTCGTCCATTCATGTTAAAACGAAATTCAGGACTCTTGTTCGGTTCGAAATTTCATTCGAATTAATGAACTTTCCGATCCGATCGCGGCTGCATCTTGCAGCCGCTTAGTAGATAGTTCCCTAATTCCAACGGTATCAGGGAGCTGTCTAGCAAAAGGCTGAAAGACCAAGATTGGTCTTTCAGCCAACTTTACTAATACCAAGTACAAATTACTTGGTATTAGCAATTAATCTGCCCCTACTCGCTATATTGCAAGTAGGGACATGTCTAGTAAACTGTGGCTGCTCACTGTTGTAAAAAAATAAGAAAACATTCCCATGCTGTGTAATTTGACTTATAACCCTCTGAATGGTTGCTTTAAAAAAATAAAGCAACCAATATGAGAGTTATGAGTCAAGTTACACAGCATGGGAAGATCCCAAAGAACTTTCCCACACATTTGTAAAATGCCACAGAGTACTCTGAATGGTTAGATTTCAAGCCAACCAATCAGAGTGCTGTGACAGGTAAATGTAGAGATTTACCTGTCAGTCTCTTCATTTATCTGTAAGAGCACTTTGATTGATTGGCTTAAACCAACCAATCAGAGAGCTCTGAGTCTAATTGCAAGGCATGGGAAGGCATGGGAAGGCAAGGGTGAAGATGCTTTTTTTTTTAGCATCTGGATTTTTTTTCTGATTTTTTTTGCTCTCTTTTTTATCTTATAAGTTCAACGTTTTTTTATTTTTCCTTTATTGGGATGAAAAGAGAAAGTTTTAGAAAAAAGAAGACATCAAATGGTAAGTATTTTATTTATTTACAGGGATTTAGATTTATGGTCTACCCCCTCACTATTTTTAAGGTAGTACTTTCATTTTGGGGGATTTGGGGATGACTAGGGGTTTGGGGACCCCTAGTACCCTGGGGGGGTAATTTCACAATTAACCCCACCCATCGCCCATGGGTGGGGCCCAGAGGCGAGGACAATAGGTCCCCCCCTCCATTTTCATTCAGGGCTCCCAATCGCTGCTCAGGGGTGGGGGCCGAGGTGAAGGGACAATAGGTCCTCCCCATCCTCCCCATTTTCATTCAGGTCTTCATTCATTCGTTTGAAATTTCTATTTATTTATTCGTCTTTCTGACGAATGAATGAATAGATGAAATTCCCGTTCGCATGGCCAAGTGTTTAACTGGGCATGCGCAGTAAATTTCACAGTGCTATCTAGAAAATGCTCTTTTATGATTTCCATATGATCAATTTCAGAATCTGAACTCTTTTGCTCACTAGTATTTAATATATTGATTGAGATAAATATATTATATATTATATATCATTTTTATCCTATTCTACCCACCTCCCACACCTTTCAGATGGCCAGCCCTTTAAACTGGCTATGGGCATGTAGCCTTCTTATTTTATACATTTTTTATTAATAGAATCTTGCTCCAGTACAGGTTAGTCAACCTTCAGCACCCATGTGTTACAGGCTAAATGCCCCATAATGCCCCATAATGCTAATATTTCTGGCAAAGCATCAGGGGAGGTGTAGTCCACAACATTTGGATATAAAAAGTTGCCTATCCATGATCTACACAATAGGGTGCATTCTCCTTCACCCACTTTTCCATCTTTCTTTTCACACCTTTTTCTTAGCTTTTCTTTATGACTTGTTGGAGCAAGATATAATTGGATGAACAAATGGATAAATACATATTAATTATATCACCTATTTACTAATGTTTGCAATTTATGTTCTAATTGGCTATTTTCTTAACCTGTTCTTTGAAAATAAATTGTCAAAAATTAGATTTTTGGAAGTAGGTTGATCTCGTTATGATACATGATGTCTGTTTTTGAACTCTACAGAGGTATGGGAGTAAGAAAATGTTTTGCTCAAATGAAATGATTACAGCATAAAATGTTCTCCCTTTTTGTCAACTTTTCTCTGCAGCCAGTTTGCCTCAGAGTATGTAGATTTATTTTACACTGTCTGCTACATGCGTAACATTTGTAATTAAAACTTTCTCATATAACTGACATCAAACATATTTGTTTTATATAAACACAACTTTTATCTGATATATTACAATTTTAGTGACCACAATGAATATATCTTTGTTTAGTGTCCAAGTCTAGATAAAAAAGCAGAGCAAAGAAATGCATTACATTTCTTATCACATTACAAATTATTCCAAAAATAATTTAAGAATTACTTAAGCCTCTCAAAAGAAAATGTATTTTTAATATACTCAAAATATGTGATTTTAGGTCATTGCAGATTTTAAGGCTTAGTATTATATTAATATTTAAAGACAGTAGAGTCAGCATAACAAAAATGTGTAAAGAGGAGTTAAAAGTTCTTAGCAGATGGTGTAAGACCCAGAAACATTAACTAAACATGGCAGTAAAAATTATAATAAACATTGTTGCTTCCTCTTAAATTCCTGCATTGATAGGCAAAAACAATGTTTTGCATTGTGTCATTCATTGTTTCTATACTGTAAATTTCTGTTTCTGCAAAATAAAAAAAATATATGAAACTTTTTTTTATTTTACCAAGATCATTTTTGAATGACATGCTTTGGAGAGATCCTCGATTTAGCAGGTCTAAAATGTTTGAAACATAAAATATACATTTATTCTAATTGATAGGAGGTCAAGAGTTCTCGTTTATATCTGAGTGTGAGATAGCCACACCACTGACTATATATATATATATATATTTTTTTTCTTTAAAGCGGCACTGTCATGCCAAACTTACCTTTCCACAATCGCTTCATCTTCTCTCCCTCTCTCAGGATCTGTTCTTCATTTCTTCCTGTCTGCTCTAGTTTTCTTTAAAACATAAAACGAAGTAGGGACTACTTTGTCTTATTTATTTTTTCTACGCTTGACCCGCTCTTACCCACTTCCTCCCTCAGCCCCTCCCCATGCCCCGCGAGTGGGGGCTATTCAATGTAACGCCCCCCCCACGACCCCCACCTATGAGCGGCGGGTGAGGGCTGTAATAACAAAAGGGGAGGGGGCATACTGTCTCCCCCCAGCTACCACCCATGAGTGGCAGGTGGGGGCCATAAGTAACAAAAGTAAATGGGGACCTATTGTCTCCCCCCCTCTGGCCCCCACCCATGAGCGGTGGGTAGGGGCTCTAAGTAACAAAAGGAGTGGGGGGGAAATATTGTCTCCCACCTCCCAGCCCCCACCCATGAGTGGTGGGTGGGGGCCTTAAGTAACACAAGGGGGGACCTATTGTCCCCCCTCATTTTGTTACTTAGGGCTCCCACCAGCCACTCATGGGTGAAGGCCGGATGGGGAGACTATAGGTCCTCCCTCCTCTTATTACTTTTGCTCCACCCACTACTCATTTTTGGGGGCGGGGGGGGGGAAACAATAGGTCCCCCCTTTGTTACTTTTAGCCCCACCCGTCGCCAATGGGTGGGGGCTGGAGGGGACACTGAGGGCACCCATCGCCCACTGCAACACAGTTTAAAATAAAATAATATATACTGAGATCATATGTATATATTAAACCTAAGTATATATATATATATATATATATATATATATATACATACATACACTGTCTAAGTGTATTTTAATAATAATAAATATAATTATATAAATATATCTGTGGTGGCGGCCCCAATACGGAATGAATGACCTGAGTAATTAGCCTGAGTAATTAGCCGGGTTAACACCTAACTGTACCAGTAACATTCTAACATAAAGCATGAACCTGCTAGTGGTGAGTGTTTTCCTGTTTAAAGCCAGAAGTGGTTGATTAGGGGCATTTTAAATGTAGGAAAGGTAATGGTCCAAGACTTTGACGGGGCACCATTGATTGCCTGTGGGGTAATATGTGATTTTTACTGCCTGACCCTTTCCACCAGTTTTTGTGTGTTTTAATGAAAGTATGTAGTGATCGGGTGCTTTCACCAGTTGTGCTTTGGTGACAAAGTCAGCTGAGTTAGTGTTGGTGGTGGTGAATTCTCTAGGTCGGAGAAAGCCAAAGAATGCTAAATAGATGGCCATTTTAATCACGTGATTTGTCTGGTTTGGTTTTCATTGGTGATGCATCTAGGAGATCTGAAAGTGATTGGAACATGTGATCATGGAGGGGTAGTCTAGAAGGTGTAGGTATAGTTGAGGAATCTTTTATACCTTTTAATATGGCTTTAACCTGATAGGATGACAGGCCATGTGGTGAGTATGTGGTGTTAGATCCCGGTGATGTATAATTTAATGGTATTGAAGTATAGCTTTAGGTGCAGGTGGCAAAAAGAGATGAACCCTACCAATGTTCCCATGGAGAACTTGTCCAGGATGTGAAACTCCAGCAAAAATCTATTGAAAATGTGAAAAGCCCTATCAAAGGATTTCATTGTGTTTGCAGAAAGACCTAGATGGAAGAGGTGACGCCCATAAGCAAGTAAATGATCTAATCCATAACCATGTCCGGCCACTGTGGAGCCGGACTGGCTACTAAGTCTGCTGTTGGCAATGCTGTCTGGAACTCCTGAAATCGAGATTGAGACAAATGATCAGTTGCGATATTCAGGACCCCCCGAATATGTATACATGTCAGGAAAAATTCATGCTTAGCCGCCAGTCATGTCATCTTCCTCATGAAATGCATGATGGTCAGGGACGAAGAGTGTCCTTTGTTAACAATATGGCACATTGTCATGTTTTTGGAAAAACAACCAGCATGTGCCCCATATTACTGCGGCGGCCACTTTTGGATAAAGTTCAAACAAGGCTTTGAAGTGAACTCCGGGACAGCCTATATTTCATCTGGCCAGTTACCCCACATCCACACGCTACCGAATATGGCGGCAAAACCGAATGTGGCGGAGGCATCCGTCCAGACTGAAAAGGATTTGTCAGTTAAAACCGGGATAAATATACTTTTCCCATTCCACTTCCACATGTATAAGTCAGCGGTGGCATGCCGATCCAGCACGATGCTGGAGGCATCCGACAGGAATTGTGGGAAAAGACAAAGTAATTTTGATATGAATGCATGCCCTGTGGTATGATCTTCATTGCAAAATTGAGGGAACCCAACAATGATTATAGTTCCTTCTTATTGCAAGTACCTGCTTCGATGTACTGGTCAATAGATGCCAGGATGCCGTTGATCTTTTCCATGGGGAGGCTGGCTTGCATAAAAACCGAGTCCGCTACCCCCAGAAAATTAATGATAGTGTCGGGCGCCTTCAGTTTTAGTTGGTGAAAGAGGGGCGCCCAAGCGTTCAAACAATTGTATGGTAGCGTGGAGGCTACTGGGCGGAAATAAGTTGCTTTCTATGGTCAGAAAGTCATCAAGATAGTGAATTACTGTAGGGCATCTACAGATGTTAAGCAGCATCCAACACAACGTCTCAGCGAACATATCAAAGTGTCTTAACTATGGTATCCTCTTACTTCCTGGTTCCACGGAGCTTAGCCACACCCCTTTATGACACGGTCTCCCTATTTAATCCGACCGCACCAGCTGATCGACGCTGGATTATTGAACTACGTTCCGTACTCACGAACCGGCTACAACATCGTTGTGAAAGCCCTCTGTTACCGGACCGGACTGGAAGACTTTAAGTTCCCTTCACCTCTCCTCATCCACGACTAAAGCTGAACTCTCTCCTTCCAGGATAACCGCCTCTGAGGAGATCTCGGGAACCAGTGTTCTATGTGCCGGAAGCTAAGTAAAACCTCTGTGATAAGCGTTGCATCTCAAAGCTGTTATTTCCTGTCTCCAAAGTCCTTCGATAAAACAAACCCGTTACAGCTAACTTCAACTCATACTTTATCTCAGTTAGCTGCATCTGTCTTGCTTCAGTTAAAGTCTATGGAACAGCTATTGTAACTTCTTATCACCTAATTCATTAATACTAATAAGAGACTCTTTCTGATTCAGTGTCTGCTAATTACTACCGTTTACTACTTAAAGCTACAGTGCCTGTAATTGTGGACTTCAGTTATCGTTTACTACTTAAAACTACAGTGCCTATAATTGTGGACTTCAGTTATCGTTTCTTAATTAAAGCTACAGTACCTGTAATTGGACTTAAAGTCAATACCTTTTACTTTTTATAATAAATATTCAAACTATAAGAAATATGCAGTTGTGTTCCTTCATAACAAATGTTTAGACGTGACAGAATAATCCAGCCATTGTAATGGATCCAGCAGATTTCGATTCTACGATAACTACGCTGAATCAAAGAGTTGATACACTAGCCCAAGGTGTGCAAGACCTGCAAGTTACTAACGAAAGAATTCTCACTTATGTCAGAGATCTGCAATCTCATACTCCTCATGCCATTCTGCACTCGGCTAGTGATCCTGCTGTATGTAACCCTGAAAAGTTCTCTGGAGATCGTTCCAAATATAGGGAGTTCCTCAACTCTTGCAAACTATTAATTGCTTTGAAACCTAGATCTTATCCTACAGAAAGAACTAAAGTTTGTTCGGTTATTTCCTTTCTAAGAGGTGAACCTATGTCATGGGCCCATTCCTTTCTGGAAAACGATGACCCCATCTTAGACTCACTGGATGAATTTTTTGAAGCCATGTCTCTTCTCTATGAAGATCCTAACAAACAAGCTACAGCTGATTTAACAATCAGAACACTACAGCAAAGAAATAGACCCGTTGAAGATTACATTGCTGAGTTTAACAGATGGGCAGTAGAAACGCAATGGAATGACATCACATTGCGCAACCAATTTCGAATTGGTTTATCTGAAGCTGTAAAAGATGAACTATCTAGAACAGAACTCCCTACTACTTTGAACGCTCTAATTCACTTATCAATCAGTATTGACAGAAGATTAAGAGAAAGAAAGGCCGAAAAAGCCCTTTTACATTCTAAAGACCGCAAACCTTTCACTCCCTCAAAAGCTCCAGAAAAGACTTCCTTACCAAGTGAACCTATGGAAATAGGGGTAATAAGAAGTCCTCTCACTCCTGAAGAGAAGAACCGAAGACGTCAATTAAACCTATGCATGTATTGTGCCTCTCAAGAACATTTGGTTTCTGATTGTCCCTTATTAAAACGGACAAAGGCTGGTAGGCAAGCCTATACCTCTGCGATCTTCAGTGCACTCCCTTCTACACCAACCACTCAGTTCACTCCTGTATCTCTTATACTACAGTGGGACAAGGTGAGAATTGTGACTGAAGCTATCATCGATTCTGGTGCAAACGGAGTATTCATCGATTCAACCTTTGTAACAAAGAATAAAATTCCTTGTGTTCGAAAAACCATTTCTGTTCCTATTAAGGTGATTGACGGCTCCCTTATATCCTCTGGACCGATTCTTCATGAAACCATCCCTCTAAAGGTAACCACCAATCATATTCATACTGAATTTCTAGTATTTGATGTTATTCCATCACCTCTCTATCCCGTTATAATAGGGATCAATTGGTTAAGGAACCACAACCCTCAAATTTCATGGTCTCCTTTCTCTATCACCTTTAACTCGCATTATTGTAAAGAAACATGTTTACAGCAAATTCCTATTCTTCAGATCTCCAAAGAACCAACTATACCTTCTTGTTATTCAGACTTTTCAGACGTATTCAGTAAAAAAGAAGCTGAAACGCTCCCACCTCATCGTTCATACGATTGTATCATCAACTGGCCTGTTCCCTCTACCGTAAAAGAATTACAGCGATTTCTAGGGTTCGCCAACTTCTAGAGAAAATTTATTAAAAACTACTCTGAGATAGCTCACCCACTCAATCAACTTAACAGTAAAAAACATCCCTTCAATTGGAACGAGAAGGCTCAAACTGCCTTCAATGAATTAAAGAGAAAGTTTACAACAGCTCCTGTTCTTCAACTTCCAAATCCTTCATATCTTTATGTCCTTGAAACGGATGCTTCGGAATTTGCAATTGGAGCTGTCCTTTCTCAACACAAAACTCCTCAGGAACCTCTTCATCCTGTCGCCTTCTTCTCACGATCATTATCTCCTGCCGAAAAGAATTATCCTACAGGGGAAAAAGAATTATTAAGTATTAAAGTGGCTTTAGAAACCTGGAGACACCTTCTTGAAGGTGCTCAGAACTCTTTAATCGTATATACTGACCATAAAAATCTCGAATATCTTCACTCCAATAAAACACTGTCTGCTCGACAAGTAAGATGGAATCTCTTCTTTTCCCGGTTCAACTTCCAAATAGTCTTTAGACCTGGGTCTAGAAACAAAAAGGCTGATGCCCTTTCCAGGATCCATAAAGACACTAAAATTGAACCTCCTCCGACTACAGTCATTGGAATCTTATCTTCTCTTATTGACGACATTAAAGATCTCAGTGAAGATGCTCTTGAACTTCCTAAATCAATTAAATTATCCAAGGAAAACGGTCTCTACTATTTTAAAGACCGGATTTACGTACCTCCCTCTTTCAGAATTAAAGTACTCGAATTTATTCATGATTCTCCTCTGGCAGGTCATCCAGGTATAAAAAAGACCCTTGAATTGTCTAAAAGATACTATTGGTGGCCTCGTCAAGACCAAACTATTGAATCTTATGTCAAATCCTGTTCTGTATGCCAAAGATCCAAACATGTCCATCAACAACCATTCGGTCAATTATTGAATTTACCGATTCCTGAACGACCTTGGCAATCCATTTCTACGGACTTCATGGTGGAATTACCTCCTTCTCATCATCATACCAGCAGCAAAATGACTCCATCTCTATCCAATTATGGATTTCATCCTTCCTCATTTCCTGCTCAGACAGTTTCTTCATCTAATCTCTCCGATTCGAATCAAAACTCTCATATGTCCTCTTTATTCAAGAAATTACATGAAAATCTAGAATCGGCCTCCTCCAATCAAAAGAAGTTTTTTGATACAAAAAGACAACCTTCACCCTCTTATGAAATCGGTAATCTTGTCTGGCTTTCCTCAAAGAACATCTCTACAAACCGTCCATCAAAGAAGTTAAGTTCCCTTTTTCTTGGTCCTTTTCCAATACTATCGGTTATCAACCGTAATGTTGTTAAATTGAAACTTCCACCTACTTTGAAGCTACATCCTGTTTTTCATGTGTCCTTACTGAAGCCTCATCATCCTGACCCTTTTCAAAGAAATGTCACTACTTCTCCTGATCCCATATTGGTCCAGGGCGAAGAAGAATACGAAATTCAAAGTATACTGGGTTCAAGGATCCATCATGGCTCTTTACAATACCTCATCAGATGGAAAGGATATGGAATTGATGAAGATACATGGGAAAACTCCTCTGTCGTTCATGCTGACAAATTGATTTCCAAATTTCACAAGCGTTACCCTTCTAAACCAAGTCAATAGCACCCAGAGGTTGCTCATTAAGGAGGGGGTACTGTCATGCCTTAACTATGGTATCCTCTTACTTCCTGGTTCCACGGAGCTTAGCCACACCCCTTTATGACACGGTCTCCCTATTTAATCCGACCGCACCAGCTGATCGACGCTGGATTATTGAACTACGTTCCGTACTCATGAACCGGCTACAACATCGTTGTGAAAGCCCTCTGTTACCGGACCGGACTGGAAGACTTTAAGTTCCCTTCACCTCTCCTCATCCACGACTAAAGCTGAACCAGTGTTCTATGTGCCGGAAGCTAAGTAAAACCTCTGTGATAAGCGTTGCATCTCAAAGCTGTTATTTCCTGTCTCCAAAGTCCTTCGATAAAACAAACCCGTTACAGCTAACTTCAACTCATACTTTATCTCAGTTAGCTGCATCTGTCTTGCTTCAGTTAAAGTCTATGGAACAGCTATTGTAACTTCTTATCACCTAATTCATTAATACTACTAAGAGAATCTTTCTGATTCAGTGTCTGCTAATTACTACCGTTTACTACTTAAAGCTACAGTGCCTGTAATTGTGGACTTCAGTTATCGTTTACTACTTAAAGCTACAGTGCCTATAATTGTGGACTTCAGTTATCGTTTATTAATTAAAGCTACAGTACCTGTAATTGGACTTAAAGTCAATACCTTTTACTTTTTATAATAAATATTCAAACTATAAGAAATCTGCAGTTGTGTTCCTTCATAACAAATGTTTAGACGTGACAC
Source organism: Pelobates fuscus (assembly GCF_036172605.1). Lineage (NCBI taxonomy): Eukaryota > Metazoa > Chordata > Amphibia > Anura > Pelobatidae > Pelobates > Pelobates fuscus. Next base: position 232,002,839 of record NC_086319.1, on the reverse strand, counting down.
AAAGATCCTTGGATTGCTTTTTGAACCAAAGGTGAGACGTGTGAATAAATAGTATGATCCCCGCCACTTAACACCATGTAGATGCCACAGGGAAGGGTGAAAAGGGAGGTGTTTGAAGGCGTTGATTATATCTGTCTTGCTAAGCCAGGCTCCAACTCCTGCTGACAGGATGGCCTCTATCGCGTTGTCGATGGTAGCATATTGTAGTGGATTCAATTTTGTGTAATCAGGAGCTAGGAAAGAGGAAACTCTATCCTGGAGTAAAAATTATGAATCACAGATCTGAAATTATAACCCACCTCTAATAGGTGAAGAATTCTCCATGGATCAACAGGAGAAGGACCATCTTGCTTGGTTCATCTTGAGCAGGGGAAGTGGCTGTTATTTAGAGAGGAGGAGCCTTCTGCTTGGCTCCTCTGGATGATTCACTCTCCATGATGTTAAAAAGTTAGGTACTCGCACAGATAGTAAGCTCGGACATGCTAAATTTGTATGGAAACATGCTATTTTGCTCTCGACTCTGGTGGAGCCTCACAATCACATATCTGGCACCATGAGCGTCTAGGCCAGGGGTTTCCAACCCAGACCCCAAGTACCAGTCCAGGATTTAGAGATTACCCTGTTGTGTCTAAAAAGTTTTTTTTTTTTCCTAAAAACACCTTAGACACAACTTGGTTATCGCTAAATCCTGGCCTGTTAAGGGTACTTGAGGACTGGGTTGGGAACCACTGGTCTAGACAATGCCCTTTGATTTTTTTTTCCACAACAAATATATACTAGTTAAGTTATGTTCTATTCTTGAATACTTGAACATTTCTCCTTTTAAAAAAGTAAAAATTGAAAAAGAATGCAAAGGTGCATATAATGTTATTATGTCCTAAAATATAAAAGGGATACATTGTACTAGATTCATTTAGAAAATATTTACTAAGTCATGAACTGTGCCAAGAGAATGATTAAAAACAAATATATCAGAAGAATTTTACTTCTTTTGGAATGTATATTTATTTTTATTTCAAGAACTGTGAAACTATGCTCATCACCTGCAAATTAGAGACCTTTCACAGTACTTAAAAAAATGACCCCTTTGCTCCTTCCTTTAGCATTGAAGTGATTAAAGTAATACACATTTACAATGATCTAAATACTCCTTATTATCACGCCTGTACATCTTCCTTTGTAAGATCGCAGTGATAAGCAACTAAAAGACAGGTACTGAAAATGTTTGCATTTTGATGTGAATCAGCTTAATACTACATAAAAGAACCAAAAAAAGGTTTTACTGTTGAGAAAATATCTGAGCTATAAGCTTCAAAGCTATAGTAAGCTCCAACACTGTCTTTGTTCTGTCAGTTTTACTGATCTTATTATGGTAATACTGCACTTTCATTGTGTGATTAAAACTTCTCATTCTTTTATATAATAGATTTTATTCTATTTGGATCATATTATTTCTCATTACATTAATGACCTTATCCCTCATCGAATTTCCAAGAGCAAGATTTTGTTTTTACTTGGCTCTGCTCTACATAAATGTAAAGACAGTATCTATCCTTACATTGGGTCAAATGAAATGTAATAAATGCCTTATCTAAAATGATAACCCGGTTTACAAAATAAATTGTATCCCAAAAAAGAAACGTGAACTATAAATTCAGTTTACAAGTCCCTTGAAATATAACATGTTTTATTAAAACACAAGATAAAATGCTGATCTTTTCTAATAGTCTAACAATAGTATATCTTTCAGTACAGAAAGGTTTGGGCATTATTTTTATGTATTAATGGTTAAATGCCTTTGGTAAAACCATAAAGAACTTTATTAGCACAGTTGGAATGAAAAGTACGATTTACTGAATAGATTTATCAATTCTTTTCACTATGGTATATATAAAAAGATAAGTTAAAGGCATTTAAATAATTATAGTCTGCAGATTTTGTTACAGATTTGAGTGGGTTAAAGAGCTACTCCACATGTCTGTGTCTGAAAACTCCACATTATTCACCCTAATAAACACTCTGGTTTGGAATGTGCAAAAACAGCAAATAAAAATAAATATTCGTATCTTGCTTGTTTATTCCTCCTAAGATATTATTAATTGATATTTCCAGTTCCATCCTTTGGAGTTACGGACATCTATACTAGGGAGGAAGTGACCACGCAAGATATGCCGGTGATGTGCTTCCCACAATGGAATGCAAGATTTGTTTGTATGAATATGGAGTAAGGAGTGCCTTGTTGTCCTCCCAGAGTACGTTGTGAAACCATTAAAGAACTGTTTGACAATCTACTTGAGGCCAGCTAGGCTCCCACCACTGCTCCCCCTCTGCTGGAAGTTCTTCCACTACTGCTGGTAGCGCTGCCACTGACCTACTCCACTGCATGACTTTTCCACTTAAACCAGTATTAACCTTTTTTAAGGATGGAGTATTAATTAATTTTAGGCTCATACTATATTGTATAATTTCAGTGAATAAACCTCTTAATGTGACTATACTCATATTTTCTGTTTTTGGATGAACATTATCATGAAGACCTTTGGTTAGAATTTTGGTTTAGAATGGAGCTGTCTACAAAGAGCCAAGCTCTTTTTGTAGGCCACATCTTTTTAAAACTTTGATTGATGTAATAAATAATAAGAAGGGGTAGAAGAGGGTAAGAGATTGATGAAGTCAGGAAGATTAAATAATGTGCAGAGAGAAACATGGAAGATTAAATAATGGGAAAGAAGGGGGTATGAAATAATATAGTTAGAAACAGGGGATGGGTAGATAATGGGAAGAGAGGGGGAAAGGGGAAGCATGTGAATGGATTTGATAAAGAGTAAAAAATAAGTGGTGATCTATTCCTTTTGTCACATTAGTAGGTGAAGTCATGTGCAAGTTTGTTCTTGTGATGGTTCTTGTTAGACCTAAAGTAATAAAAAAAACTGAATATATCCCCTTTGACAGGGATATTGCTAAGCTTTACACGTTGCTTACTTTTATGTTTTAGCTCATTGCTGCCACTGTACGTACTGTACTGAGTTGATTTAAATAAAGGGATGATGTTACTATTTCTAGCTTTCCATCTTTAAATGCATCATTCAAAAGTCACAGGGACACTTCATAGACAAGAGTATTAGAGGACACGGCATCTTATTTGGTTGATAAGTATATCTGTACTCTCTATGTCAACACCATCCAGGTTATTCGATCCAGTAATAATTGCTGTCAATTCAAAGTAAATTCAAAGTGAATTTCACATTCAAGGCTTAAATAGATAAACTGAGATGAAAATAGACTAGGAGAATGTTTCCAATTCCACCATTTTGGTCAAATTTTTGAAATTCACTTTGATTTTGTTTCATTTCTCACTTTAGTGAATAACCCTGAATGAATCACATCTGTGCACTTAGGGATGAGGAATATGTTATGATTCTGGAATGAGTAAAGCAACATTGTGCTGTATGGAGAGTGGAGCCAACATCTGTAAAGTAAGGGCACAATGATACATTAAGTATACACTTACATGAATGGTGACATGTTTAGCATCCACAGCACTTTGTCAACAACGTCTGACAAAACACATGCAGTAGATGCAGTTCTCCCAGCCCCCATCATGTAATTGTATATACTACATTTATTTGAGCTTTTCAGTGCTAATATTTTATGGTAATTATACTGGGAAATGAGAAATAAAGGCAAAGCATTTTTTCTCTACAATGTGTAAGTACTGGAAGTGATTTTTTTGTTTTGTTTTTTTCTCTCAAGCATTCTGCAGTGCCTATCCAATGTTGATAATGGTAATGTTCACTATAAGTTTATCTTGCCTAGTTACTGCTACAGTGGGACTCACACAAAGTTTGAGTGGGAGACAGCCTCTTCTATTTGTCCTTGAGATTTGTGGTTATGATTAGCTCTGTGCCTACTGCTTGTAGTCAGTTTAATTTAACACTAGCTTGGAATCACCAAGTTACAGTTTGTCAGGTCTTTTTTGTTAAGTGTTTGTTGAGTGTTCAGTTGATTTTATCACTCTGACCACTTCATCTCACCTCTATCAACATCATTTCCATTACCATTAATCAACCAAGTGCTAGTATACAGGCTAGTTTTGAGACAGCTTCCACTGCTGATGCCATTCCACTTGCCTCTTCAGCAGATGCAAGGTAAATGGTTAAGGGTACCATATTGTGCCAATGAAGCAATATTTGGGATTACTTTGAGTGATTCAATGAAGGATGATTTGAAAAGTGAAAAGTGTGTAGCAAGGAAGTAAGTGGGTCAACTCACAAGTTCCAGTAGGTTACATTGGAAAAGATACCACAAATCTGTATTACTGAGGGAATAAGCAACAAGAAAGTACTAGGGCAGGCAGCAGGTCAACTAGTGTTGTAACTGATAATATGTTGTAGACACTATCTACCACCAGTGGTACTTCCACTACAACTACTACCACCACGTGGGCATTAAGAAGATAGTGCAGGTAGTTAACAGAAGCAAGTTGGACAGAAACAGTCAGATCTTTTTTTTGTGATTATGCCCTCCCTTGCGGAGTCTTGCTGCATTGCTCTGCCTGCTACCTCCACAGATGCAGTTAGCACAAGCTGTTAGGGCACTGTCTTTTTGCTCACTGTTATTGTTGTTCTATTTTATTTACAATGAAACACAAACCTCATGACAACAGGAATGATGAAACACATAAATGGATAAATTGAACATAAACATACCAGTTATTATTGAGCAAAAATACTAGTGAGAGTGAGAGGATACCAAAATAAAGCCCCCAACTTTTCATCTGCAAGCCTTTGTGAGGAATGGCCATCCACAAGCAATCGGAATGACTACCATCCATGGTCATATGATTGTGAATGGAAAGACCTCAGGTACAGTAACATATCTTGAGTCCTACAAATAATAAATCAAACAAATTACAATTAATATTTAGATACATAACCAATATTACATACCTAGTCATAGAAGGTATAACAGGATAACAGGAGAAACCAAAATGCTGCTTATTGAGGTGTGGGTATACTATATTTGGGTATGTTTGTTTCATTTATGCTTGTTTATTTGAAGGTCTAACAGTGTGCCCTACGTGGTAATCATTTGTACAAAGCTTTGCTCTTCTCAGAGTGGTAAGAGTGAGAAGTTGGTCAATTACCAACTAACGTTTTCATAATTTTTTTTTTTTTAAATCCTCTACCTTTAACTTTAAATGACACCTGCTCCCTATTTTTCAATAAGATTACACGCAATCATTATAAAAGGTTATTTCTAGTACTATATTTTATTATAAGGATATAATTATCTACTATTGTCAACTTAGAATTGACATTGCCAAAATATCTTATATTGTCTAACTTTAGGTCAGGCCATTTTAAAGCCATTAATGTATGCAGCACATTATTGGCACCTTTTTTTTCCAGCTTCTTTTCCAGCTTCTGACGAGCCAAACTGTAACATGGACACAATTCTGCTGTCCACAAAATGTTTTTATTTTCGGATGAAGGGATTCAGCCTTCACAAGTTTATCTTTGCACAAGTCTAGATCATGCTAACTTGAACCGCATTATTTATTCTTGCACATTTAGGTTATCTGAATCCTTTAAATGAGATTTTTAGGGTTTTTGTGGTGTCTGAAGAAAATGAGTCTGCATCTTGCTGGAAGTCGATCTTTGGTGTTTGCTTTATAGGAGGGATGGTGTGGGGTCAGAGTATATCTGGATGAAGAGTGTATGTGACGTAGCTCTGAGAATGGGAAATCCGATGTGACTGTATTTAAAATCCAACTGTAATTTCTGTTTGTGGGGAAGATTAATGTCAATGTGAGAAATGAGAACCTATTACCTTTGTAAAAAGAGTCTGCTTATAGTACCCATGCAATAAAGATGAATCTGTGGTATGTATAAGTTAGTATAGCGTGATGCATTTATGTGCTTGATAGGATGTGCAAGGTGAACAGGTTTTGTTTCATTAAGGTTTGGTTATCTAGCAAACTCCTAGGACATTCATAAGGTAGAACAAGATTAAATAACTTTGCATTTTTTATGTACAACACCCAGGGCCCCTAACATTGTGAGCCAAAAAAAGTACAGACCCCTACACCAGAAAAGTTGGAAAACACAATATGGATTTCAAAAATTGCTTTCTCTATTGACATTGTTGTTTGTGATCACAAATCTATCCCTCCTGTTCACTTTGTTTCTGATAAAGATATCCAACTATCCCTGATTTACTTTAGCACTTTACCATTCTACTCTAATTCCAGAACTTAAATTATTGCCAAGGTTTTAGAGAGATGCTAGCATGGTTTAAGGCCCTAACACACATTTCACTGATGAATACAGATAATCAATAGCAGGTTTTTGTACATTTTTATTGTACGTTACTATGGTTTAACAGATGTTAGTTGTCTGCATTATATCTGCAACAGTGGGAATTGGGCCCTAAATGTCATTACAAAACATCTGAAATCTTTTGAATATCCAAATGGCTTTTGAATCTTGATCCAAATTCTAGTGAGCAAGTTCTTTTTTATATATTATATCTGGCTAACCAGAATAATATCAGTTTCTTGGAGGTAATCCGCAGATTTTTTTCAAAATGGAAAAAGTGTATCATGAAAGATTTCATGCATTATGCAATAGCATACCTCTTACCCCCTTCAGCTGTATTCATGACAATAGTTCTCCATATCTAACCACACTATTTCAAAATATATTATCTAAGGCTGTGAACTTTCTAGAAGGGTCTCACTCTGCATAAGTAACATATTTAGGAATTTCAGCTGTGTTTTTATTGAATAAAAAGTTGACATCATGCCAATCTTTAGGTTTTATCACTGTTCATTGTCTTGTAGACAACCTCCTGCACAGCATTTTTTCTTTTTTTTTTTACTAGAAGTGCTATTGGAAGTTTTGACAGTCAACTTATCGTTGTGCCAAGATAGGCTCGGAAATGTACAACCTTTCTTGTTAAAACCAAACATAAAACGTGCTTAATCTATTTGATTCTCATGAGCATTCCAAATGTATGCTTAGTTGGCAAATGACAAGCTGATCACAAGGACACGTGAATAATGTGTAAATTTGCAAAGTAAAGATAATTAAAAGACTGCACTTGAAAATTACTTGTAGAATAAAAACTGAAAGGAACACTCTGGACATCATAACAACGTCATTAAAATAAAGTTGTTATGGTGCCACGATGTCCCTCATGCTGACTTACCTTAAGGGATTAAACCATTCTTGAATGGTTTAACCCCAACGTCTGTGTCCCGTCACCAAGTCCCCCTACCTCAATGCCCTTCCATTTTCTAAAAATGTCTAAACTGGAAGACTTTTACAGACTTGCGGAGTGGAGCTGCTGATTTGCTGAGAGTGTCCCTTTAAAAGAAAATTCTAAACATCAAAATAACTTTAGCTTAATGAAGTGGCTTTGGTGTATAGATCATGTCCATGTGGTCTTACTACTCAGCTCTTCATTTAGAAGTTAAATCACCATGTTTATGCAGTAGTAATGTTGAGGATATAATCATAAGGTGCCCTCAATATGTTCTTTGTCCTTGGCACACTAAAGAACAGAGTTCTGGGCTGCCTAAGTCACACGTGCTGGAGGTTAAATAGCACCCGGCACTCAATTGTCAATATCTCTGGATGTGCAGTGTTTGAAGTTTTAAGTATAAATATAAAGATAAAGTTGTGGTAGTTGACTTCCAGTAGCTTAGTATAGACCTTAGTAGAGAAGGAAGAATCAGTAATGTTTGGAGCATAAATATAGAACAAAGTATAGGTCACAACACTTATCATCACTGTATTCTATTTCAATTCTATTTTATAATGTAAGTACTTTGAGCAGAATAGTTGTTCTTCTCATCCAATAGGATAAGGGTGAAGACACACAATTTGTGGACCAGTATTTGAGGAGAGGAGTTAAGAAGGAAAATCTTATGAAGCTTAGGCAGACCAAGTCATTTGCCTACTGAACTTGTGGCTTTAAAATTACCCACTGAAGAAACAGGATTTATATTCTCCATTCTTTGATCCTTTTTTTTTTTTTTTTGCATTTTTGTTTTATTTAGTTTTTTTTATTACTTTATTTTCTTTTTGATGTTTTTTTCTGTCTTTGATTTTTGTACCTTTTGATATCTCTGGTTCCACATAGATATTAGTATAGGGTCTGCCTCCTTGCTATGCATTCTCCAGACGGTCAGTTTGTACAATACCTTTTTTGGTGATGCTTCTGTTCCTGTCACCACACTAACAAATCCCTTTTAGTCCCTCCATTTGTCACCTTAGCTTGAGTGCCTTTAAAGGAAATAGTGAAGCTTCCCAGCATGTAGCCCAACATGGAGCCATCAGCAAAAGCACATGATAACTTCAAGTACTGGGACATCTTTGCATACTGGCGAGATCATACTATAAGCTGCATTATATACACATGGAGGCATATATACACCCACTTATGGGTGTTTTGACTCTGTCACAGTCATTAGTGCAGCAATCTCCATACATTTATTTCCTATGCAATCTATATTATTTATCCCACTTTCACCCATCCTTCATTTTCATTTCTCACTTAGTTGTCCCTTTGCAGACATATGTTCGTTACAACCATAACTTATTAACAAAAACAGCTATTTATATCTGTCTAGAAATGATTAATATAAATACGTAAATGGAAGAACAAAGGGTTCTTTACTTTTAGTCTGTTATATTTATACAATTTACAAACTTGCTTTACTTGCAATTATCTAAATCTATCTTTAAAAATAAAATATTAGCTTCCAACAAACTATTTAATAGTCTTACATAATACAATTATTAATGTTCCAATGTGTGCCATCAAACTTTTTTCTATAAATACATATATGTTCCAGTTCTTCAAAAATGTTTTTTCCTTTTTATGAATTCCGGCTCTTTGTACCACTGAAAGTTAAAGACCATTAATGTAATATATAAATCTAGAACAGCCCATAGGAAATTCATCACATAATAATCACTATAATAAAATAATTTTGCTAGTTTTAGATGCATTGGAAAGTTTTATTATTTTAAACAAGCTGGCATAGGTTAAAGACCTATCATGTAACATTCTTGTAGTCTTTTTTACATTCAAATCAGAAGTATATGTGTATGATATTGTAATTACCAGTGCAATTTATTTAAAATGTTTTTGTGGGATATTTACTGATGATTTGTGAATTATGTGTAATATTATTATCAACTTTTCATATTTTTGCTATGATGTATTAACCAAGCATGATACATTTTCCATGGTTTACAGAAACATACACTTTGCAAAAATGATGAGTATTATGTCACATTTATTTAGTGACCTTAAAGAAACACAATAGTGTTAAGTATACAAATGTGTACTTTTAAAACTATAGTTTTACAAATATTGTTTAGCTTTCCAGTCCCCATTGCCTGCATTTAAAAAAGTGTTACATTTACCTTATTTCAAGCACCATGCATGTCTCATTGTGGCTTGCCCCTCCCAGACTCCTTGACTGAAATCATCAAACTTGACGATCTCAGCCAATCAAATGCTTCCCATAGGAAACCATTGGTAGGCTATTGTACATATGCAGCAAAATCAGCCAAGCAGCCAATCAGTGCCAATTGGCATCTCCTTATAGAGATGCATTGAATCTTCAACATAGATCTCAAGATCCAGAAAATTAATTATTTACTGCTATACTCACTAGTTAAATAAAAACTACTATTGCTGTTGTTGTTAAGCCTATTTACAACATATCCAGAATGATCTCTATATAAAAATAAAATCATCAAAGTATCTATGATAGGTGACCTAATTTGCCCCTCACTCTGGGCTACTATAAATAAATGTGTTTTGCCAGCCAAACATGAAAAATATTGTGTAACTGGGTGCAAACCTGGCCCCAATAGCAGAACATTGACACTGTAAACAAGACAATTAAATATGAAATCCTTATTATTTAAGATCCACTGTATGCTCTCAATAAAAAAATGTATATGATCCACTGAAATGTTTTAAATTATATAAACAGCTCTGATGCATCAAGGCATTGACTCCACAAGACCTCTGAACATGCCATCTGGTATCTGGCACCGAGCAAATAGCAGCAGATCATTTACATTGTGCAATTTGCAAGTGGGGCCACCATGTTGGGTAGGTACTAACCACTACATATCGGGAAGACCACACAAGACTTGCCATTTGGAGATGCCCTGCAGTCATTTAGCGATCTCTATTTGGTCCTTGTCAACGTAATTCAGAGGTCACATGCCAATGACTAGTGGATGAGTGGAAATTGTAAGCCAAGTATTCAAAATTACAATCTAGAAAATAAGCAAACATGTTGAAACAAAATACAATATAGTCAGTCAGCCAGTATAAAAATCCTATTTAGGACAAAAAAAATATAGTATTGGTAAATAATGTATGATCAACTCAAATGGCCAACTGTCCTACTATTAGCTCTGGATTGGCATTCTTACACAGGGAGTAATGAACCTTTAAATCATTAGAAAAGAGTGACAACATACCAAATTCAGTGAAATAAAAAGAAAAAGTTTAAAATTATTAAACAAAGTATTGAAATACTATACATAGTACACATTACAAATAGAAAGCAAGATTTCTATAATGTGTTTTGTGTACTCAGTCAGACTCCAAGTCAGTGTAGAGTGGCTTACTTTTTGATCTAGGATTTAAATTGGAGCACAGGCAATACGTTTAGCTAATTCTCCAATGTTAGTTTTCTAGTTAGATCGTAGTATCTGATTGTCACCTCAAAATGCCCAGCCAGCTACTTGTGGTTTATGCATGGAAATTAGGTCCTGTAAAGTTGTCCAAGTGAAATAGTAAATTATATTCTCCATGATTGCATGCTAATGCATGCGGACAGCAGCTCTCTCAAAGTTCTGGAGCCACTATTTAAAGAACAAATGCTACACAGAGATCTTCACTGATGTACCAATCAGTGCTACCTCATGTGCCTTGCTCTACTATTGAGAATGAGCACTAGCTATTGTGATGGTGGAGAAAAATAGTATACTATTGGCTATGGGGATCTTGGCAGGAGTTGGGATTAATAGTGACCATTGTGTGCAAGAATTATTACTGCCAATGGAGAGGATGGACCTAAGTCTGCTTTTGGAAGGGGGTAGATGGAATCTATTGCAACTGGGACAGGGAGAAATTGGCTACTACTAGCAATAAGCATGTGGCACCTGGAAAACACCTACCTTATGCCCCCTCTCTTTTTACAAGGAGCCCTGTTGGGGGGGGGGGGATATTAACTTAATACCTATTTTAAGGTTTTGCATCCTATGCAACTACATATGTATGTAGGATTAAGATTTTGCCTTTGGATACTCATTCTCTGATATTATTAGAGGAGTACTTTACTAATGGCTGTTTTCTATTATAATCTATTCACAATCAGGTATTACCAGAGGATACTGGGATAGGGGATTTTACTTCAATTTCTAATTTTATCCACTGTCATTTTTCCCGACCGTTGTTTAATCACGTCTGGGGTATGCTTTGGACTTCCAAAAGTATTCTCTGATGATTTATACACCTATTTTTCTACCTGTATTTAGAGTTATGCAGGCAATATTCTTTTGAGCTTGATCATATATTTTAGGATATACCCATATTCCTATGCCACTTGGCAATTATTGATAGGGTTACCTAATTATATCTTATCACTATATACATTGTATATCTCTCCAAGGATACTGTTTCTATGTTTAATCTAGATCACAATAGTTTGTTGGCTATTTTGTAACAAGTACAACTTGTACTTATTAACTCCAGTAGTTGGTCCTATTTTATACTTTATTTTATTTTTTGCACTTATTATTATTTTTTCACTTTTTTGGTGTCTTGTTATATTTAGATGTGTGTACCCGGTTAGGGCAATAAAGTTTTTTTCATTTTATCCTATTTTTTAATTTCGAGTACTTTTGTGCTTTATATGAGTAAGGCACTTTATGCCAATTATTTCAATTTAGTCATTGCTACCAGGGTAATAGGACTGATATCAGGTGTGCTTTTCTGCAAATCCTGTCTCAGCCCTTCCTATCACCTGGAAAACATATATGTATTATCCTTTTTAAATATTATACTATTAACTGTTTTTATGTTGTGTACATGCATGTGTCAGGATCCCGCGGGCGGCTGCGAGGGGAGGCTGCAGTCCGCTCGTGGCACTCACCCTCCAGCCGTCCGCGGTCCCCTTCTCGTCGTACACTCGGCGAGCGGCATTCTCCCAGCCTCGGATGCCGCCCGCGTCTTCCTCTTCGTCCCCCAGCGGCAGCATGCATGACTCTGCATGCTGGGAGACCGCCCATTTTTGTAAACGATGGGGTCAGCCACCTGACCCAGCGTTAAAGGCACAGTGCCTCGATCACATTGGGAGGTATAGATATCTCCCACGTGTGATTGTTAATTCTGATTGTAAATTATCCAATCAGAATTAATCAATGGGTTTAAATACTTACCTTTCCTGTCTCTCTCTGCCTTGTTGTGGTCTTTGCTTTCTAGTATTGCTGTTCTACTTGTGTTTCTCTCTGGTTACGTACTCTCTGGCTTGTTTATCCGACCTTGTGACTTTCTCCTACCCTTTGACCTCGGCTTGTCTCTCGTTATTCTGTCTTCTGGTTCCCCTTACTCGGCTTGTCTCCTGACTATTCTTTGTGTGCTTAGCCCGGCCACTCTAAGGTCCGGTACTGCACCTTTTCTGTGTGTGTGTTAGCGTGTTTGGTTCCCAGAAATGTGACAGCATGTGATGTTTCAGAGAAGCTAATGAGGAATACAATCTATAGGACTGTTATAAAGAGCCATTACTCACCAGTGTTGTTCAGTTCTAGAACATTTGATTTGTGTTACATAAAGTGCTCCATTCTTTACTCTAATTTAGTTATTATTGCAGTTGAATAAAATAAAATAATTCAACATGTGCATGCAAAATGTAATGCTTGAAATGAGAGGGAACGGAAAGAATAGACATAATGTTAAGGCTAGGTATAAAAAAGTTGAAATAGAGCTAGTGAAGAAAAATGTTTCCAAAACAATTAGTCATTATCATAAAACAACATTCACCTAATTCGAAACATATTTATTATAACATTCTTTATTAAACAGTTATCTTTGTTAATGAAGAAGCTGTTTTGTCCTTAATATCACCTTTTCAGAAAACCTATGTTCTGTTTCAGGCACACATTTGTGCTCATTTTTCAACATGACAACATGTTTATATAAAAGAAGAATAATAAAAAATATAAAGGTATGAAGTTCAAAACGATGAATAAAAGAAATCATATGATATGACAATGGAAACATAGCTGGCTATTCAACAGATGTTTTTATTGAGTTAAGGTATCACTATCACTGTTTAATTCTACTTTGTGAACAGCAGTGACCTCATTTGACTAGCTCAAATCGTCTCTGTTCCATGACCTCTCTGCTGGTATGAATGATAAAACACTATGACTTATAATACATGCTACCAAATATGCACTCTATTGTTTTTGGTTCATTGTGAAAGGATTCTGGAATAGTTGTGCTTTGTGAATGGCACCTGTAAAAACATGTCAACCACAGGCTATAGAATTACAATTCCTTACAGCATGCATTTTTTCAAACGGTTAACTGCATTTTATAAGCAACTTGCTACAAGCTCAAATACTTTTTTTTCCATACAAATAAACACTAGCAAACCATAATAAAATTTTTTTTATACTATTTGTGCTTCTTTTGTTACATTTACACACTATAGTTAACAATATATTTTTTAATGTGTATACAGGGTCACCTTAAAATTACTCTGTGCCCCTTTACAAGCCCACTGACTGGGCCCCATGAGACACAGGCTACCAGACAGAAATACTCCATGTATGCTCTTAGAGAGAAATGCACATTCAGAGACACATATACAGATATACATTCCAGGCAATCTTGTGGGATACACACACATATATATGCAGTCACAGTCACACACATGGGCACACACAGGTACAGATGCACACTGCAGACATACACACCAAACTATAATAAAATCTCTAGTGCAGGGGTAGGCCACCTGTGGCACTCCAGACGATTCATTATGTTAGCCTAAAGGGCAGGTTTGGTTAAGTACCTTGTTTCTGAAGTGTCATGTGGACGGACAATCAAGCAAAATACTAGTGCAATGGATGAGCATGTTCAGTTGCTTCAGGATTCAGAGTTCCATTCTTGGTGCAAAAAGGGGGATGGAATGGAGAGGAACTATTTTTTTTTTTTTAGGGAGGCCATACAAGTTTTTTGTTATGGACAAGAGGTCTGTCCAGTGATGATTGATGATTTGGTGACAACCACTAAATGTTGTTTTTATTTACAGATCAAGTGAAAGAGACCAATAGAGGGAAAAAAGAAGGGGCAGTAAACAAAATCTATACTTCCAAGAAGGATTTTCCAAAAACTTTGATTTCAGCTATTGAAGGAGACAGACCAACATACAAAGACATTACCGTTACAATGCAAGTAAATCCACCAGGCAGTAACTCCTTTTTCAATTCAAACATCTATTTGTGCTTTATAGGGGTGAATGCCCCTATAAAGGTACTGTGAAAAACAAAAAGATGTTGTTTAACAAAAAAAAAAAAATATTTAACATTTGAAGACAATATTTATTTCTCTAAACTCAGTTGAACATTATGGGTGGAAGGAATATGACCTTGATTTAATTAAATATGATCATCTTTGTGAGCGTATCCAGAATACAGCTTTGTATTCCTAGCACTATAGTGTTCGTTCAAGAAACAAAAAAAGGTTATTTTTTATCAAATAGTAGCCAGTAAACTAACATCTGAGAGTAATATATCTGACTTTAAAATGAATATACTTTTTTTTTAAAAGATAAAGTGTTCATTTAGGCTGGTGGAATTAAAATGTGAATGCTGACATGCATATGTTATATGATTTGTACATCTTAAACTTAGTGCATATTTTTTTCACAAATCATACAAATGTGAAAGGAGCCTTTGAGAAGAAAGTTTTCATAGTTGGGGTATTTTATCATTTGACAGGTCATATATTTCTGTGGTGTGTAGAGAACATTCTGTTAAGTTGTTTTTTTCACAGCTGGTTATCGCTAGATGAATATGTCAATGTGATAAAGGTGAATCAAAGTAATTGTTTCAACAACCATTTTACTATTATTATAGAGGTATGTTTTCTTTCCATTGAGTAATACATCAGCCATTCTGATGGTTATTAGGCAATAATTGTGTTTAATATTACATGCTTATATATGTATATATAAGCTAAGGAACCAATTCTAAGATTTAAATTGGAGCCATATGCAATTCTTTATTAAAAAATAACTACTGTGTATTTTCACATAGTATATTTTTTTAATGACAAGTTAATATTACAATGAAAAAAAAAAAGATTTTGAACTTTTTTTTTGAGAGGTTATATGATGATGTAAAATACATAATCTGCTGCAGCTCAGAATCCTGTATTTCATACTGTTAAAATCAACTTGGTGTCTATCATCTAAACTAGAAATAAACTCTAAACTTTAATATATCTTTTTTTTTTTTATTTAATAATTTTTATTGTTTTATAGTTTTGAAAATAAACATACATTGTTGAAGCGAGTTTACAACATAGTAAGAATATAACTTATACAAAGTCAGGATTAAACAGGTTGACAAAAGGTTACATTAAAGGTGAATTTAGTAACAATTACTGTATTTTTCTTATAGATTAGTACAAGTAGGGGTTATAAAGTCTCTGAAGATTTAATTCGATGATTCTTTGTTTATCTTTGTATTATTTGTAGTGAAGTATAGGTTCCATGGTTACACACTCATTATGTATCAATATAATGTAATATGAATTAATGTAGAGCAGGATAAGGTAATTAGAAATAATTAGTAAGAGTAAGTAATGTGAAATAAAGGAAAGTAAAATATGGTAAAGTAGGCGAAAGTAATCGGTAGTGGGAGGAGATAGAACAACATGAATTAAAGTAAATAAAGGTAGGTAAAGGTAGGTAAAGGGCTGTAAGACCAAGTTTTTACTTGAGGGGGTTATTGATGTAGGTTGGTGAGATAACAGAATAGTCTAATTGTTTGTATGTTTAATAGCCAATGGTGTGTAGGTATTGTATTCATTCCAGGGGTTCCAAGTCTCTCTGAATTTATTCAGTTTTCCTAATTTGGCCGAAGTAATTTCTTCCATTAGTTTGATTTCTTCAACCTTCTGAATCCACTCCCGTATCGTAGGAGGTTGTGGTTGTTTCCAGTACTTAGGGATGAGTTGGGTGGCAGCCATAGCTAAGTAACAGAACAGGTTGTATTCTATCTTTGAGAGTTCTTGTGGTCTGAGAAGAAAGATATAGTATTCCTGTGAGCAGGTAAATGTGTTTAGGCAAATTAGTTGGACAATATTGTGGATTCTCTTCCAGAATTTCTGAATAGTTGGGCATTGCCACCAAATGTGAGCATGGTGTGCATTTGGGCTTTGACATCTCCAACATAAGTCTGGTGAAGTAATGTAGAATTTGTGTAGTTTAGCCGGAGTGTTATGCCAGCGGGTTATTCTCTTGTAGTTACATTCTTGTGCATGAGTAGATATTGATGCCTTATGAGTTGAGATAAAGGTCTTTTTCCATTGGATACTTGTTAGAGTAGTTTGAAATTCATTTGACCATTTCAGGGTGAAGCTGAGAGGTTGTTGAGGAAGAGTTTCTCTAAGTATAGAGTGGATAGTTGATAAAGTTCTGATTCTTGGTGGGTGTTTAGAACACAGAAGTTCGAAATCTGTTAGAGGCCTATTTCCCATCGGTAGGAGTGATTTAGTGTTAATGAAATGTTTCATTTGGTCGTAGGAAAATAGTTGGATTCCGGAGTGTTTATCTGAATCAGTAAGTTCTCGTAGGGTTTTTAGTTCGTTCTTCTTAATTACGTCGCGGAGTTGTAGAAATGGGCCATTGAAATGTAGGCCTAGTTGTACCCCTGCGTTGCCTTCCAGTAAGTAGGGATTGTGAGATAACGGATATATTGGTGGTGGATACTGTGCTATCTCTGTTTGTGTTCTTAGTTTGAGCCAAATATGTAGGGTGGGGGATATTGTTGGGTGTTTATTTAGTTTTCCCATTCTTTGATCATCGATGAGGATCCAAGGAAGTATATGGAGCGGAATGTCTGTGCAGCCCTTTTCGAGTTCCACCCATTGTAGAGTGTTGGAATTGTTCGTCCATTCGTATATCCTTTGTAGGTGGGTGGCTTTGTGGTAGTTTTCAAGGTCTGGAAGGTTTAGGCCTCCTTGTTCGCGTTTCTTTATTAGAGTTTGGTACGCTAGACGGGGGGGATTATGAGCCCAAATAAATTTCAGTAGTAATGATTTAAGTGTGGAAAAGAATTTAGATGGTATGTGTAGTGGAATTGTTTGTAGCAGATATAGGATACGGGGGAGGATATTCATTTTGAAAATGTTAACTCTGGCTAGCAGTCCAAAGCATGGCTTGTGCCATCTAGATAAGTCTTTAGTGATAGAAGCAATTAGAGGCGGGAAGTTTAAGGAATAAGTAGAATCTAGTTTTTTGGGTATGTATACGCCTAGATATTTAATGGAGATAGGAGACCATTGAAAGGCAAATTTGGCTTTGATCTCATTACTCAATGTGTCTGGTAGAGAGATTGGCATCAGATCACATTTGTTGAGATTGGCTTGAAAAAATGAAATCTTCCCATAAAGTTGCATCTCGTTGATGATGATGGGAATGGTTTTGTGTGGGTCGGCCATTGTAAAGAGAAGATCGTCTGCGAAAGCTGTGACTTTATAGGTTTGATTTTTGATCTGTATTCCCTTTATTAGGTTATTGTCGCGGATGCCCTGGAGGAAGGGTTCAAGTACCAAAATAAATAAGAGTGGTGATAGTGGGCATCCTTGTCTCGTGCCATTAGAGATCATTACTGAATTTGAAAGCTGGCCATTGATTCTCAGTTTCGCCGTAGGCTTTGAGTAGATAGCGTCGATCCATTCTGACCATCTAGGGCCAAAGTTGAGTGCTTTTAGAGTGTGTTTTAGTAGCGACCAGTTGACTCTGTCAAAAGCCTTTTCTGCATCAATGGCTAAAAGAGCGCTGTTGATGTTATGGGTTTGGGCCCAGTGGATAATATTTATGATTTTCGTGGTATTATTTTTGGCCTCTCTACCAAGTATAAAGCCGGCTTGATCTGGGTGTATTATTGTTGGCATAATTGGTTTGAGTCTTGTGGCCATAATTTTGGTCAGTATCTTCAGGTCTATATTGATAAGTGAAATAGGTCTGTAGTTTCCACAGAGAGTTTTATCTTTCCCGGGTTTAGGGATAATAGCGATAGTTGCTTCAAGCGCTGAGTTTGGGATAGTAGATGAAAGTTGAGACATATTGTAAGCCTGAACAAATGGTTGTGCTAATATGGATGACAATTCTTTGTAGTATTTCCCGGTATATCCGTCGGGGCCTGGGCTTTTGCCCAATGGTAGGGATTTAACTGTCATTCTAAATTCTTCTTCGGTTATTGGGCTATCTAGAAATGCAATTTCGTTTAAGGGAATCGTGCGTGTAATCCTAGGTTTAAGAAATTCTATTATTTCTTCAGAAGTTGGCTTGATATTCTTGAGATTGTAAAGTTGAGTATAGAATTCGTGAAAAGCGGAAAGTATTTCTGGCATATGACAAGTTTTGGTTCCGTCCTTTTTCTTAATTTCAGAAATGAAAGTTGATTGTCTTTCTAGTTGGATAGATTTGGATAAAAGTTTGCCTGCTTTGCCACTTTGGGAGTAATAGGTGCTTTTTGTTAAGGAAAGTTTCCTTTTCGCTTGAAGCTGTAAGATAGATTCTAGTTCCGATCTTTTGCCTAAAAGCTGTTTGTAATCATCTAAGGAAAGATTGGCTTTATGCTTGCTTTCTAGGTTGGTGATGTCTCTTGTGAGATTTTCTATCTGTTTTTCCTTGTGTTTCTTGAGGGCGGCTGCTGATTTAATAAGTTCTCCTCGAAGAACTGCCTTGTGAGCTTCCCAAGTCATGATAGGAGTGGTATCATTGGTGTTGTTTTCTGAGAAATAGTTCGATGCCGCTTCTCTTAACTTGTTTAGGGTTGTTTTGTCGTTTAGGAGTGTATCGTTAAGTTTCCATTGGAAGAATGGAGTTGCATTGGTAGGTAGGGTGAGAGTAAGTGTCATGGGAGCATGGTCTGACCATGTAATTGGGCCATATTTGGCTTCTTTAATTAGTGGGAGATATCTATGTTGTACAAAGATAGTGTCAATTCGTGAGTATGTGCCTGCAGGTGCAGAATAGAAGGAGTAATCTTTGCCTGTGGGGTGTATGGATCTCCAACTGTCGTATAGTTGAGCCTCATATAAGGATTTTTTAATGAAGGAACGAGGTTGGGATTGATATATTCTAGAGCTTGAGGTGGTGTCTAGTGATTCATCTAATACTATATTCATGTCTCCTCCCATAATGAGGATTCCTTCCCGAAAAATTGATAGTTTGTGTAAGATTTTTTGGAGAGTGTGATTTTGTTTTTTATTGGGCAGGTAGATATTGGCCAGAGTGATTTGTGTGTTACCTATTTTGCCTTTAACGAAAATAAATCTTCCGGAGTCGTCAACTAGTTGTTCTTGAAAGGAGAATTGAACGTGTTGACTTATGAGAATTGCCACTCCTTTAGATTTCGCTTCTGAAAAGTTACTATAATATCCTAGAGGGAAATCTTTATTACGTAGTTTGGGAGCAGAGTCTTTTCTGAAGTGTGTTTCTTGTATAAAAACTACTTGTGCCTTATATCTTTTGAAATCAGTAAGAGCGAGGGATCTTTTTTCGGGGGAGTTCAAACCCCTAGCGTTTTGAGTGTGGATTGTGATATTAGTCATATTTGCCTTGGATGATGAGATAATGATAAATCGACCCGGTATACTGGTTGAAAAGGATAGTGGAGTGAGTGAGTGGGATAAGTAAGTAGGTCTGTAAGACGTAGTATAGTTTGATTTGGTGTAAGACAGAGGTTGAGTTGAGTTTAGGCCTCCTTTGATGTGGAGACAGAAATGGTGTGTTAGGAGAGATAATTGTACAGTCTTTCAGGGAGGGGTCTAAAAGTTAAGAGGTTTTGGGAAATTAAGAGAGGGAGGAATTACTTGGCCTTACAGCACCTGTAGGTAGATCTGAAGAGTCAGGTAATAATATAAAAGTTTTCAATTACAGTAATTGACTAGAATGTTTAAGTGGTATAACCAGTTATCAATAGCAATGTAAACAACAATATCAAACAAAGTATAAAAAAAAACAATAAAACTTTTATCAATGGTTAGAGAAAATGAGATCCTCTGGAAAAACAGAGGTTGGATATGTTTGTTAAATCCTGAGAGGATTAAGAATACTCGCTGGATGTGATTGTCCTGAAACTATAGGTTCAGGGAAGTGTGGAAGGATGATTGAGAATAGGAATAGGGGAGATAAGGATAGGTATAGGTAGAGGAAAGGAGGGGAATAGGGAGAGGGGAGAAGCAAAAAGGAGAATAAAGAATATGATGGATAGAGGATTTAGAATTTTTTCCCCTGAGGGAAATTCAGTTCTATCTCGACGCTAAAGATAGAACCAGGTTATTTTTGGGGTTGTGGACTGGATCTGAGGCTGGGGACTCAGATTGCAATCTCAAAGCTTAAATAGTAGTAATGGAGAAAGTAGAAGGTGTCTAAATCACCAGCATTATAGGCGTGTACAGGTAGGTTACGGTGTATGTTTAAGAGTGACACATGTTACATTCAATAAGTTTTAACAAAGTCTCTAGCTGAAGATTGAGGGTTTGAAGGTCGTAAGTCTTACTGATGGTTAGAGGTATTATTTAGTATGGAACGTTGGCATGTTATGGTTTGTAAGTAGCTGGTGGGATAATTTCGGTGCTGTCAGGTAGTATAGTACATATTTCGAAAAATTATTTATATTTATTGACAATTATGTTCGTCTCAGTCGTGATTGGGTAGTAGTCATCTTGGGAATTAAGGAAGTTATTACATATCTATATAGGTGAAGTTGCAGGGATGTATAAATGGGATATATAATGTCATTAGAATATGAACATAGCGGATGAAAGAAGATTGGTTTCAGAAATATCTACCTGTTACTTTTGTTGGCATTGAAATATAATAGTTACTGTCTAATAATACATGCTATGTAGGTTTTAACAAGACTAACATTACTATTCAACTGTAAACAAGAATTAGTTATGTAAAGAATGCAAGCTTAATAAAATCGATATACGACCTGATTCAGTGGAGCTAAAACGAAGGTTCAACATGGATTAATAAAACAAAGGGTGGATGAATGTTTGATTACAAAGAATTTGGAGCTTTATGAAAACGGCAGAAGAAGGGTAGATTACTCCAACTCAAGAGTTCATAAAAGTCTCGTATGAAGTTATCAACAGATCAACATGGGATGTTGTCTGTGTTGTTTTGCCTCTGCGGTGTGCTTTCGTTGAATTTTTGTTGCCTTTGGCTGGGAGACTGGAATCTTCGGTCTGTGCGTCTTTTCCTCGCTGGAGTGGCCCATCTTTGTCTCTGGGAAAGCGGCATCATGGAGTCTTGGTTAGGTGGTGGGTTATTCCAATTTACCACCGGTGTACTCGGTAGATCTAATGCTTGGAGGAAAGCAGGTATATCGAAGAACGTTGAAATAGAGTGGATAGTACCTTTGTTAGATACTATCAGGGCAAAAGGGAATCCCCAGCGGTATCTAATATTTCTCTTTTGTAGTAGCTCTGTGATGGGTTTGAGGGCCCTTCGCGCCTGGAGTGTGTACCACGATAGATCCGGGAATATTTGGATCGTGCATCCGTGAAATAGAAGAGGTTGATTTGTGTCTCTTAGAGCTTTGATGATATTATCTTTGATGTTAAAGTAGTGTAGCCGACATATAATATCTCTCGGGCTGTCTTGCGACAAGTTTCTAGGTCGCAGGGATCTGTGGGCTCTATCGAATAGGATCGGATTGCCCGTGGGGTCACCCAATATTAGATTAAAGAGCTCTGTGAGGAGTTCCATAATGTTTTCCCCTTGCGTTTCTGGCATACCTCTAATCCGGAGGTTGTTTCTCTGACTTCTATTATCGAGATCATCGATGTGGCGTTGAGTGGAGGTCCAGTTCATTATTTGTGAGTCAAGTGTTGTCGCAATATTTGTAATTTGCGTTTGCATCATGTCTCTTTCTTCTTCCAGGTCTGATACTCTAAGGTTTAGTTGTTGGACGTCGGTGCCTATCGCTTCCATTTTGGTTTGGAAGGACGCCTCCATTTTGTTGAACATGCGTTGAATATCAGCTATCGATGGTAAGTTTTTAACTACTCGTTTTAAATCTATGGTGTCTTGATCGTCGTGGTTGTCAGCTTGTTGAGAGCTTTCAGAGTAACTGGGGCTGCGTGGTGGCATAGAGTCTGAGCTAAGTTCCGTTTCTAGAGTACTCGAGGCCGCGGCTGGGGCCTCCGATGGACGGTCAGAGTTTTCCTTAAAATATCTGGTTAAGGAGCCCGATTTAGCTATCGGTGTTTTCCCTGATTGACCTTGACCATTCTGGTTCTTTCTTTGGTTACCCATCGTCTTCTATTTTCTCCGATTGCGGTAGATTGCAAGTGAGTCCGGAGCAGGAGGATTAATGTGCGTCCATTAGGTTCGGCAGTCGGCCACGCCCAACTTTAATATATCTTTTCAGTCAGTAGTATGTACACAAATAATTAAGTAGTGACCGTATTCCATATATAAAGATAAGTGCATCATGAAGTGGTCATGATGCCTAGAGTCTGTATGTGGCATGTATACAGATGTTAGACCCTCTGCTGCTGGAGTTGTAACTTAACCTCTGTCAGCGTCATTCGGGTGTCATTAGCCAGCCTTGAACAAGTGTTCCGGGTGACTAATGTGAATTCTGTGCACATTGGACATTATGACATCAGCACCCAGTATACTTGTGTCAGGCATTCAATAGCACTGCCATCTTCTTGCCGCCCATGTCCTCCCCTAAGTTTGCCCTCCCTGATATCCCTCCTCCTTCTGAAAGAGGAAGTGATGTGAGCACTGGAGGATCAGACTGCAGGAGGATCAGAACTTGGCTGCTGCGCTGGGATGCAAGTAAGGTTTAGGCATTTTTTTTTGTTATTTTTTCATTGGGGGGAGCAGAGCAACACAACAAAGGTTACTTTAAACCAAATTTTTTTGGGGGGTTGGAGTAACTCTTTATTCATATTAAAATATATATATGTTATGATAAATTAAATTTTAATAAAAAAAAATGAAATATTTCATTTACATTTTTTTTTATATATGGAAGGCGTGGCCTGAAGTTGTGGAAGGGGCTTGGTTCCCCTTCTTAAGGAGCACCAGCCCTTCCCTCATTACCTTTTACGTCTGGCGAGTTGTGCGGAGAGAGATCGTCACTTCCGGTCGGTCCTGATGCCATTCCGCTTACCCATATTCCGTGGTCAGCTTCCAGGGTCCCAACGAGTCCTGTTCCTCCAGTTTTCGGCTGTCTGGCTTGATTTTCAGGCTGGGCATTTTGCGGGGCTTTTTTGTTGCGGCAAAATCGTAAGTTACACTTACGGTTTACGTCATCCTAGTACGACGATCGCACGCATGGTAGCAGTTTGGTACATAATTAAATGAATGCCAGCATATATACGGTATATGGCAATGATAAAAATGTTTATTAGTTTGGGGCATTCGTTACATTTTCTGGTTATCTTATGACCGTTCGGTTGCCGAAACGCTCTTCAATATTAGATGTTAAGATTTGTTATATGCACTATGGCGACCTCTGGTGGCTGGTTCATTATTACTGGTTTCTCTCTCAAGTGATGTTTCACGACCCCTGGTGGTCATAAGGGTAATGACATGTGGCATAAATTACATTTAAATTTGGGCATGATTACAGGATATTTGTAGACATATGTTATGACAACACTGCTGGTGCTAAATGTTCCGGATGGTTTGGTAGCAATAGTTTGTGACACATATATGCTTGTTAGGATATATGTCTGGAATAAATTTGGCTGTCAGAAGGATGGTTTCAAAGTATAATACCTTGACTTACTGTATACTTTCTGTTTTATAGTTTATTTATATTTAGCACATACAACATATTAGTATCACATATATACAGGATATATTTTCACGAGCAATGTTTAGCATTTTTATGATTATGGACCTCTTATGTTTCAGTATCAACAGCATTCCACAGTGTGCTGCTACTCTACCAACTTTGTCACTTGTCATAGGTCAGTAATCACGATTAATTATACTTTGATGGTCACGCAAGGCCTGGGTCCTTATGTGTGTTTTCTGTATTACTAGGTATAGGCATCCTTGCTCACTTTGAGTATTTGGTTCCAGTCTCCTACTGTTGGAATAATTACTGGTAGGTATCGGGATAGCAGGGGATTAAGGGGTACATTTTTATAACCCTTACAAAACTCGCAATTACTCTCGTAGGTTACTACAGATCGCCTGTATCACCTTATCATACTATCTTGCAAATCTGCTCATCAGGTATGTCATGTTTTCTCTCGTTTATTTCTCCCTCCCTACCTACACTTTTCGGGTAATAGTACATATATACTGGCATACACAATAGGAACCTCTAGGTATGTTTTTCTGGACTTCTATGCCTTACGTTAGTGATCCCGCGAGGCCAACATCCATCCTCATTTCGGAGGTACGGCATTCCCTTGGGCCAATTCATAGCTAGCCGCCTTGCTCGGTTGCATAGAGAGGGCCTCACTTGTCACCCCCATTCTATCTTATGCTATTACGAGTCACGGAGAGGCCATCACCCCGCACATAATGCCAATGGCCACGTACCCCACACGAGCCAAATCATAGATAGTGCCTCTCAAAGCCACTTGGCAACTAGTAGGGCCTCACCTGTCACGTTACTAATTAATACTTTCGCCGCTTGGCATTAGTTACATCAGCCAGTTGGGTAGGACCCCAGGTAACATATTATTTTTATGTTGTAACATGTCACAAATACCCGAAGGTGGGGAAGATTTGTCCATCCCCAGCACACCGGCTAGATCGGTCACTCCATCCCAGGGTGACGACAAAGCGAGCCCTGCATCACTCAGGACATGGACCATTCCTAGGATCACTGCCGAACTAAGAAAAAGGAACATTCCTTTCCCAGCAACGGCTAGGAAAGCCGAATTATACAGACTGTTGAATATGCAGACTGATAACTCTGGGGCGGGGGAAGGGTCTAGTGGCAGCCAGTCATCTGATCTGCATACTGTTTTGTCCTCAGTCCTGACCTCTTTGGGTTGTATTATGGATAAACTCGATAAGATGGATGCAGATAGCCAGCAACGGTCTTCTGCATTGGGGAATCCGGTCGCTACGGTGCGCCTGGACCCCCTACCGGGTAATATACCAACCGGTCATATATTATTAATCCGGCACATATGGTGCCTGCAAACACTAAAAAGGACATCTTGGAAGGGAAGGATATCAATCTGGTATCACTTCTTATAGCCTCGCAAGATGTCCTTGAAAATAAAACCTATGCATATGGGGATGTGTCGGTTGTGTTGAAATCTAGGGACCCTAGGTTAAATCGCAAACTATCTATTCCCGAATTTGTGTTGGCTTTCAGGATCTACAGAGATGTGATATGCTCTGTATATCCGGATAGGAGAGAAGAATTGGACCTTTATCTCCACAAGCTGGTGGATTTGGGGCACAAGTACGGTGGTAAGTCTTTTTACGACTACGACACTTTGCAGGCCTCAAAACCCCAGCTTGTGCCATTTGCTCATCCAACTCACACACGGCTAATCTGTGCCTAATTTTCCCCTACTAATTTGATGCCCACTGGGAGAACAGGCAGGGTGCTGAAAGATAAACTAGGCTGTGACATAGTGTTTTGGGGAAAATCGCAAGTATGTAACAATTTTAACACTGGCACTTGCGGATACAGTGCCTGCAGACTACATCTTGTCTGCTCCCAATGTTTCTGGGCTCACTCTAAAGTAATGTGCCCCAATAAATTATATCCCAAGCAGTACTTATCGTCTCTTAATGTCTCCCTGCTGAAAGAGGTTTTGTGTGGTCACCCATCGCAACATCTCGTTGAATTTTTGGTGGCAGGATATGCTTTGGGGTTTCACACAGGTATTATTCACATGCCTACGGGAATCTTAGAATGTAAAAACTTACAGACAGCCCAGGCAGCTCCCGACACTTTTGACCTACTTCTCCAGAAAGAAATTGACCAAGGATTCTTAATTGGCCCTTTCGACTCCCCGCCTTTCGCGGTTTGGAGAACTAACCCCATAGGACTGGTCACTAATAAATCATCCAATGAACAAAGGTTAATTCTTGACCTATCGACTCCCCATGCATCACCTACCCCAAGTCTTAATTCACTAATTCCATCAGAAGAATTTTCCCTCCAATATGCTACCATAGATAATGCCGTCACTGCCATCCTCTCGGCCGGGGTAGGGGCATGGCTTAGTAAAACAGATATAGTAAACGCTTTTAAGTTACTACCTATCCATCCGTCCCTGTGGCATTTACATTGTGTTAAGTGGCAGGGTTCATATTATTTTTTCACGCGTCTCACGTTTGGTTCTAAGAGCAGCCCCAGGATTTTTGATATATTTGCTGAGACGTTGTGCTGGATGCTGCTTAACATCTGTAAATGCCCCACCGTTATCCATTACCTGGACCATTTCCTGACCATAGAAAGTAACCTGGTACCTCCAAGAAGCCTCCTGTCTATAACAGGACTGTTCACACAACTAGGAGTACCTATTTCACCAACAAAGACTGAAGGTACGGATACGATCATCAACTTCTTGGGGGTGTTGCTGGACTCTGTGCATATGCAGGCTAGCCTCCCCGGGGAGAAGATTGAACGCATCCTGGCAACCATCGACCTTTACCTAGCAGGTGGTTCATGTAATAGGAAGGAGTTGCAATCCCTGTTGGGTTCACTACATTTTGCTATGAAAATTATTCCACAGGGGAGAGCGTTCATATCCCGATTGCTTAGCTTATTTCCCCTATTGCAATCTGATTCCTCCTGCATTACGTTAGATGTACATGCCACCGCTGACCTACGTATGTGTAGGGAATTTTTGCTAAATTGGAATGGGAAAAGCATTTTTATCCCGGTATGGAAAGATAAGTCTGTGTCAGTCTGGACGGATGCCGCAGCCACTTCAGGATTTGCCGCAATTTGTGGCAATGAAAGGATGTGGGGTAAATGGCCGGGGGAAATTACTGAGATCCCCAAGTTCAAGGACACATCAGCGTTATTTGAGCTCTATCCAATTGTGGCAGCAGCAGTTAAGTGGGGAGCTTGCTGGTCTGGGAATACGGTGCATTGCTTCTCGGACAACATGGCAATGTGCCATATTGTAAACAAGGGACGTTCCTCTTCCCTGGCCATCATGCAGTTTATGAGGACTCTCACGTAGCTAGCTGCAAAACACAGTTTTCTCTTAACTTGCATACATGTGCCTGGGGTTCTGAATATCGCTGCTGATCACTTATCACGATCTCGGTTTCAGGAGTTCCGGGCAGCACTACCAACAGCTACCCTGATACCAACTCCGGTACTGCAGTGGCAGGAGATGGTTTGGGACTAAAAGAACTGCTCTATCACGGGCATCAACTCTCGCAACTTGGATTTTCCGATAACACCAGGAAGGCATATGGCAGGGCTTTTCATATTTTCAATAGATTCTTGCTGGACTTTAATATCAGACAAATTTTCCATGGAGACAATGATTGCATTCATTTCTTTTTGTCACCTTTATCTAACACTATCATTTAATACCATTAAGTTTTATATCACCGGTATTCAACATCACATCCTCACCACTTGGCCTAATAGACAACGTATTCTGTCATCTTACCAAGTTAAAGCCATACTTAAAAGGTATTAAAGACTCCACCCCTATACCCTCACCATCCAGACTACCCATCCACGATCTATTGTTTCAGTCACTGTCAAACCTGTTAGACACCTCACCATTCGAAACTTATACTAATCGTATAATTAAAGCAGCCATCTATTTGGCTTTTTATGGTTTTCTTCGGCCCAAAGAGTTCACCACTGCTAACTATAACTCCCCCAATTTCATCACAAGGTCAAACCTGGTGAAGGTACAAGATCACAATCTACTATCCTTACACCATACCAAAACTAGCGCCAAAGGACAGATGGTCACTATCACCTATTACCCCACTAGTAATAAATGGTGTGCTGTGGACGTTTTCGACAAATATCTTTCTTTCTGTACAATGGCTCCAACACAACCACTGCTAACCTTACACGGTAATAAGCTCACTACGAGTAAGTTCATGCTATATGTAAGAATGTTGTTGGTTCGGTTAGGATTGAACCCAGCCAACTACTCTGGTCACTCATTTAGAATAGGAGCCGCTACTACAGCTTCTAAAAGGAATATCCCGTCTCACATCATTAAAATATTAGGCCGATGGAAATCCACGGCTTACACCAGATACATTCCTCAGCCAGTACAAGAGGTGCACCTAGCATTTAAGACTATGATTATGTGATATACTATGATGTATTTTTAGGATGCATAAACTGGTTTATATATTTTTTGCCCTCTTTTATTTCAGGCCTACTACCTCGTCAGTTCCGGCACACCACAACTGACATTTCCATTCCCTGTTTGTCTTACGTAACTAATGCTACGGCTTCATGCCGTGACCACAAATGGAAGGCGTGGTCTGACGTTGTGGGAGGGGCTTGGTTCCCCTTCTTGAGGAGCACCAGCCGTTCCCTCATTACCTTTTAGGTCTGGCGAGTTGTCCCACCCACCACACCTCCTTTTTATAAGCATTTCATAAGGTAGGCCCTCTTTTATTTCAGGCCTACTACCTCATCAGTTCTGGCACACCACAACTGACATTTCCATTCCCTGTTTGTCTTACGTTACTAATTACATAGTTACATAGCTGAAAAGAGACTTGCGTCCATCAAGTTCAGCCTTCCTCACATATTTTTTGCTGTTGATCCAAAAGAAGGCAAAAACACCCAGTTTGAAGCACTTCCAATTTTGCAACAAGCTAGGAAAAAAATTCCTTCTTGACCCCAGAATGGCAGTCAGATTTATCCTTGAATATTCTGTTTTTGCAAGTATGCATCTAGTAGCTGTTTGAACATCTGTATGGACTCTGATAAAACCACTTATTCAGACAGAGAATTCCACATCCTGATTGTTCTTACAGTAAAAAAACCTTTCCTTTGCCTTAGACGAAATCTTCTTTCTTCTAGTCTAAACGCATGACCTCGTGTCCTATGTAAAGTGCGGTTTGTGAATAGATTTCCACACAATGGTTTGTATTGGCCTCGAATATATTTGTATAATGTTATCATATCCCCTCTCAGGTGACGTTTTTCTAAACTAAATAGGTTTAAATGTGTTCACCTTTCTTCATAGCTGATATGTTCCATTCCTTTTATTAATTTTGTAGCCCGCCTCTGCACTTTTTCTAGTGCCATAATATCCTTCTTTCGAACAGGTGCCCAAAATTGCATAGCATATTCAATGTGTGGTCTTTAAGAAGGGGAACAACACGGCTTTATGCCGTGACCACAAATATATATCTATATATCTATATATATATATAGATATATAGATATATATTTGCGCAAATGTACAATTAAAGGGTTATATTGCCTAAATATCACAAAGGAAAGCTTAGAGAATAGGCACTCTTGATAATTATTCTAATAGTGAGCTGCGCTATCCACCTAAAGGAATATAATAAACTCCAAAAATATTGTATGTCCCCCGGTCAGATGACTTCTGAGGAGGCGGGGTGCCAACCTAGCGCCAAGGGACATTGACGCTGGAATCGGGTAGGTGTTTAAAGGGTTTTTTAACCCTTTTATGTGCGGGGGAGGAGCAGAAGTAGGGGGGGGGGGACCAGAGGGCACTATAGTGTAAGGAATACAACTTTATATTCCATACCCTATAGAATCCATTTAAGTTGACCTTCAGTGGTGATCAGGTGAATTTGAATCCATCACAGGGCTGTGTGCTCAGTACCTTCTGTCCATTGTAAAGTTCCCAGAGAGTGTTCATGTTTAAGAGCCAAATTAAGTTGTTTTTTTTTAAAGTTTCTTTTTTACCATTTGAAGAACAGATTTATTTCACTCAACTGATTTATACTTTATCTATTTATGAGTGGAAGGACTATGACCTCAATTTAGACATGATCATCTTTTTGAGATTATCAGCTCCCGATAAACCATTTAGAGACAGCTTTAAAGCCTATAATTATGTTTGAATGCTGAAACTGATACTTTTGATACTTTTACTTTATATTCAAACTATTTCATTCTATTTATCAGATACACACTGCCTGATAATTGGCCTCGCCAGATCTGAGAACTAAAAGTTAATAGAAACATAGAAACATAGAATGTGACGGCAGATAAGAACCATTCTGGCCATCTAGTTTGCAAAATTTTCTTAATACTTTCATTAATCCATAGCCTTATCTTATAGTTAGGATAGCCTTATGCCTATCCCACGCATGCTTAAACTCCTTTACTGTGTTAACCTCTACCACTTCAGTTGGAAGGCTACTCCATGCATCCACTACCCTCTCAGTAAAGTAATACTTCCCGGTATTGTTTTTAAACCGTTGCCCCTCTAATTTAAGACTATGTCCTCTTGGTGTGGTAGTTTTTCTTCTTTTAAATATGGTCTCCTCCTTTACTGTGTTGATTCCCTTTATGTATTTAAATGTTTCTATCATATCCCCCCTGTCTTGTCTTTCCTCCAAGGTATACATGTTAAGATCCTTTAACCTTTCTTGCAGTGGCGTACACACAACCCATGGGGCCCCGGTGCGAAAACTGATCCGGGCCCCCCCCCCTCCCCCCGCGCGAGCGCTTACTCTGCGCAGGCTGGGGCCGCAACACATGGCGGCGGGCACCTGGTCGCAGGGCTGCGAGCCGTGCGACCGCGGTATGTATGCCAGTGCATGCATAAACACATACACTTAAAGGACCACTACAGACACACAGATCACATAAGCTCAATGAAGTGGTTTGGGTGCCAGGTCTCTCTAGTTTTAACCCTGTAGCTGAAAACATAGCAGTTTCAGAGAAACTGCTATGTTTCACTGAGGGTTAATCCAGCCTCTAGTGGCTGTCTCATTGACAGCCGCTAGAGGATTTTCTGCAATTCTCACTGTGAAAATCACAGTGAGAAGACGCTGAATGTCCATAGGAAAGCATTGAGTAATGGGCGGTTTGAATGCGCGCGTGGCTCTTGCCACGCATGTGCATTCGGAGCTGAGAGGCGGATGGGGACGGAGAGATCCCCAGCGTTAAGGGAGTCCGGCGCTGGAGAAAGGTAAGTGCTTAAGACACACACACACTCTCATGAACAGACGCACACATTTACTGACAGACACACACTCAGTGACAGACGCACACAAACATACTCAGTAACAGACACACACACTAACACACACACTCTAACACACACACTAACACACACACACACACTCTAACACTAACACACACACTCACTAACACACTCACTAACACACACACACACACACTCTAACACACACTCTAACACTAACACACACTCACTAACACTAACACACTCACTAACACACACACTCTAACACACACACTCACTAACACTAACACACTCACTAACACACACACTCTAACACTAACACACTCACTAACACACACACTCTAACACTAACACACACACTCTAACACTAACACACTCACTAACACACACACTCACTAACACACACACTAACACTAACACACTCAAACGTTGTTTTTTTTTATTTAATCCCCCCAGCCTCCTTACCTGTGGGAGAGCTGGGGGAATTCCCTGGGGTCCAGTGGTGTTGCTGGCCAGGCTGTCACCCGGCTGGCTGGCGGGCGCGCGAGGGAGCACTGTCCCCTGGGTGCTCCCTTTTCAGCTCCCTCGCGCGCCGCGTACTGATGCCGGAGCCGGAAGATGACGTCATCTTCCAGGTCCGGTTTCAGTGCGGTGCGCGAGGGAGCTGAAGAGGGAGCACCCAGGGGACAGTGCCAGCCAGCCGGGTGACAGCAGGGCCAGCATCGGGGGGCCCGGAGGTGGCCGGCTCCTGGGCCCCCCAGCAGAAGAGGCATGCCCAGTGACCTACATACCTGGGTCACAGGGCGGCCGGGCCCCCTGGTGGGCCGGGCCCGGTCGCAGCCGCGACCCCTGCGACCCTGGTATGTACGCCACTGCTTTCCTGGTAAGTTTTATCCTGCAATCCATGAACCAGTTTAGTAGCCCTTCTCTGAACTTTCTCTAAAGTATCAATATCCTTCTGAAGATACGGTCTCCAATACTGCGTACAATACTCCAAGTGAGGTCTCACCAGTGTTCTGTACAATGGCATGAGCACTTCCCTCTTTCTACTGCTAATACCACTCCCTATACAACCAAACATTCTGCTAGCAATTCCTGCTGCTCTGTTACATTGTCTGCCTACCTTTAAGTGATCAGAAATAATCACCCCTAAATCCCTTTCCTCAGATGTTGAGGTTAGGACTCTATCAAATATTCTGTACTCTGCCCTTGGGTTTTTACGTCCAAGATGCATTATCTTGCACTTATCCACATTAAATGTCAGTTGCCACAACTCTGACCATTTTTCTAGTTTACCTAAATCATTTGCCATTTGGCTTATCCCTCCTGGAACATCAACCCTGTTACATATCTTAGTATCATCCACAAAAAGACACACCTTACCATCAAGACCTTCTGCAATATCCATAATACAAATATTAAAGAGAATGGGTCCAAGTACAGATCCCTGAGGTACCCCACTGGTGACAAGCCCAAGCTTCGAATATACTCCATTGACTACAACCCTCTGCTGCCTGTCACTCAGCCACTGCCTTACCCATTCAACAATATTGGAATCCAAAGTTAAAGATTGCAATTTATTGATAAGCCTTCTATGTGCAACAGTGTCAAAAGCCTTACTGAAATCTAGGTAAGCAATGTCTACTGCACCACCCTGATCTATAATTTTAGTTACCCAATCAAAAAATCAATAAGATTAGTTTGGCATGATCTCCCTGAAGTAAACCCATGTTGTCTTTGATCTTGAAATTCATGTGTTTTAGATGTTAAACAATCCTATCCTTTAACATGGTTTCCATCACTTTCCCCACTACTGAAGTAAGGCTTACTGGCCTATAGTTGCCCGATTCCTCCCTACTACCTTTCTTGTGAATGGGCACAACATTCACTAACTTCCAATCTTCTGGGACTACTCCTGTTAACAATGATTGGTTAAATAAATCTGTTAATGGTTTTGCTAGTACACCACTAAGCTCTTTTAATAACTTTGGGTGTATTCCATCAGGTCCCATTGACTTATTTGTCTTTACTTTTGACAGTTGAAATATAACTTGTTCCTCTGTAAACTCACATGTAATAAATGACTCATTTGTCCTTTTTCCTAACTGAGGTCCCTTTCCTTCATTTTCATCTGTAAATACTGAACAAAAATATTAATTGAGGCAGTCAGCTAGATCTTTATCATCTTCTACGTACATTCCTTCTTTTGTTTTTAATCTAACTAATACTTGTTTTACTTTCCTTTTCTCATTTATGTATCTAAAAAATGTTGTGTCCCCTTTTTTTACTGACTGTGCTATTTTCTCTTCTGTGTGTGATTTGGAAGCTCTTATAACTTGTTCAGCTTCTTTCTACCTACTCTTATAGATCATTCTGTCTTCCTCACTCTGGTTTTTTTTTTATAATTACTAAATGCTAACTTAAGTTTTTTACTATTTTTTTTGAGTACCGCAGTGGTTTCTTGATTTCTTTTTGCTTTTACTGACAATAATAAATGCTTTTTTTTTTTACTATTTGTCTGCTGGCAGTACTAACAGCAAATAGTTGGGCACATAATTAGAAGAAAAAAAAATGGGTGCTCATTATAACCAAAGAAAAACATTATAGGCAGATAATTGTGAGCAAGGCATAAGCTATTCCCAAAAGGAATCCCAACACCTTGTGAAATACATCCAAGTGGTGGCCTCACTTTTAATTGCCATAAGTTAAAATAGTTTAAAAAATAGCCTACGAGTGTCAATATAACCCCCCATTAGTATAAAGGAAGTTTAATACCTCTCTTATGCCCCCACCCTGCCATGCTGTAGGTGGAAGATTTTGCAACCCAGTCTCTAATAAAACAGAGAAGGGGACTTGGCACAAGTCCCACCCCTGTCGGTCACTCATAGCCAGCTGGTAGGGTATGTTAGTTAAGAATATAGAGTCTTCCCAGGCCCCACCTAGTAACAGTGAGTGAAAGCCATCATATTATAAAAGATGGGACCTAGTGTCTCCATCAATCCCTAACCTTGAGTTGTGGGTGGGGCTATTAATTATATGTGAAGGACCTAGTGCCCCCTTCCACCCCCTCACATATGCAGTTGGTGTGGACTTTTGAAAAATATAGAAGGTATGGACATAATATTGTCCACCTGCCAACATTGTGACCAAGTACCTCCCCTCAGGTTGGCTAGGAGATGTTTGTATTACCCTAGACGTCCTATTTAGAATAAATTCTGCCTTCTTTTGACATTCAAATATTAGTAGTAGGACCCAATAAATCTAAAATCCTAAAAAAATATCACACTTACCTTTAACCCCTTAAGGACACATGACGTGTCTGACACGTCATGATTCCCTTTTATTCCAGAAGTTTGGTCCTTAAGGGGTTAAATGTAATATTTCTTCTTATATCTTCTTTTCTTCTGCCCCACATAAAGTAAAATCAAAATCCAGAATTACAGATGTGACTATTAAAGAAAAATAATGATATTCGCAAAAACACTAAAAAGAAAACACCACAAGGCATAAAAAAATGCATCTTCACCTAGCAGAGCTACAAGTAGAATAAACTTTTAAGGTGGGAAATTGCCTTAAAAAGGCTTTTCCATGCCCTAAACGTTCAGTCAGAGTGCTGACAGGCAAGTCTAACTTACCCTTACTGACTCTTACACTAATATTGACCTCCATAGACTTTTTTACTTTTCTTTTTTTATATATATCTAGCAGGTTTTTAAAAAAAAATGGTCAATTGTGCTTTTCATGCGTATGAGTTTTTTTTCTTTCTTCCTTTTGAACAGGTGACCCATTTATTGGATTTAGCTGTTTGAATTTCAAATGGCATTATATCCATCCAAAATGTGATAACAAAATTAAGCCAAATAAAAGTTTAATTATCAACTGTTATAGGTTAATAAAATTAAATTGAGTCCTATATTGGAACGTTTTAGAACAGATTTTGTGCTAATATTTTCCTCACAACCTGAAAAAACTGTAGTGTACAAATATATATATTTTTTATTAATAACTAAGAAGATAGTTATGTATTTTTGTAAAGCGTAAGGATGGCATATTGGTGTGCTTAGGATCTTTGGTTTGTTTTTACAGTCTTTTAGTTGCTCACCAAAATAATTTAACAGTCATTCTACATTTCTCTTGTTGTATCACTGTGTCAGTTTCTTTTTCTCTCAATAGCTATTTGCTCAGAGCTCTCATCATTGTTACCATGATGTCGGTGATGTGATCCAAAGCTGTATTAAGGCTACCTAGGCCCCTTGGCAGGATGTAAGACTGGGGCCTCCTCACAGATTTCTGTGCTCTGTTCTATGAGAGAGTGTGTGTGGTTGCTCAGTGTTGAATGTGTGTGGAGGAGATTGAATATTGTGTGAGTGTATGAGCTGCAAGTGTGGAGGGGACTAAAAGCTGTATGTAGGAGGAGACTAAGTGTGCCTGTGTTTGCTGGTTAATTGTTGTGTATGCAGTGGTTGAGGGTGTGTGTGTTTGCTCTCCTCCTGCATACCTTTCTCAGATAGTCTGGTGGAGGCAACCTGAGAGTAGAATCCCTGATGCGGTGCATTATGGTCTTAGTGCTGACTGCAGTACTATGAGTCATGGAGACGCACGGAGGACCACAACAGAGCTCTTCAAGTGATTTGCACCTGATAGAGATGCAAACCACAAAGCTCCCTTGAGCAGTTGAGGGGGCTCATAACAGAGCAGGGAGAGCTTTTGATCTCATTGCAAGCTCAGGGAGTGTCCCCTCACAGCCAGGGCTCCAGGATCAGAGAGGTCTACGACCGGGCCCATAGACAGCCATTTATGCTGCTTTTTTGGCAATCCAGCTCTAACGTCAACTACTGCATGTTTTCTGTAAACATTATTCTAATGCTACACAAGTATAACTCCTTTTGCATTAAAACTGTTATTTTCTGCCGTAAAGGAAACTATGGAATCTTAGATACCAATGAAATATTTATGGGCTTTTAAGTTGATAATGTGTTTCACAGATTGTGTAAACAAGTAAACTATTTTACCAGGATCAATTGAATTTTATCAAAGCAATAAAAACTTCTGCTCATACTGGAATGTTTCAATATATTTACTGCTATTAACTTTATTCTGGACAAATGCCATGACAGGCTCTAATGGAAAATGTAAATTTGCTCAGGATTAACTGGTTATACAACAGCCAGAAATGCTACATCATGAAAAACAAATTAAAACAGTGTAATATTGCGCATGCAATCACTTAAATTGGAACCTTTAATCTTGTTCCAAGTTTGATGAAAGTTGAGTGTGCCATAAAAAGTTAGGATTAAGTCAATTCACGTCCATTAATAATAACCTATTCATTAGGTGCTTATATGCTTGCAAAGTTAGGTGACAAAAAACAAAACAAAATATGCAAAGCAAATATATAAAAATCAACACCTTTCTGACTATTTATATAAAATGTTGTGCTTTGCTAATTCCATGTAGAATCTCCCAGATAGATTTATATACAAAAGCCAAAAGGGGTGAACTCACATCAACATGCATTCACTATAAGGCTACTGCAGGGACCAATTCATACAACATAGAATGTATGCATGTTCATTTGAGTTCAAACCCTCTTGTTTTCATATATAAATATCTTTATGAGGAAGGTCTTTTTGAAGGTTCGTAATTTTAAGGTGCAGGTGGTTAGATGTGATGTTATTGGTAGTGAATTAATTTGGTCATAAGAATCCATAGAAGGCTAGATAAGCTGCAGTTTTAATAAATCGACTAGGGTTGGTTTCAAATGGATTGATGTCGAGAATGTCAGAAAGTGTGCAAAATTTAGGCCCGTCAATAGGAAGCCTGGTAGTGGTAGTGGTTTTGTCTAATTATTGTATGCCTTTCAGTATATTCTTAACTGGATAGCTAGACATGAAAGGGTTTGTGCTAGGGTAGGCACTTAGGATGTGATGGGATTTCATGGTGTTTAATGATAATTTTAAAGGAGTACTATAGGGCCAGGAACACAAACATGTATTCCTGACCCTATAGGGTTAAAACCACCATGTAGCCACCCTGGTCCCTGCATGCCTGTAAAAATATAGTCAAATCTTACTTGAATACAAGCCTGCAGCTGCATAGTTTGTCCCTGTTTCCTTTAGACCTGCCCACTGCCTGCTGACATCATCAGAAGTGGTAGCCTGATCCAATCACAATGCTTCCCCATAGGATTAGCTGAGACTTACAAAGAGGCAGATCAGGGGCAGAGCCGGCACAATTCAAACACAGCCCTGGCTAATCAGCATCTCCTCATAGAGATGAATTGAATCAATGAATCTCTGCATGCAGAGGGAAGAGATAATGAATATTTGGATGCATTTTAAGCAGCCATGACCCAGGCAGGATCTCTAACAGCTATCTGAGGAGTGGCCAGTGACGTCATCACTAGGCTGTAATGTAAACACTATGTGTTTACAGCAAAAAGTCCTAAGGTAATGCTTCTACTCACCAGAACAAATTCAATAAGCTGCAGTTGTCTGGTGACTATAGTGTTCCTTTAAGTTAAGGTGGCAAAAGGAGATAAATGCTACTATTGAGTCTAGCGAATATGTGTCGCTTATCTGGTAATCTAACGTGAATTTGGTGTAGTGGGTAAATGCTCCAGTGTACGCCTGTGATGTGTGGTAGAGAGGGCTGAGCTGGCAAGATATCTGCTGTGTGATAAGAGTCTTTATAGTCTAGGATGAGGTCTTGGTATGAGGGGGTGCTGACCGGACTGATGTTGGCTGTAGGATGGGCTCTGAAGAAACCTGTAAATTAAATTGAGACGCGTCAGCGGCTGTATTGGTGCATCCTGGGATGTGTATGCGTGTAATGTGAAATTGCAGCATAGCTACTAACCATGTCAGTCGTCGAATTAGTCTCATAATGATAAGTGATGAAGATCTGCCCTTTTTTATGATGTTGCATGCTGCTCTATTATCAGAGAAGCATTTTACTACTTTCCCTCGCCATAGTTTCCCCCATGCTTTGGAGGCTACTACTATCGGATAGATTTCAAATAGGGCAGATGTAGTGTGGAATGAGGGTAGACCATAGGTCCCAACTGGCCAGATGTCTCTAAACCAGGAGTCGCCAAAGATAGCTGCAAACCCTGTATGAGCTGCAGCATCGGTCCATATGACCGGGGAAGAGTCTGATAATTGTGGAAGAAACATTGCTTTCCCATTCCAATGTGAAAGGAATCTAACTAAGTCACATGTGCAGGTCTGCCTTAGTGTGTGCGTCTAGGGTTATGGTGCTATTAATAGTATTGAGAAGAAGAAGAAGGCACAGCAATCTAGAAATGAAAGCCCGGCCTTGTGAAATAATTCTCTGTCACGTCTAAACATTTGTTATGAAGGAACACAACTGCAGATTTCGTATAGTTTGAATATTTATTATAAAAAGTAAAAGGTAAAGACTTTAATTCCAATTTACAGGTACTGTAGTTTTAAGTAATAAACGATAACTGAAGTTCACAATTATAAGCACTGTAGCTTTAAGTAGTAAATGATAACTGAAGTCCACAATTACAGGCACTGTAGCTTTAAGTAGTAAATGATAGTAAATTGCAGACACTGAATCAATAAAGAGTCTCTTAGTAGAATCAACGGTTTAGGTGATAAGCAGTCACAATAGCTGTTCCATAGACTTTAACCGAAGCAAGACAGATGCAGCTAACTGAGATAAAGTATGAGTTGAAGTTAGCTGTAACGGTTTTGTATTATCGAAGGATTTTGGAGACAGGAAATAACAGTTTGAGATGCAATGCTTATCACAGAGGTTTTACTTAGCTTCCGGCACATAGAACACTGGTTCCCGAGATCTCCTCAGAGGCGTTTATCCTGGATGGAGAGTGTTAAGCTTTTAGTTATGGATTAGGAGAGGTGAAGGGAACTTGCAGAGTCTTTCAGTCCGGTCTGGTAATAGAGGTTGTCACAACGAAGTTGTAGCCGGGTTGTGAGTAAGGAACGTAGTTCAATAATCCAGCCCTGATCAGCTGGTGCAGTCAGATTAAATAGGCAGACCGTGTCATAAAGGGGTGTGGCTAGGCTCCGTGGAACCAGGAAGTAAGAGGATACCATAGTTAAGGCATGACAGTACCCCCTCTTTAATGAGCAACCTCTGGGTGCTATTGACTTGGTTTAGAAGGGTAACGCTTGTGAAATTTGGAAACCAATTTGTCAGCATGAACGACAGAGGAGTTTTCCCATGTATCTTCATCAATTCCATATCCTTTCCATCTGATGAGGTATTGTAAGGAGCCACGATGGATCCTTGAATCCAGTATACTTTGAATTTCGTATTCTTCTTCACCCTGGACCAATATGGGATCAGGAGAAGTAGTGACATTTCTTTGGAAAGGGTCAGGATGATAAGGCTTTAGCAAGGACACATGTTTGGATCTTTGGCATACAGAACAGGAATTGACATAAGATTCAATAGTTTGGTCTTGACGAGGCCACCAATAGTATCTTTTAGACAATTCAAGGGTCCTTTTCATACCTGGATGACCTGCCAGAGGAGAATCATGAATAAATTCAAGTACTTTAATTCTGAAAGAGGGAGGTACATAAATCCGGTCTTTAAAATAGTAGAGACCGTTTTTCTTGGATAATTTCATTGATTTAGGAAGTTCAAGAGCATCTTCACTGAGACCTTTAATGTCGTCAATAAGAGAAGATAAGATTCCAATGACTTTAGGCAAAGGAGGTTCTTGAGGAGTTTTGTGTTGAGAAAGGACAGCTCCAATTGCAAATTCCGAAGCATCCGTTTCAAGGACATAAGGATATGAAGGATTTGGAAGTTGAAGGATAGGAGCTGTTGTAAACTTTCTCTTTAATTCACCAATGACTGTAGGAGGAGGAGACTCCAGCTCGGTGTCAGAACAACATGAGGTTTTAGCTGGTTCTTTCGTAGACTGAAGAATTGGAATTTGCTGTAAACATGTTTCTTTACAATAATGTGAGTTAAAGGTGAGAGAGAAAGGAAACCATGAGATTTGAGGGTTGTGGTTCCTTAACCAGTTGATCCCTAATATAATAGGAAAAAATGGTGATGAGATAACATCAAATATAAGACTTTCCGTATGAGTATGATTGATGGTTACTTTTAGAGGGACGGATTCATGAAGTATTGGTCCCGATGAGATGAGGGACCCGTCAATCACTTTAACAGGTACAGAAGTTCTTTTACGAACACAAGGAATTTTATTCTTTGTTACAAAGGCTGAGTCGATGAATACTCCATTTGCACCGGAATCGATAACAGCCTTGGTTATAATTCTTTTATTGTCCCACTGTAATACAAGAACGATAGGGGACATTTGAGTATTTGCTGTAGAGGGAAGTACACTTAGGATGGAAGAGGCATGAGACTGCCTTCTGCCTTTTATCCGTTTCAATGAAGGACAATCAGAGACTAAATGAACTTGATAGGCACAATACATGCATAGGTTTAATTGACGTCTTCGATTTTTCTCTTCAGGAGTGAGGGGACTTCTTATTATCCCTATTTCCATAGGTTCACTTGGTATGGAAGTCTTATCTGGAGCTTTTGAGGGAGTGAAAGGTTTGCGGTCTTTTGAATGGGAAAGGGCTTTTTCGGCCTTTCTTTCTCTTAATCTTCTGTCAATGCTGATTGATAGGCGAATTAGAGCGTTCAAATTAGTAGGGAGTTCTGTTCTAGATAATTCATCTTTTACAGCTTCCGATAAACCAATTCGAAACTGGTTGCGCAATGTGATGTCATTCCATTGCGTTTCTATAGCCCATCTTTTGAATTCAGCAATGTAATCTTCAACGGGTCTATTTCTTTGCTGTAGTGTTCTGATTGTTAAATCAGCTGTAGCTTGTTTGTTAGGATCTTCATAGAGAAGAGACATGGCTTCAAAAAATTCATCCAGTGAATCTAAAATGGGGTCATCGTTTTCCAGAAAGGAATGAGCCCATGACATAGGTTCACCTCTTAGAAAGGAAATAACCGAACAAACTTTAGTTCTTTCTGTAGGATAGGATCTAGGTTTCAAAGCAATTAAAAGTTTGCAAGAGTTGAGGAACTCCCTGTATCTGGAACGATCTCCATAGAACTTTTCAGGGTTACACACAGCAGGATCACTAGCCGAGTGCAGAGTAGTATGAGGAGTATGAGTTTGTAAATCTCTGATATAAGTGAGAAGTCTTTCATTAGTAACTTGCAGGTCTTGCACACTTTGGGCTAGTGCATTAACTCTTTGATTCAGCGTAGCTATAGTAGAATCGAAATCTGCTGGATCCATTACAATGGCTGGATTATTCTGTCACGTCTAAACATTTGTTATGAAGGAACACAACTGCAGATTTCGTATAGTTTGAATATTTATTATAAAAAGTAAAAGGTAAAGACTTTAATTCCAATTTACAGGTACTGTAGTTTTAAGTAATAAACGATAACTGAAGTTCACAATTATAAGCACTGTAGCTTTAAGTAGTAAATGATAACTGAAGTCCACAATTACAGGCACTGTAGCTTTAAGTAGTAAATGATAGTAAATTGCAGACACTGAATCAATAAAGAGTCTCTTAGTAGAATCAACGGTTTAGGTGATAAGCAGTCACAATAGCTGTTCCATAGACTTTAACCGAAGCAAGACAGATGCAGCTAACTGAGATAAAGTATGAGTTGAAGTTAGCTGTAACGGTTTTGTATTATCGAAGGATTTTGGAGACAGGAAATAACAGTTTGAGATGCAATGCTTATCACAGAGGTTTTACTTAGCTTCCGGCACATAGAACACTGGTTCCCGAGATCTCCTCAGAGGCGTTTATCCTGGATGGAGAGTGTTAAGCTTTTAGTTATGGATTAGGAGAGGTGAAGGGAACTTGCAGAGTCTTTCAGTCCGGTCTGGTAATAGAGGTTGTCACAACGAAGTTGTAGCCGGGTTGTGAGTAAGGAACGTAGTTCAATAATCCAGCCCTGATCAGCTGGTGCAGTCAGATTAAATAGGCAGACCGTGTCATAAAGGGGTGTGGCTAGGCTCCGTGGAACCAGGAAGTAAGAGGATACCATAGTTAAGGCATGACAATTCTCATG
The DNA here is from genome assembly GCF_036172605.1 of Pelobates fuscus. Taxonomy (NCBI): domain Eukaryota; kingdom Metazoa; phylum Chordata; class Amphibia; order Anura; family Pelobatidae; genus Pelobates; species Pelobates fuscus. Next base: position 231,960,338 of record NC_086319.1, on the reverse strand, counting down.
GTGAAGTTCAACATGCCCAGTAAGGATCGTAGGTCCGTTCTGGTACATGTGTCCTTAACCAGAAAGCCTTCCACCAACTCTATGATCTGCTGTGCCTTCTCCATAGGTAAACTAGCTTGTAATAAGATAGTGTCTAGGTGGATTCACAGGAAGGTCAGATTGGTTGTAGGGCCTACTGGTTTCTCTTGTGACAGCGGAACACCTATCGCTGAGAATAGAGCCAGTATTTTATGAATACTGACGGGAGAGGACTGAGCTAACTCTATGGTAAGAAAGTCGTTTAGATAGTGTAATACCTAGGGGCATTTGGAAATGTTGAGGAGCACTGGAACTGAAGGTGATCCCTAGCCAGATAAGCTTTGGGAGCAACAGAAAAAGAGTTCTATGGGTGTTGACTGTATATATAATAATACATTTAAAAAAACATTTTATTATGGGGCATTTATCGACCCCAGAGAAAAAGAAAACTTAAAACACCATCACAACTATAAACACACAGGGGAGACTTCGTATGCATATAGAACTCAGCAGATATAGAGTGATATTGTAGGGTAGAGAGTCATATAGTATCCTGGATTCACAGTGAATGAATACTCCATAGGAACACCTTGGTCACTGAGTCTATCCTCAATACTTTTAGCCCCAAAGATTAAACAAGTTGCGAAATAGTACTTATGTTCCCAAAGAACATAACAAAGCTCCTGCGCCAGCCCTCAGAATGGCATGAATGGCATCATCCACTGTGGCGTATTGCAAGGAGAACTCTTCTGAGGGAATTAGCGAGTTAATGCTGGTGGTAGATAAAGAATGTGGAGCCGACAAATCATAAATTTGTCTTTTCTCATTGTTTAACTTACCAGTGGCTATTGGATTGGTACACCAGCTGGAGAAGGGGGGTTTAGAGAGAGGGCCTAATATGAACCCATTGTACAACTCTTTCATTAGTAGTAACTCTGCGCTTATGGGGTCAAGAGGGGAAACTGTAGGTTAGGACATTCGTGAATACCAGTGGGGAGTGTGACAAGGCCAGTGTGAAAACCGTCGGTGAACCCCTTGATCAAGAAGTCGACTAGGCAATGAGAAGGGTGTGCCTGGAGGTAATACACCAGGTTGTCGATGATAACTTCCGTTAGTCATGGTTTCGGGTACAGACGATTAGAACACATAGTTTTTGGGTTTGCCCTGAAACGAATTAAGCAGACGTGCAACAATCTGCACAAGCTAAATCCACAACTGCCAGAATTAAAGTTGTTGCAGATTTGAGCTTTCCCTAGGTATACTATGGGTCTACCCAATTTGTCTTTAAGTCCTCTGTGTTTTGCAGAGGAAGAACCGAAGGAAGCACGACTAGTGGTAGGAAGTCTAGGATCAACTGGGCATAAGTTAGTGAAGTGTGAGATGGAGGCACACAAGGCACAAGATGGTGTTTTTTGACCAGCAAAATGGAGACAGAATAGTTCTGTATCAAGCTTACTCCAGTTGGTGTTGATGTTAAATTAAGTGTGGGATGCCGCTGCTTTAGCCGAAAATTATTTATAATAGTCATAAAATGAGAACCCACCGTACTTGTGCCCTAGATCCACCAACTTATGCATATACAAATCCAACACTTCCCTACAGTGAGGGTGATTTAGATCAAAGAAAACTTTGATTATTTGTCTATCTACACCTTCCAAATTGATTAATGCATGCACATGTCTTCTGGAAGTAAAATCACACCGGACACATTGCAGGTTTGAAAGAACTCCAGAGTGGCCTTTATTGCAGGGGGTGCAATTCCCTTTTAAAGCAGAAAAACGTCATGTACAGAATCACAATTAACATACAGTATTCATTCATCAATTGGTTAACAGTCTAAGGGGTCTTGTCTAAACCCACCCTACTGGGCGTGAAACCAGCATCATCACATGACATTTCTTTGTATCCCAGCCCCATCCCAGCTCCATTTTACTACACGTGGCATGTTTCTATAGAGCTTTAGTTGCACAAAGGAAGTGGGGGGAGGAGTTAGTAAAGGAAGCTGTTCCTTTAAACACAGCTCGATGGGAATGGGGGAAGGTAGCAGGGAAGGTAGCAGGATGGGAGGAATTTTGCAGAGTAAACAGTTACTGAGCGCACAGAGGGGGGGAAGGGAAGCGTTTACTCTAGAAGCCAGTTTTTTACACAGTGAACACAGAATAAATAGACATTAATAAATAGCCATTTTGGTTGAATTCTTCTGTCCATAACAAGGGGAAGTGGAACAGATTACGTTGCGATAAAGGCCAGAGGCAAGGACAAATTAAGGTATGGTAAGCTTTCGGTTGAGACTGGGGTCTCTTGCTTTCAAAACAACCAAAAGATCACCATAGCAGTATGCCTTGTTCTCAACTACGTCCTGAGAAGCAATCAGAAATGAGACTAAGTGTGAAGAAAATAGACTGAGTTCGGTATTTTCTTCTATGTTCGGGCTTTTCTGCAGTATTTTGTTCATGTTGTATCTATTAGTTCGGTAGTTTAAACCTACCGAACACCGACCACCCTCCTGGCTTATTAACTTCAAAGGAACCATCTATTAAGCGCTCTCTGGGTGGCCGCTGTTCGTATAGCCGAATGCCACGTGGAACAGAAAATGGCGGCCATCTTGTTTGCACGAAAGGAGGCAGCGGCACTTGGTCGTCGAGTGTCTGGAACTAAAACCGTACACTCGACCTCCCGAACCACCGCTGAAACTACCGAACGCCTGCTTCCCTTAGTTACCGAACAGCCAGGAGAGCGCCATTCGATAGTTCGGTTCATATGAACAAGGGGAGCAATCGCTCCTATGAGCCAGGAGGATCCATTCGACTTTTATTCGTTTTATGCCTTTTACTGAATTTACGGACCGCACACCCTGAATTTGTGGAACTATTTTGGGCAGGAGCCTCGTGTGTGGTCGGTCTCTTATGACTTCCATACTTTTTAAGAACCCCTGAACTGATCTGAAAAAAAACCATAATATAACCAAAGTATGTACATTTAACGCTGTGCTGTGATGTGGTACGGTGTATAATCCCATTGTAACCAACGTATACACCTATATTCACTCGCTAAGGTGTGTTATTGTTCGCGGTGAGCAACATAGAGAAATGGAAGGTGGTAAATGATATAGGGACCTCAACTATCCGTGTGTGTCTTACTTATAAATAGTGATGTCCCGAACTGTTCGCCAGCGAATAGTTCCTGGCGAACATCGCTTGTTCGCGTTCGCCACGGATGGCGAACACATGCGCTGCTCGGTCCGCCCCCTATTCATCATCATTGAGTAAACTTTGACCCTGGCCTGTACCTCACAGTCAGCAGACACATTCCAGCCATTCAGCAGCAGACCCTCCCACCTCCTGGACAGCATCCATTTTACATTCATTGTGAAGCTGCATTCTTAGTGAGAGTAGGGACAGTGTAGCTGCTGCTGATTTGATAGGGAAATTGATAGGTAGGCTAGTGTATTCAGTGTCCACTACAGTCCTGAAGGACTTATCTTATCTCTGTTGTAAGGACAGCACCACAAAAAGCCCTTTTTAGGGCTAGAACATCAGTCTGCTTTCTTTTCTTTTTTCTGTGTAATGTAATTGCAGTTGCCTGCCTGCCAGCCAGCCTGTGTGTCAGGCTCACAGCATATACTGTGCCCACTTGCCCACTGCCACCACTCACTCACTGGTGTCACAATAGCTTGCATTTAACAAAAAAAAAACTTTTTGGACTGAAATATAATAGCAGTCAGTTTCCTTCACTAGTGTGCGTTTCAGGGTCTGCCAGGGCACAGTGTCACACCAGTGCAACTCATATCTGGTGTAACAGTAGTGTACATTTAAAAAAACAAAAAAATACAATTTTGACTGTAATAGATTGAATAGCAGTTAGTTGTCTGCCAGCGTGTATGTCAGGCTTGCAGCGTATACTGTGCCCACTTGCCCAGTGCCACCACTCATATCTGGTGTCACAATAGCTTGCATTTAACAAAAACAAAACTTTTTTGACTGTAATATAATAGCAGTCAGTTTCCTTCACTAGTGTGCGTTTCAGGGCCTGCCCAGTGCCACCACTCACTCACTGGTGTTCCAATAGCTTGCATTTAAAAAAAAACAAAAAACTTTTTGGACTGTAATATAATAGCAGTCAGTTTCCTTCACGAGCGTGCATTTCAGTGCCTGCCAGGGCACAGTGTCACACCAGTGCAACTCATATCTGGTGTAACAGTATTGTCCTTTTTTTTTTACAAAATACAATTTTGACTGTAATAGATTGAACAGCAGTTAGTTGTCTGCCAGCGTGTGTGTCAGGCTCACAGCGTATACTGTGCCCACTTGCCCAGTGCCACCACTCACTCACTGGTGTCCCAATAGCTTGCATTTAATAAAAACAAAACTTCTTTGACTGTAATATAATAGCAGTCAGTTTCCTTCACTAGTGTGCGTTTCAGGGCCTGCCCAGTGCCATCACTCACTCACTGGTGTCCCATTAGCTTGCATTTAAAAAAAAAACTAAACTTTTTTGACTGTAATATAATAGCAGTCAGTTTCCTTCACGCGTGTGCGTTTCAGGGCCTGCCAGGGCACAGTGTCACACCAGTGCAACTCATATCTGGTGTAACAGTAGTGTACATTTAAAAAAAAAAATACAGGGGGCTTGTTGTCACCTTTCGGGGACCCTTGGTGTTGTACGTGGCTGGGTGGAGGAAGAGACCTTCAATTACATCAGTGAGGACAAGGAACGGGACATGGCTAGCTTGGTATCCAACCTTGTGCAAATGGGGAGTTTGCGGTTGTGCAAATGGACTGTTTGCGGTTGTTTGCGGTGCATTAAACGAGGAGTTTGGTCTGTCACTGTGAAGCGGGCGTAAACCCTTACACTACCTGATCGATACAACATCATACCTGATGTTTTAAAGCAGGTTTTTCCAAACAATTTAGGAATGTTAGGTGATTTATGCCCTTTATGGATTTAAACCAGACTGCATCAACTATGTAATTTTCCATGGGAGTTTTGCCATGGATTCCCCTCCGGCATGCCACAGTCCAGGTGTTAGTCCCCTTGAAACAATTCCCCTGCCCATTGAAGTCTATGGCGGTTCGCCCGGTTCGCTCGTTCGCGAACATTTGCGGAAGTTCGCGTTCGCCGTTCGTGAACCGAAAATGTTATGTTCGCGACATCACTACTTATAAAGTGTGTGTGGCTGGGATAAAGGGGTGGAGCAGGAGAGACATTTGTTTACCTGTGTAAGAAACGTGACCAAGGTTCCCAGATGGATGAGAAAAGCGTATATTTGATAGATAGTGAGGCCTCAATGTCCTCCATTTGCTTGATCTTTTCTACTTTTTGGATCCAGTCTCTGATGAAGGGGGCTGTGGGCTTTTTCCAGTTTACAAGAATTAGTGAGGCTGTAATCAGGTGATTGATTAGTGCCCGTTGAGGTTTTGGAATGGGATGGGGTGAAGGAGAAAAAGTATAATTTCTGGGGAACTTGAGATGTGAATGCCCACTATGGAGTTGATCATGGCCCTTACCCGTGTCCAATATGCCTGTATAATCAGACAAAACCACCAGATATGTGTCGTAGTGCCAACCTGTTGGTTAGATCTCCAGCACACATCTTGTGTGGATGAGAAAAGCTTGTGAAGTTTGATCGGAGAGTAATGCCATCTGGAGATGCGTTTGTATGAGCTTTTCCTAATAGTGGTACTGATCAAGAAGGTGTGTATATAGGTGAATAAAAAACTTAATGACATAATTTCCCCATATATATTGAAGACATTCAATGAATTCGCCACGCATAAAACTATCCTAACAGAAATGCTCCAGGCTTCTATAATGCCAATCCCTAAACCAGACAAGGACCCAACATATACTTCAAATTACAGACCAATTTCTCTAATTAATTTAGACATAAAAATGTATTCTAGAATTTTGGCTGATAGACTCAAACGAAGTATACCAGATATTGTACATTTAGATCAGAGTGGGTTTGTAGAAGGTAGAGGTACGTCTGATAACATCAGGAAATTAATGAACGTTCTATACCATGCAAGTCAAAGTTCGTCCCCCTTTGCCTTGGTCGCCCTTGATGCCGAGAAGGCCTTCGACCGTGTTAATTGGAAATATCTGGAAGAGGTTTTGAAGGCCTTTGGCATAGATGGAGTTTTTAAGGAATGTACAATGGCACTATATAAAGATCCCCAAGCGAGAGTCTCAGGATTTATGTTCCAATCGAAATGGTTCCCAATTAGAAATGGAACGCGACAGGGCTGCCCTTTGGCACCCCTGTTATATATCCTCTCTATAGAGCCATTGGCAGCTGCAATTAGACAGAGTGAGGGTATTAGCAGGTTAAAGGTGAATACATTGGAGAATAAAATTACACTCTATGCAGATGATGTCTTATTGTCTCTTACGGACCCTATTAGATCTATTCCAGCCATATTTTGCCTTATTAAAGAATACAGTAGACTCTCTGGCTATAAAGTAAATATAAAGAAAACCCAAATTCTGACAAAAGGTCTAACTGGGCCCGGGGAAAAAATGCTTAAAAAGGAATTTAATTGTGATAGGGAAGTCAGGAATATAAAGTATTTAGGGGTAAGATTATCTCTGGATTATAGAGAAATTGGAGAACTTAACTATACAGGAATTGTAAATCAATTCAGGAGTATTCTAAAAAATTGGAGGGGGTTAGAATTGTCTTGGTTGGGGAGGATCGAAGCAGTAAACTCTTATCTACTTCCTAAATTGACATTTTTATTTGGTAATCTCCCGCTGAGGGTGTCCTCCCAGACGATACGTGGTCTCCAAAAACAAATATCAGACTATATATGGCAGGATAGGAGTCCTAGAGTGTCATTTGAAATCTTTTCCTTTCCGGATGTACAAAAATTATATATGAATAACATGGTTGTACATTTAATTAAGTGCGATAACTTTACAATATCAAGACCAACTTGGTTAGATATTGAAAAATCGGACCTCTGTGATATCGAACCCCTATTTCTCTTGTGGTGCGATAGTGTATTTGTAAAAAACATAAAATCCAATAATCCGATGAATATCACAATGATCTATATAGTAAATTATTTAAAGAAAAAATATGTCACCAAACATATCAAGAAATGCCCCATTAACATGCTTAAAATATTATATAAAAGACATAAACATTCAAGAATGGGAAAAGTGCAGAATTGCAAGATTTGCGGAATTACTAGAGGATAACAAAATATTGCCATTTCCAATGTTACAGCTTAAATATAACCTCCCCTCTAAACAAATATTTAGTTATTTAAGAATAAAATCTTTCACTATGGGAAAAAAAATTGCGGAAATCTCTCCAATTGATCAGTTTGTATCATCTCCTTATAGGAAAAAAAATTGCCTCTAGATTTAACCAATTTATAAGAAATCAAAGGCAAATAGATAAAGTATCGGCAATGAATAAATGGGAGCAAGAACTCAATTTTTCCTTGCCGGTCGAAGATTGGCTCTCGGGCCTACAATCAGTAAAAAGATATATACATGGGGTAAATATACGGGAAGTGTATTTTAAACTTGTATACCGTTGGTACTTGGTGCCTACTCGCCTTCATAGATTTCAACCCACACTTCTACCAGATTGTTGGAGATGTAGCAGGGAGTTAGGTTCATTCTCCCACATCTGGTGGGACTGTGAGGAGTTGAAACCTATGGAAATAATCTTATCGGAACTGGTAGATTTTGTTTTTAAGGTTCAAATTGTTATTACGCCTCAAATGTTCTTGTTCCATTTAGATTTGCCAAAAATTAACATAAAATTAAAAATTCTTATGATCCACATTTGTATGGCAATAAAAATAGTTATGGCTAGGAATTGGAGAAATATGGGCTCGTTAAACTGGCAAGATATACGTATACAAATTGAATATCAATGCAGTATGGAAGCTGGGATAGCATTAAATAAGATATCCAGAGAGAAATATGATGAAGTTTGGGCGCCTTGGGTTAGATACCTTAACAAAAAAAACTCAACCCCCCCCCCCCCGCTCCCCTATAGATAGGTAGCAGTGAAATGTGAGATGTAAGGAAGAAAGAGGGATAGTATTGTATGTTATATCCTCTTTCTTAGTATGACTGTAGTTATAGCAGAAAACGTGTAAATATATGAAATACGTTTCTAATACAAAACATGCATAATTATTTATTTCACTGTAATGTAATATACTGTACTGTATTTCAAATTATTTTTTTTTTGAAGAATGTATATGGATGAAGTTTTTTTAAATTGAAAAATAAAGATTTATATATATATATATATATATATATATATATATATATATATATACATATATATATATATATATATACATATATATATATATATACATATATATATATATATATATATATATATATATATATATATATATATATATATATAAAGAAGGTGTGTCTATAGGTGAAGATTCTCCTCCAATCTTGAGGAGGTAGCGTGATATTTAATTCTTGTAACCAGGCAGATGTGAATGGTGGCAGGATATCTTTGTCATTGGTAATTAGTATTTTGTAGAATGTGGATAGATGTTTGGTTTTAAGTTGTTGGGAAGTACAGTGGGTTTAAAATGGGGTTTAACCCCTTAAGGACCAAACTTCTGGAATAAAATGGAATTATGACGTGTCAGACATGTCATGTGTCCTTAAGGGGTTAAGGTTGACCCCCTTTGAGGAGGTTTGGATTAGTGGTTAAAAAGTGGCACAGTTAGGCATAATTAAATTGTTGTAGGTTCAAGAGATGGTTAGTTTTAGTAAGGGAAGTTATAGGTGTGAGTTTCCCTTGTTCTAGCACCGAACTGAGCATAGGGTATCTGGTGCCTTGCATATGGGGAAACCATTGTGCAAGGCTCTTGTCCATGCCCGGGGGTAAGTTGGGGTTCTGTGTTACCAGGTATAGTGAGGACGGGTGTGGGGAGAGGTCTGTAGCATTTCTAATGCGCGTCCAAATGCGCAGTGTTGGCGCTGTAGTAGGGTTGTGTACATGCTGTGGTAGGAGAAGTGCATGACCCATTTGGTGCCACGGTATGGTGTGCAAAGAAGCTTGAAACATAATGTATGGCCATTGTTTGAGTGGGGATGTTTTTGTCCATTAGATCCTAGCCAGAATTATCGCTTTGTAGTAAAGATCGATGTGTAGAAGGCCTAGGCCTCCTAGTGTCTTATGTTTAGTGAGGATGAAGTAGGAAACCCTGGGGTGTTTGTGGGCCCATATGAATGCGGTGAATTGTTGTTTCAGTTTAGAAAAAAATTAGGGGGCATGCTGATTGGGAGCATTTGTAGTTTATAGAGTATTTTTGGTAGTGAGTTCATCTTGAGTATGTTAATCCTACACAGCCAACTGAAGGCCATCCAGTGAGGTCCTTAGATATTTCCTCTAGTAGCGGCAAGAAATTTAGATTCTATAGCGGTTTAAGATCTTGAAGTAGGTTTATTCCCAGATACATGATTGAGGTTTTGGCCCAAGAGAATGGATGTGTAGCCTGGAGGTTTGTTTTTGAATCACTATCTAAATGCAAGAGCAAGATCTCACTCTGTTACGGACCGTTTCAGCATAAAAGGGGAAAAATCCGTTTAGGCGATAATCCCCTCTTCACAAAAAGGCACAGCTACTGTAAAAGCACCAAAACTCACGAATTTGGATATAAATGAATGCACCAAACTCCCGAACTGCATACAAGGGAATAAGGTAGCACTCCAACTGGAACCTCACGAATAGCTGCTAACAGACGAACAGGAAAAGCATACATCAGCTTACACTCCTAGCAATCAATCTTCCAGCAGCATACAGTGAATCCCCCCAATAACGAGACAAGGCTCCGTGTTGAGGGTCAAGCAGTGGTCTGTTTATTCAGGGCTACCTGCCCCTGTATTTATGCAGGTCTCCCACCTGGTGGACACTCCCCTAGGGGACCAGATGGAAGACTGTAACAGCAGACAGACATGTATCATTTTCGTACACAGAGCCACAATACTTTCCCACCATGCATCTTGGTTTCCTCCTCTCTGTCCTGGAGATAATTAATGAAGTAATTCAATTATCTCCCAGGACAAAGGCCAGACTCCATTATGCACATGGTGACACAGAAACAGACTATCAATTTAAAATACATACAGACACATTTTATACATAAAACACAGACATGTAACATATCCCCAGATAGCTCAGGTCTGGGTGCACATTATTAGGTGAATGGCACCCAGACCACACAAATACATTTTAATTGCCATGGAGCCAAAGTCTTTAATTATACGAACAGGCTCCATGGCAGGCTATCTGGGTTACTACAGTTCACATAAAACATAAAATACCGAATTTCCCTGCATTCACCAAATTCATACGAATGAGAACCAGGGGCTGGAGGTTCAGCGGTGCCTGCACGTAAAAGTGTCCGATTTTGGTGCATGAAAGCCGGGCAGACAAGCGCTGGCTGCCCGGGGAGCTCCAGAACACCGCCACCTAGCGGCCGCTAAGTGTAACAGCGGCCACACAGTTAACAAGCAATTAAGCTGCGGTTAACCGCAGCTTCAGGGAGGTAAATAGGAGGCACACTCCAGCTTCTGGGTGGCCAATTAACAACGCCGGCCGGCTTCCCACGGCTCTGGGGAGGTTGGTGAACGGCTGTTTGTTCGGTATATGAAATCTACCGAACTGCTGTGCAGAAAGGGAGAAATAAATCCTTCTGCACAGTAAAATTAACCCTTTAGCTGCCGGTCCATAATCCAAAGGCAGCAGGCGGGCAACCAGGCTCCTCCAATACAATGTGGCGAGATTGGTTTCGTCACATCTCTCCCCCTTTCCAAAATGACTAACAGGGTACCTGACCTCCTGCCGGTCAGTGCCCTTGTTAGTCCAGCAGCCCACCCACAAAGCAGAAAAAACAGTACAGCCCACCCACAATAAATAGTTACTACACCTGGGTAGAGGAGAATCTTGTCCATGTCCAGGTGCCTCACCACGGCTGTGTGGGGGACTGGTAGGCTGCCTTGGTGGGTTGCTGAGTGGGCAGAGACCAGCGGTACTCTGTCCTGGTGCCAGCACTACCACCGGAGTAGTCTGGTTGGAGCCTGGTTGCTGGAGACGGACTGTCTCCCCCTTGGATACACAGCTCTGTCCCTACCCCCTGTGTGGTGAGTGCAGAGACCACGGTCCATCTGCACTGGTGGGGGGTTTACAGTCTCCCCCTGGTACATTAAGCTGCCGCTGGGGAGAGGGGGTAACAAGCTCCTCTCCCGATATAACACTCTGCCCATTAATGATCCGTGCTGGGGAGAGGTGGTAACAATCTCCTCTCCCATACATACTTCCAGTCTTTGCGGAGGGAGACCGACTGTCTCTCCTCCCAATACAGAGTCCTGCTGCTGGGGAAAGGAGGCTGGGCTCTCTATTCCCTGCTGGATACTCTGCCGCTGGGGACTGGAGACTGGGCTCCCAATTCCCGGCAAATAACACTGCTACTGGAGAATGGAGACTGGGCTCCCAAGTCCCGGCACATCACACTGCCGCTGGGGAATGGAGACTGGGCTCCCAATTCCCAAAAAATCACGCTGCCGCTGGGGAGGGAGGACACTGCTCTCCTCTCCCTGTATTTCCCACTGCCTTCCTGGCATACCACTCTGCTGCTGGGGGGCAGGAACAACTACCTCTGCCCCCTGTAACACAGCCTGCCGCTGGGGAGGGAGGACGCTGCTCTCCTCTCCCTGTACTTCACATTGCCCTCCTGGCATATCACTCTGCTGCTGGGGGGCAGGAACAACTACCTCTGCCCCTGTAACTCAGCCTGCCGCTGGGGAGGGAGGAGGCTGCTCTCCTCTCCCTGCACTTCACATTGCCCTCCTGGCATATCACTCTGCTGCTGGGGGGCAGGAACAACTACCTCTGCCCCCTGTAACTCAGCCTGCCGCTGGGGAGGGAGGATGCTGTTCTCCTCTCCCTGCACTTCACACTGCCTTCCTGGCATATCACTCTGCTGCTGGGGGGCAGGAACAACTACCTCTGCCCCCTGTAACTCAGCCTGCCGCTGGGGAGGGAGGACACTGCTCTCCTCTCCCTGCACTTTACACTGCCGCTGGGGAATGGAGACTGGGCTCCCAATTCCCTGCAGGACTGGTGGAGAGACCTCGGTCCCATCTCCACTGGCCACCTGGGGTTCTTCCCAGTAAAACTGTACAATATCTTCCCAGCTGAAGGGGTCTGGATCTGGGTCTGCGCTTCCCTGCTGAGCCTTCTCACTGGAGTGGAACAGATTTTGGTAGCCCTGTTCCAGCTCCATCTCCCGAGTCACCAGGTGGACCAGGTCTTGCTCAATCTTATGAGTGTTGTCCCAGTCATACCTGCTCTCCCTCCACTCAAAGAGATCCTGGAACCGGGCTTGTGTAGCGCTCCCAAACTCAGGCTCTGCAAACGTCTCCCATAACAAGCCAGGACCATCAAACTCGTCTCCCTCTGGCTTGTCATGCTCGGCTGTCCGGGGTAGGTACTGAGCTTCATACCACCAGAGCGCCTGGTAGGCATCCTCCAGCCACATTTCCTGCCATACTAGGTGTTCCAATTCCCTCACCCATTCCTCCAGGGGCTGCTCTCCCATCAAGGGCATCCGCAGGGCTAAGTGTTCTTCCAGGGTTGGGAGGAAAAGTTTTATAGTAACGTGCATTTAGGCCATCTGGGCAAGGGCTTTTACCTAGGGGGGGTTTCCGTACTGCTATGCGTAGTTCAGCTGTTCAGCTAGTGTGATGGGTGCATCTAGTGTTTGCGCTATATTTCGGGGAATAGATTGTTTTAGTCTACTGAATAGGAAGTTTTCAACATCCTCACTGTTTGGTGGGGTATCCCGTAGGTTGTAGACCTTGATGTAAAAGGAGTGGAATACATCCATAATGTCCGGGAGAGTTTGGGAAGTTTCACCCTTTTGCTTTTTAACCTTTTTAAGGATTTTTGTTTAGATTTTGCATAGTAGGAGTGTTTTGAGTGAAGTCATTTCTTTTTAGTTTGGGCTGCTAATAATTGTTTAAATTCTGTTCTTTTAGTAATGAGGGAATTATAGGTATGGAGAAAGTTGTCCCGGCTATGGTTGTCTTCAATGTCAATAATCTCCTGCGTAAGTGAGGTCATTTGTTTTTCCCTTTGTTTTTTGAGTATGGATGCTAGTGCAATGAATTTTCCCCTTATGACGCATTTGTGGGCTTCCCACGTGGATGTGCGGGTTATGGAGCGTGAGGCGTTTTCTACAATGTAGTGTTGCAGAGTAGTGTGGATGGGAAATATGACTTCTGTATGGTTTAGTAAAATGTCATTTAGTTTCCACTGAAAGGATTTCAATGGGAGGGACGGGATGTGGATGGTCACGGATAATGGTGCATGATCTGAGCAGGTTATCAGACCATAAAAACAAGATGATGCATGGTGGAGCAAAGTTTGGGGTAAGAAAAACAAATCCCGTCTAGAGTACGTATGTGAGGTTTGTGAATAGAAAGAATAGTCTTTTGAGTGAGGATGTAGGGCCCTCCAGCAGTCTATAAGTCGGGATTGGTCAAGGAGATCAGTAATACGGCTATGGGCAGTTGTTTGGTAGTTTGTGGAGGTAGAGGTTGTGTCTAGGGCAGTGTATATGGATATTTTAGTCACCTCCCACTATAAGCATGCCCTAAATGAATGCCTCCATAGTGGTCAGGCATCTCTTGAGGGTTTTCCCTTGCTCTCTATTTGGGAGGTATGGGTTTGTGAATGTGACCATATTAGAGCCTATTTGGCCCTTCTCCAGTATGAGTCTACCCCCTTCATCTGATTTATGGTCTTTGTACACGAAGGGTGTGTGTGAAAAGATCAGTATGGCTACGTGCGTTGGCTATGTCGTAGTTGCTGAAGAATCCCACAGGATATTTTCGTTTTTTGAGGGCGGGGGCTACTTCTTTTTGAAGTGTGTTTCTTGCAGGAAGGCCACATTGGCTTTAAGTTTTTGCTGTTCTAATAAAACAAACAACCTTTTTTCTGGGTTTTTTAACCCTCTGGCATTTAGGGTGACCAATCGTATGGCCGCCATAGTTTGAAGATATGTGTGTGATTCACCCGTATGTAGTACTAGAAAGTATTGGGTCTTATGGCAGGCGAAAGTGTAATCGGTTAGTAGGTATGCTTAGGTTCACTAGTGCACAGTGCAAGAAAATTAAAACAAAAGAAAAGCAATAACAGTTTAACAGTAGAACAATTGTAACAAGTAAACTTAGGTGTACATTTAGAATGGAGGAGTAGAGGTGGTACAACAAGGACCATCTATCTCCACCTCTCAGGTAACTAAGCGGTGTCTGTCCCTTAGTAGAAAGGCTCTGCAAGGGATCCTATGTGGAGAATGTCGCAATGACCTACAGTATGCTTAGAGAAATTGAGAGATCAGAGTGGATTAATGGGTATTGGGGATTATATATAAAAAGGGTGAGGGGTGGTAGTTGTGGGATCCGGAGATGGAAAACAAAAATGCGTCTGTATTGGCAAATTATATTTCAGTGTCAGTCATCCAGGGATCGAGCACGAATCCTTCTAGGAGTAAATGCTGTATTGGGGTGGGCTCGAGGGCAGGCCCTGTGGAACTAAATTATTCACACTGCACCAGCTGGAAGCAGCATGCAGATAGTTTCCTCCCCATGCACCCATTGCGGACCGGCTGTGCCGCCCCACTTGATACAACATTGGCGGGTGGCAAGAGGCCCACAGCGAGGCTGGACGGAGGGATCCAGCAGTGCCCCAGGGGTGCGTCAATGGGGGTTTCAAGTGCGGACTGATGGCGTATGTTGGAGGCTGGGTGGAGGAGGGGAACCCCTGCGTCCCGCATATTGTGGTGGGACTCTACATGTATACATATATCTATCATCAACCTAAAAAACTCCTAAGTAAATACATATATACAGTCACAGTAGGTTTTACCCCATAGCGGTTACACAAGCCTTTCCTGGGGTTGAGGTTATCTTTACATGGTAAAGTGGTCCGTGAGGAGTTAAAGGACCACTATAGGCACCTAGACCACTTCAGCTCAATGAAGTAGTCTGGGTGCCAGTTCCCTCAAGTGTTAACCCTGCAGTAATCCCGGCACTGGAGAAAGGTAAGCGGCTGGAGTGGGACCCTGAGCGTGGGGGGGACCTAAAGACCCTATAGTGCCAGAAAAACTAGTTTTTACTGGCACTATGGTGGTCCTTTAATGGTCATGCGTTGAATGGTTTGTATCCCCCATGCTATTTTTTTTGGCAAAGGTGTAAATAGCAGGGGAAACAGGGTTTTACAGTTGGGGCCCTGCTGGAGAAGTAAGTAAAGAGTGGTGTCACCTGCTGGGTGAACGGTATACCTGGTGAGTGGTCCTACCCTCCATAAGCACTAGCTTGGGGTTCACCTGGGGAGCAGTAATGAGGAAGGTACAATATTGGTATCGATATGAGAGGGGGTGTGGGGGGAAGGGAAGAAAGCTTGTATATCACCAGTGCGCAGTCTGTGTTGAAAGTCCACCGGAGGTATACCAGTCCCTCCATGGTCTTAACTCATCCGCCGTTTCCCAGCACGATCATGGCAACGCAGTCCCCCACGGCTCCCTCAACTTCTTGATAAGGATTGCGGGAAAAAAGGTAGATGTCCATTGTTGTGGTATGATCTGCAAAGCGTCCACTTATTTTTGTGAGTGATCCTGTGGCATCGGCCTGTGTTTTCTTGGAGTTTGTTGCCAACAAGCTCTTTGCGGAAGCTGTGATGTAAAGGGGGTATCAAATAGGCCATACCAGTCCGGTATATTGGTTTCGGCATGATCCAAAGCTCGTGTGAACGGTGCAACGTCTGCCTGGGAGTGACACTCTAATCCCCATCTACACCGCATATTCCGTGGACACAGTTCATCTGTAAAGGACCTTGCTTGCAGCGTCATCCAAGATTCGGATAAATGTTGATGGTATGACTTTGAATAGTAGGGGTTATGTAGATAATATTTGTGCAGGCTGCTATCCGGGCATGCAAAGTAATGGAGACGACATATGACGTCTCTGGGCTCGTCATTATGGGCGCCTTTTGGCTTGAGTGCCCTGTGGGCTCGGTCAAGTAGAAAGGAGGAGTCGGTGGATTTACCTAGCACCAGATTGAAAAGCTCCCTGGTTTTGCACCCCTCTCAGATAAAATGTTTCCCATTCCAATGCCCTATTTAACCTAGCACTGCAGAGAGCCACAGGAATAAGTGCCAAGTAAATGGATTAATCTCATACAAGCAGGCATTAGGTTGCTAGAGTAAGACCTGCCAAGAATGGGGTACATTGGCATTGTGGCAGGCTTATGCAATGTATGTTCATATACTGCAACTGTATATCTCTTCTCTCTAATATCATTTTTAGATTTACTTTCACTGGATGCAAATTCATCCTTGAGGGGAAACTCTTAAATATATGAATTTATTTGGGATTCTGTTATTAGTTGTATAATACACACAACCATCAGCAAACTTTTAACATTTGGATTTACTTTCGAATGATAATTTAGGACACAAAATACATTTTCCTCCACCCTTCCTTCCTGTGTGAAATATATAGCAACATGTTTTTCATATTATTCGTTACGTATATCCAACAAAGATGTGCAACTCTTATTTTAGATGATAATTTGTCAATTCTGTGCATATGTAACCGGTTTATGTTATTTTCTCGTGGGGAATTGTGAAATATTTTCTACATCTCCATATTATTATTGTGTATGAATCATATAATATTTGTAGTAATAACATTTGTCATTGGTTTCATGAGGCAATTGGGGACTGAGTGGTGAAACGTTAGGGAGTCTTCACAAAATGAGTCAGTAAATTTGACCCATATTGAGGGCACTTCCACAGCTGCAAAATTTGTATCTATTTGAAGTCTATGTACCCTGTGTCTAAACAGTGTAATTAAATGTGTCTGAAAATTACTGACTAAATCCAATGATCAATTGCATCATATTTAATAACATTTCTCACTAGTTACCATTTGTTTTCTTTTAATTACTTTACATACTAGTTGGACCTTCATTCAATAGATTCAAATCATCAGCTTATAGATACAATAGGCATATGTTATCCATGCCACATTTACCAAGTTTATGTTTTTCAAAGTTTATTGTGGCATATTACATTGTACATAGTTATACATTGTTGTGGGTTGAGAATGTTTCCCCTTCTTCACTTTTTCTTCTTCTGTACTCTATTCCCTAGTTATTTTCCCCAAAATGTTTATTTGATTAAATTTTTAAAAATGTTCAATAAAAATTATTTGAAAAAAAAAGGCCAACTATCCACCAAAGATCATATTATTAATATTGCATATCTCAAGTATCTTGTGGACAATGCATATTGTATAGTGGCTTCTTATTCATTATGATTCCATTTACGAATCAATAATTTTACGTTTTAAAACCTTTTGGAAAGTTAATAATAATAATAATAATAATAATAATAATAATAATAATAATAATAATTTTATGTTTTCAAACAAAGTGGATTATGCTGTAATTAGTGGCTAACAAAATGTTGAAAAGTAAAATGGTTTTGACATTGCTTGCTTGCTTATACATAATGCAACATTAATTGTCAGGTGTTGAACTCCATATTAATTATAAATACATATTTTGTTAATTATTAAACATACTTAAGTAACAGTGCATATGAAGGAGTGTCGTGTCAAGCTATTTCACTGGAGATGAAATGATGAACAATGACCATTCTTTAGTCACGTGAAAAAATCCCAGAGGTGATATTCATGTAGCATTAAATAAACTTCATAAATAATTTGTACAATATGCATGCCTTCTCTATTTATTATAATCTTTGATTAATACAGAAAAAAATGTTTCTCTATAAAATGGAATTATTAGAATGTTAGAAATTGTGGATTTCTACTACTTTTAACTACTTCTATTTACTGGTCACCATTACAGTGATGCTACATACATACTATAAACCAATAGTGCAATACTCACAATGTTTAGAAATGTATGGATGCATTACTTATTTTTATTTTTTCTGCTTATAAAAATTTAAAAAATATACGTAGTCTGATGCCCATATTTTGCCTAAGACGTTTTGTGTTGGATTACTTAAAGGGACACTATGGTCACCAGAACAACAACTTATTGTATTTGTTCTGGTGAGTATAATCATTCAGCCAATTTCTTCAGCCTTTTTGCTGTAAAAACACTGTGTTTTCAGATACCTCCACTGGCCACTCCTCAGATGTCTATTAGAGGTGCATCCTGGTACAGTGCTGCACAGTGTGCAGCACTGCCATTAAGTATCTCCACCCTCTGCATGGAGACACTGAACTTTCCTCATAGAGATGCATTGATTCAATGCATCTCTATGAGGAGATGCTGACTGGCCAGAGCTGTGTTTGGCTTAGACTGGCTCTGCCCCCGATCTGCCTCCTTGACAAGCTATGAGGAAGCATTGTGATAAGCTTTGAACACAACTTCTAATGATGACAGCCAAGCAGAGCCAGCAGCAGCAGACTGGAATAAAAGCAACATTTTACTATATTTAGGGCGGCAAATGGGGGGCTAAATTGTGTTTTTAACATTATAGGGTCAGGAATATATATTTGTGTTCCTGATCCTATAGTGTTCCTTTAAATGTGGGGTGAAATTATTTATCTAAAGATTTGTGGGTGCTACCACCAATGTGAAAAGTTGTCAAGTGAAAAAATAGATTTTCTGACTGCAACATGCTTTGGATGAATAATTTCATCCAACGTTTAGGTATCTTTAAAAAATATATATTTTTTTTGTGTTTCTATACTTGTAGCGTTACTTACCTTATCCGGGGGCCGGCCGCGGTCCTCTCTTCAAGCCGCGCGCGGTCCTGCGGCTGCACGAGCCGCACGCGGCTCATCCGACTCTCCGAACAGGAAGACGGGCAGTGACCGCGAGATGCGGTCACGTGTCCCGCCTGCAGCTAAGAGCGCGCCGCGAGTCTCGGGCGCGCTCTTAAAGAGACAGTGGGAGCCTAAATTGCAAAAAGGCTCCCATTGGCTCCTGTCATGCCAATCACCCCATACACTTACCTTTTGGGGGTGTGGAAGTGACAGGAGCCAATCACATTAGTTTGAAGGCTACTTATACTTACCCTTTTCCCTTAGTTCCTTGCCCTATCGTGGTTTCTGCTACAGTTCCCTTTAGTGCTTGTTGTGTTCAGTTGTGTTTCTCCGTATTTGACCTTGGCTTTGTATTCTGACTTCGTTTTCGCTTTATCCTTGTCTGTACTGTTTGCCGGCTTGCTGATTCCTGTGTACCAGACCCCGGCTAGTTCTCGTTTACGCTGTCTCTTTGTGCCCTTGACCTCGGATCGTTCTTGACTCTGTACTTCTCCTATTACGTCGAGTCCGGCCACTCTAAGGTCCGGTAGACGTATCTCTCCTCTGTGCTGTCTTCTGTTTGGCTGGATCCTGCGTGTAGGGGTATATTCTCGTTACATTACGATAGGGTCATGAACCCCGCAGATTTAGCTCAACAGATGGCGTCCCATGAGGCTAAATTTGTAGAGCAGGATCCCCGTATGGATCAGATAGCTCAGGCTCTCCAGACGCTCTTAGCTAGAACCATTCCAGCAACCGCACCTAACCCTCCTACACCCCTGCTTCCTGAAGTATCCACTTTGCCTACTACTTCGGCCCATTTAACACCTCCTCCTATGTATGGAGGGGATTCTAAGACTTGCAGAGGGTTCATTAACCAAATAGAGTTTCATTTTGAGGTGTATCCACGTTCATTTCCCACAGAGAGGTCTAAAGTTGGGTTCTTTATGCACCAACTTACCGACAAAGCACTTGAATGGGCAAACCCTATTTGGGAGGCTAATGGACCTATGGTGCATGACTTTCACAGTTTTCTTACAGCTTTTCGCAGAACTTTTGACACTATGAAAAGGTCTAAGAATGCCGCAGGAGCATTAATGAGAGTTAAACAGGGTTCTAGGTCTGTGGCTGATTTTGCTATTCAGTTTCGTACCCTTGCCTCACAGGTAGATTGGACCAACAATGGGTTAACTACTGCCTTCATGGAAGGCTTATCAGACTCTATATTGGATGAGGTAGCAGCTAAGGAGCTTCCTGTTGCCTTAGAGGACCTTATTGACTACCTCATTGATATAGATAATAGGATTCGTGACAGGCTCTATACCAAGAACAGAAATAGACGTTTTGTTATACCTATTCACCCCAGAGTTAATACACCGGAGAGTGTAAAAGTATCTGAAGAGGAACCTATGCAATTAGGGGTTGCCAAACTCTCTGATAATGAAAAATTACATAGGAGAAGGGAGGGACTCTGCCTATATTGTGGTAAGAGAGACCATATGGTAAAGGAGTGTCCTTTGCTCCCGGAAAACTCTCGCACCTAAGACCTTATAGG
This sequence comes from Pelobates fuscus, assembly GCF_036172605.1. Classification (NCBI taxonomy): domain Eukaryota; kingdom Metazoa; phylum Chordata; class Amphibia; order Anura; family Pelobatidae; genus Pelobates; species Pelobates fuscus. The sequence goes on along the minus strand of NC_086319.1, from coordinate 231,939,916 downwards.
GGACTGGCCTTGGGTGTGATTTCTAAGTCTCCTACATTGCCTCCTAACCGACTGCTTCTCCCTGTTTCTTTACATATGGGAGAGAGTTGTATAGCTGAAAATATATACGCCCTGGTTGACTCTGGGGCAGCTGAGAATTTTATGGACTCTGGTTTTGTAAAGAAAAACAATATTCCCATCAGGGAGAAGGAGATACCCTTGGCCGTTGAGGCCATAGATGGTAGACCATTGATATCTCCAGTTGTTACTCATGAGACTGCACCACTACACATGTACACAGGGGTTTTACACTATGAAACCATTCGGTTCCAGGTCATCACCTCTCCCTCTTCACAGTTGGTGTTAGGGTATCCATGGTTACGTGCCCACAATCCCATTTTTGACTGGGAGACAGGGCAGATAAAATCATGGAGTGAAGCCTGCCATGAGTCATGTACTATTGAAGTCACGCCTGTGAATTCTATCAATGTTCCTACCATTCCTCCTTTGTCTACGGCTATACCCTCTCAGTATTTATCTTTAAAGACTGTCTTTGATAAAAGAGAGGCTGACAAATTACCGCCTCACAGACCCTACGATTGTGCTATTGACTTGTTGCCTGGCACTATACCTCCAAAGGGCAGGGTGTACCCCTTATCGGTTCAAGAAAACCGTGTCATGGAGGAATATATTAAAGAATCATTAGACAAGGGATTTATTAGGAGATCCTCTTCTCTGGCTGGAGCGGGGTTCTTCTTTGTATCGAAGAAAGAAGGTGATTTAAGACCTTGTATTGATTATAGAGGTCTGAATAAGATCACCATCAAAAATGCTTACCCTATACCTTTAATAACAGAATTATTTGACAGGCTCAAACATGCTACGGTATTCACCAAACTAGACCTTAGAGGAGCGTACAATTTAATACGTATAAAAAAGGACCACGAATGGAAGACAGCATTCAACACTAGGTCAGGTCATTATGAGTATACCGTCATGCCATTTGGGCTTTGCAATGCCCCAGCCGTATTCCAAGAATTTATCAATGATGTCTTAAGAGACTTTATTCACTCATTTGTTATTGTGTACTTGGACGACATTTTAATATATTCTACAGATCTACACACTCATCACAGACATGTTATGATAGTTTTAAAAACCCTTCTTGCTAATGGCCTTTATTGTAAACTAGAAAAATGTCTGTTCGACCAATCTGAGGTCCAGTTTTTGGGGTATTTGATTTCCGCTAAGGGTTTTCGTATGGATCCCCGGAAGCTCGCTGCGGTCATAGAATGGCCTCTGCCGCAAGGTCTGAAAGCCATCCAGCGTTTTCTGGGTTTCTCTAATTATTATAGACGTTTTATCAAAGGTTTTTCGTCTATTGTAGCACCTATTACCCGTATGACAAAAAAGGATGGCAATACTCGTGTCTGGTATACCGAGGCACTTCAAGCTTTTGACTTTCTTAAGACTACGTTCGCCTCTGCACCTATTTTACAGCATCCTGTCCCCTCTTTGCCCTATATACTTGAGGTTGATGCTTCCGATATAGGGGTAGGTGCTGTCTTATCCCAAAGAGAGTCTCCTGACAAGCCATTGCATCCTTGTGGCTTCTTTTCTAAACAAATGTCCAAAGCTGAAAAGAATTATGATGTGGGTAATCGCGAACTCCTTGCTATCATTTTAGCACTCAAAGAATGGAGACATTTGTTAGAAGGCACTAAGGATCCCATCCTCATATTTACGGATCATAAGAACCTATCCTACCTTAGCGAAGCTAAAAGATTGTCTTCCAGGCAGGCTAGGTGGTCACTGTTCTTGTCTCATTTTAATTATATAATCACCTATAGGCCAGGTGATCGGAACACTAAAGCGGACGCTCTTTCCAGACAGTTTTAAACTATTGACAAACAGGAGATTGATGTTACTCCTGTCATCCCCCCAGACAGGATAATAGCAACTACGATATTGTCTATTTCCTCGTCCCTCTTGCAGGCCATACAAGCTAAACAAAGCATGGCACCTAGCGAGAGGCCTAACGATAAATTGTTCGTGGACGTTCCCGAGAGAAGGGATATTCTGTCACTGTATCATGATACTAAGATTGCTGGACATCCTGGTATATCCAAAACGGTGTCAGCTGTTTCTCGGTATTTTTGGTGGGATACCTTACGCAAGGATGTCACTGATTATATAAGTGCTTGTACTACTTGTGCATGTATGAAATCCTCTCGTAGAGTTCCTTGTGGGCTGTTGCATCCGTTACCCGTTCCCAAGAGACCTTGGTCTAATCTATCAATGGATTTTATTGTTGAATTACCCCCTTCGAATGGTAACACAGTCATCCTAATGATAGTAGATCGGTTTTCCAAAATGGCTCACTTTGTATCTCTTCGCAAGTTGCCCACTTCCAAGGAACTGGCTCTTATCTTCGCTAGAGAAGTGTTTCGGTTACATGGTATTCCCGTATCTATTGCATCTGATAGGGGTAGCCAATTTATTTCCAGGTTCTGGAAAGCCTTTTGTTCGGAAATGGGTATTTCTCTCTCATTTTCTTCCGCTTACCATCCCCAGTCTAATGGAGCTGCTGAACGTGCCAACCAGTCTCTGGAGCAGTACCTCCGTTGTTTTGTGTCTCACCATCAGGACAATTGGTCTGACCTGCTTCCTTGGGCTGAGTTTGCTCGGAATAACGCCACTCATGATTCTTCCGGCAAAAGCCCTTTTTACGTTGTCTATGGCCAGCATCCCGTTGTTCTTCCGGCTGCATTCTCCTCACAGGGCATGCCAGTTCTGGACGAGCATTTGGCTGGTTTGCGTAATACTTGGGAGCAGGTTCAGCGTTCTTTGGTGGACTCTGCTGCCCGCCAGAAGGCTCAGGCTGACAAGCATCGCAGAGCGGCTCCTTCCTATGTTGTGGGGGACAGGGTTTTGCTTTCCAAACAAAATATTCGCCTCCGGGTGCCTTCTATGAAATTGGCTCCCCGCTTCATTGGTCCTTATCGCATTATACATAAGGTTAATCCCGTTTCTTATGCCTTGGGTCTGCCTAAGAATCTGCGTATACCTAATGTCTTTCACACCTCGTTGTTGAAGCCTTACGTACGCAACCGCTATACCCGGCATACTCCCCCTCCCCCTCCTGTCTCTGTGGAGGGTCATGAGGAGTTCGAAGTGTCTGCTGTTCTTGACTCTCGTTTCCTTAGGGGTCGGCTTCAGTACTTGGTACATTGGAAGGGTTATGGGCCTGAGGAGCGCAGTTGGATTTCTGCGGATGCTGTTCATGCTCCCCGCCTTGTGCGTTCTTTCCATTCGCGTTTTCCTGCCAGGCCTGGTCCTGCCCGCCCGGAGGGCGTGTCCTCGGGGGGGGGGGGTACTGTAGCGTTACTTACCTTATCCGGGGGGCGGCCGCGGTCCTCTCTTCAAGCCGCGCGCGGTCCTGCGGCTGCACGAGCCGCGCGCGGCTCATCCGACTCTCCGAACAGGAAGACGGGCAGTGACCGCGAGATGCGGTCACGTGTCCCGCCTGCAGCTAAGAGCGCGCCGCGAGTCTCGGGCGCGCTCTTAAAGAGACAGTGGGAGCCTAAATTGCAAAAAGGCTCCCATTGGCTCCTGTCATGCCAATCACCCCATACACTTACCTTTTGGGGGTGTGGAAGTGACAGGAGCCAATCACATTAGTTTGAAGGCTACTTATACTTACCCTTTTCCCTTAGTTCCTTGCCCTATCATGGTTTCTGCTACAGTTCCCTTTAGTGCTTGTTGTGTTCAGTTGTGTTTCTCCGTATTTGACCTTGGCTTTGTATTCTGACTTCGTTTTCGCTTTATCCTTGTCTGTACTGTTTGCCGGCTTGCTGATTCCTGTGTACCAGACCCCGGCTAGTTCTCGTTTACGCTGTCTCTTTGTGCCCTTGACCTCGGATCGTTCCTGACTCTGTACTTCTCCTATTACGTCGAGTCCGGCCACTCTAAGGTCCGGTAGACGTATCTCTCCTCTGTGCTGTCTTCTGTTTGGCTGGATCCTGCGTGTAGGGGTATATTCTCGTTACAATACTACAACATTTATTGCAATTTATATAATTTATTTTATTACAGATTAGACAAAATATTGGACAAATGTATGTCATTATTTTGTTATTACAAATAACAAAAAAAAATGTTATTAGAAATGTGCCTTTACTTTTTAAAGTAAATGGGCATCAGACTATATATATATTTTTGCTTTTTTTAAGCAGTGAAAAATAAATGAGCCTTGTGACTTGCCCTCCTACTGAGGAGGAAGAGCTGATGTCAAACAAGATTAGCAATTTACTGTTTCAAGAATATTACCTGTTAAACCACACTGAACATGCTTTCCAACCTGCATGCAGTCATCACGGTGTCACTTGATCCACTTGACGCATTTCTTTGTAGCTAATTTGGTGTTTTGCCGGTCCTGGACACAATTGATGGGGATCATACCACCAGCGCTCTTCACACCAGAGCTGGACATTGCTCTGGAGATTGTAAGTAGGTTACCACATTTATACTTGTGTACGTATGTACAACACCATAAGATCTCTCTCCATTGTGTTTTCCCATATATATATTGGATGGCAAGACCAACAGAATAGAACTATTTATATTAATAGATGGGGATTGTACCATCCAGGCAAATAACAGCAGAGCTCTTAGTAGCTCAACCAAGCGTGAGTTGGCACTTTATACACCAACCTCAAATAGCCCAAATTACTGCTACATATTGCATTATTTTTTGTCTATTTCTGCATTATTTTAAGGTTACAGAAACTATCTTATTCCTGTGTATATAGAACGAATATATAGTGATGTAAATATATCTCCTTTTATATATACACCCTAAAGCATTTTTAAGTACATAAATTCTAAAAAAAAAAAAAAAATGAAAGTGTAGGTACACTAAAAACTGAAACGGGGGTGTTAGTCAATGAAGACCAGGAAAAGGCAGGAATTTTAAATAACTATTTCTCTTCTGTATATATTAAGGAAGAACCCATGGCAATAGATGTGCAAATGATTGCTACTAAAAACTTGCAGAATAATTGTAATTGGTTAACTCAAGACAAGGTGCTGCAGCAACTAAAGAAAGTTAATATAAACAAAGCTCCAGGGCCTGACGGTATCCATCCACGTGTACTGAAGGAACTAAGTGTAGAAATAAGTGAACCTCTGTTTTTAATCTTTCAAGATTCTTTTCTTTCAGGAAGTGTTCCGGAGGATTGGAGGAAGGCAGATGTGGCTCCTATATTCAAAAAGGGTTCAAAATCCTTGCCTGGAAATTATAGACCTGTGAGCTTAACTTCTGTGGCTGGTAAAATATTTGAAAGGTTATTAAGGGATTATATTCAAGAACTCCTTGAGAAGAACATGGTTATCAGCAAAAATCAGCACGGTTTTATGAAGCTCAGGTCGTGTCAAACTAACTTGATTGCATTCTACGAAGAAGTAAGTAGAAGTATAGATCAGGGTGTTGCAGTGGATGTGATCTATTTGGACTTTGCCAAGGCATTTGATACAGTTCCACACAGAAGATTAGTGTTCAAACTCAAGGAAATCGGTCTAGATGAAAATGCTTGTTCTTGGGTAGAACATTGGCTTAAAAACAGAGTACAAAGAGTTGTCATTAATGGTAAATTTTCAAGCTGGACAGAGGTGGCAAGTGGTGTCCCTCAGGGGTCTGTTCTGGGACCCCTTCTATTTAACATGTTTATAAATTATCTTGAAGACAGCATTGAAAGTCATGTTTCAGTGTTTGCAGATGACACAAAACTTTGTAAAATAATACAACGTGAGCAAGATATTACTTTGCTGCAGAGGGATTTAGATAGACTGGAGGACTGGGCACTCAAATGGCAGATGAAATTTAATGTTGAAAAATGCAAAGTTATGCACTTCGGCGTAAAGAATACACAAGCAACGTATACCCTTAATGGAAGCAAATTAGGGATAACAACACACGAAAAGGACTTGGGAATTGTTATAGACAACAAACTATGCAACAATGTGCAATGTCAATCAGCAGTGGCCAAGGCCAGTAGGGTATTGTCATGCATGAAAAAGGGCATTCATTCTCGGGACGAGAATATCATTTTGCCTCTTTATAAATCACTGGTAAGACCACACATTGAATATGCTGTGCAATTTTGGGCACCTGTTCTAAAGAAGGATATTATGGCACGAGAAAAAGTGCAGAGGCGGGCTACAAAATTAATAAAAGGAATGGAACATATCAGCTATGAAGAAAGGTTAACAAATTTAAACCTATTTAGTTTAGAAAAACGTCGCCTGAGAGGGGATATGATAACATTATACAAATATATTCGAGGCCAATACAAACCATTGTGTGGAAATCTATTCACAAACTGGACTTTACATAGGACATGAGGTCATGCGTTTAGACTAGAAGAAAGAAGATTTCGTCTAAGGCAAAGGAAAGGTTTTTTTACTGTAAGAACAATCAGGATGTGGAATTCTCTGCCTGAAGAAGTGGTTTTATCAGAGTCCATACAGATGTTCAAACAGCTACTAGATGCATACTTGCAAAAACAGAATATTCAAGGATATAATCTTTCAATGTAGGGTAATAACTGCTTGATCCAAGGATAAATCTGACTGCCATTCTGGGGTCAAGAAGGAATTTTTTCCTAGCTTGTTGCAAAATTGGAAGTGCTTCAAACTGGGTTTTTTTTGCCTTCTTTTGGATCAACAGCAAAAAACATATGTGAGGAAGGCTGAACTTGATGGACGCAAGTCTCTTTTCAGCTATGTAACTATGTAACTATGTAACTATGTAACTATGTACACCAATTTCTGTACTGTTGCATTTTCCTGGAGTGTGGTTCATCACCCAAAAATAAAAATAAATATTTTATCCATTAATTTGTAAACTGTTTGAGTGCGGCATTATTGGTTTATAGTATATTATTCTAGAGGTACTTGTTTGGTCAGTTACGTCAAAATCGACACCATTAGCCAGCTGAGTGCCAGCATTTGTATATTACTTTGGCACCATTACAGTGATCTTAAATGTTTTCCGATATATTTTTCCATATATACAAGATTCATGTCATAATTAGAGTTTACATGTTTGCAAGTGATAAAGTGATAAACGGTATACAACTTTATTATGGCAAATGCTTGTAGTCTTACTGTTTACATTAAGAATTTTTGTATAAATGGAATTAGAAATAGTGAAAAGCATGACATTGCAATTCTAAAAGAAATCTGTTTATATAAATATAGATTAGAACAACCATATTAAGTTGATTACCTTTTCAATGGACTGGCTTATCAGGTGAAATTGTTGTAAACCTGTAAAATGGTTTTAATTACTCAGTATCGTGTTTTGGTCTTCATTCTCTTTTGAAATTTTTTTATGATTATAGAGATTCTTTTCTTGTACTTATTGATCATGTTATAAATAGGCTTGCATAATAAAGTCCCTTAGATAATTTTAAGCATTGAGCATTTACTGTAGTACCCCCTACTATAACATTATATTACTAGATAGGTTTTGGAGTAGCCTTATAAGGCTAGTTTTTCACTTATTTACTCTAATGGTGATTCTCCATCACTACTAATATCCTTTTTTGTACATATATTGAGATATGTAATATTAATTTGTTTGGATACTTAACTTATTCCATGCTTCATTTATCCACATTTTGTTGATTAGGTGCTTATTTACGTTTGCTGTAGATAAATAGAATTGCTCGTTCCTCTTTAATCTTCTGTTTGGTTATTAATCTATAATTATCAAGTATTTTTTCATCAATAATATTTAAAAGACATATATAGTTATTTTTCAATATTCTCGCTTCACCTTTATGGGATCAATGTATATACATACATATATACAGCTATATATTTGCATGCCCTGCTCTGCTGTGTTTTTGTTAATTAATTAATGTATTAATTTATTTATTTATTTATTTAATTATTTTTTTAACTAGCTTATTGACTCTCCTCTGTTTATTACTTTTTCTGGCCATTCTCAGCCAACCTGCACATTTCACTTTCAGGTACATCATATCTGCTATTTATGACACCCCACTCAGCCACCCTCTCTCCCCTCCTCTAACATCAGTTGTTTTAAGTGTCAAATTGATCAGTATTGCTTCAGACCTGAGGAAGAGAGAAAAACTCTTGAAAGCTTGTCTTTTAAATATTATGTTAGTCCAATAAAAAAGGTATCATTGCATACTGCAATACTCTGGTATTTTGGCATCTCTCATCAGCATGAGGTTGGTTACTGACTGGCTTAACCTTTAACGATAACCTTTTAGGTTTTGCTTCCCAAGCACTGCCAAGCCTCACTAGCTAGCCAGTAACCAACCTCATGCTGATGATTTGCATTAACATGGAAACAGCTGTCCATGAGTGGTTCACTGGCTTTGCATCTTTTCCTAAGTTGTGTTTCAAAGCTGTTGTATACAGCAAACACAGACTCAAAAGAATCCATGTTTAAAATGGAATGAGGCAAACATGTGACGCTTTGTTAAACTAATTTGCATATGCCCACCCAGAATCTTTTGCGGTAGTAACATTTTTGTGATTTCTGTAGGAAAAGCAAGTGTTATGGCTTGACTGGTGTGCACATTTTTGTTTAACATTGTATTAACTATCCACAGACTTCAGGTGAAGGGGTTTTCAATCACAATTTGTTCCCCACCATAACCTTTTTGGCTTTTGCTTCCATATATCATGATATTTCTACATCATCTCTTTTTTTTTTTTGCACCATGTATGAAATTTACAATCACAAATCAAAATGTACATGCTCAGCCATTTTGCATTTTGGTTGGTTCATGACTACATTTTGACTCGGCGTTTGGGAATTCGACTGATCATCTGATTGGTCCAAATTAGTTTGGAACAAAATAAATCTCCAAGACTACTTATTTTTAAATCAATCACTTTACAAAAAGGCATTTAACATGTATTATTTTAAATATATATTATAATATATTTATCAGGTATTGATCCTGCAGCACAAGCGTCATGCAATAGCCTGAATGAGCACTGCTTGTGTCTATGACATTGTTGATGAATTTAGATTTCCATTGTGCTCTGTGAAGGAGGACCTTTACCATATATCTCCACTGCAGATACAGACCGCAAGCTTCCTTCTCAATTGTAACACTGGTTCCTGGTAAAGAAAACATCATACCCTTCCCCTGGGCACTGAACTAGAATGTGCATATAACATATAAGTTAGCAAACATAGCAACCTGTATCCTCTAGACACATACTAAGTGATACGTTCACGCTGGACTTCTAAAAGTGGCATCACTTACCATTCTAAAAAGATAGGAATATGCAAATATGCATAAAATATTGGCAGGGATTTACATATAATCGAGTGGCTGCAAATAAATGGGTGAAGTTAACTGGAAACTTGCATAGGCTGGAAATATAAAGAAACATGTGGAGGTGGGGCAGGATTGTTTGGAAATAGGTGGGATAGGTACAAGAATTGTATGTGAGATTGCAATAATACACGTGAAGCTTGAAATACAAAGAAAGACTCTAAATATAAGGAGATGGTCTGTAAATACTCAAATATACTTTAAATACGGGGTTGCACTTGGATAAATAGTGGAGACTGGATAAATGTGGATTTGGGCTACACATTTGACTGGGTTAGAAAGGTTATAAGGTTATAAAATGTTTTTGCGGGGCGCAGACTTGAAAGAATGGATGGAGTGCCTATGTAAGTATAAGTACAACTTGTTTAAGCCCGTACTGATCAGCGACTTCAAAAGAGTAATTTATTACATGTGAGTTTACAGAGGAAGAGGTTCTATTTCAACTGTCAAAAGTAAAGACAAATAAGTCAATGGGACCTCATGGAATACACCCAAAGTTATTTAAAGAGCTTAGTGGTGTACTAACAAAACCATTAACAGATTTATTTCACCAGTCATTGTTAACAGGAGTAGTCCCAGAAGATTGGAAGTTAGCGAATGTTGTGCCCATTCACGAGAAAGGCAGTAGGGAGGAGTCGGGCAACTATAGGCCAGTAATCCTTGTAGTGGGGAAATTAATGGAAACCATGTTAAAGGATAGGATTGTTGAACATCTAAAAACGCATGGATTTCAAGATCAGAAACAGCATGGGTTTACTTCAGGGAGATCATGCCAAACTAATCTTATTGATTTTTTTGATTGGGTAACTAAAATAATAGATATGGGTGGTGCATTGCTTACCTAGATTTCAGTAAGGCTTTTGACACTGTTGCACATAGAACGCTTATCAATAAATTGCAATATTTAAGTTTGGATTCCAATATTGTTGAATGGGTAAGGCAGTGGCTGAGTGACAGGCAACCGAGGGTTGTAGTCAATGGAGTATATTCAAAGCTTGGGCTTGTCACCAGTGGGGTACCTCAGGGATCTGTACTTGGACCCATTCTCTTTAATATTTTTATTAGTGATAGTGCAGAACGTCTTGATGGTAAGGTATGTCTTTTTGCTGATGATACTAAGATATGTAACACGGTTGATTTTCCAGGAGGGATAAGCCAAATGGCAAATTATTTAGGTATACTAGAAAAATGGTCAGAGTTGTGACAACTGACATTTAATGTCGATAATTGCAAGATAATGCATCTTGGACGTATAAAAACCCAAAGGCAGAGTACAGAATATTTGATAGGTACCTCAACATCTGAGTGAAGGGATTTAGGGGTGATTATTTCTGATGACTTAAAGGTAGGCAGACAATATAATAGAGCAGCAGGAAATGCTAGCAGAATGCTTGGTTGTATAGGGAGAGGTATTAGCAGTAGAAAGAGGGAAGTGTTAATGCCATTGTACAAAACACTGGTGAGACCTCACTTGGAGTATTGTACGCAGTACTGGAGACCGTATCTTCAGAAGGATATTGATACCTTAGAGAGAGTTCAGAGAAGGGCTACTAAACTGGTTCATGGATTGCAGGATAAAACTTACCAGGAAAGGTTAAAGGATCTTAACATGCCTAGCTTGGAGGAAAGACGAGACAGGGGGGATATGATAGAAACATTTAAATACATAAAGGGAATCAACACAGTAAAGGAGGAGACCATATTTAAAAGAAGAAAAACTACCACAACAAGAGGACATAGTCTTAAATTAGAGGGGCAAAGGTTTAAAAATAATATCAGGAAGTATTACTTTACTGAGAGGGTAGTGGATGCATGTAATAGTCTTCCAGCTGAAGTGGTAGAGGTTAACATAGTAAAGGGGTTTAAGCATGCGTGGGATAAGCATCAGGCTATTCTAACTATAAGATAAGGCTAGGAACTAATGCAAGTATTTAGAAAATTGGGCAGACTAGATGGGCCGAATGGTTCTTATCTGCTGTCACATTCTATGTTTCTATGTTTCTATGTGACGTGTAGGGTGCAGAAGATAAGTCCATATGAAGCTAGGAATTGGAGTGGCAGAGTGACTGAGTACTGTGTTTCAGACTTTGTGTTTAACCCATCCATTAATGGCTTAGTCCCTTGAGATACAATGTCACCCTGGACCTCCATGCACCATAACAACTGCATTGCAATGATGCTCAGAGAGGTTTTTTTAAGTTGGGGTTAAAATGTTTAGAAAGACAGAGCTGTAAAAAAGAATCTCTACCCTTGGAAAAATATATGTATTACTAGCTAGTTTGCTTTTAATTGAAACCAGGTGAATTGTTGGAGTAAGATTCACCCAAGAGGTTTACCTAGATATGGTAGGTGAGATTCTAGTTCAATAGCCATTGAAGTGATACTAAAAAAACTCCAGTTTAAATGTGAATAGAGATTTGAGATACAGCAGAGATAACTCTTTTTAAATTTTGTTCTAGAGATATTTACTAAAGTTAGAATTGTTTGGAATTCAAAGTGAACTGAAAATGAATTTTAGGTAAAAATAGGCTATTTGGAAAATGTCTTTGACACGTTTATTTTGGCCAAGTTTTAAGGTTTTTGAAAATACATAAAATAACGTTCAACAATGTTAAAAAGTAAAGATGATGAATTATTTAAAAAAAATTATATTTGAAAATGCTATAAATTTTACAAACCAGTGGGTCATAAGTTTAAATTGTCTCAGGCTCAACTAACAAGATCAATAAAATGAGCACCATCTAGCTTTATAATAACAGCAGCATCTTTGCCCCCAGACATAAGGAAATAAAATAGAGAACTCTTTATGCATGTCTATTTGTTAAATAGTTTGATTATTACTTTATTTTTTTTTTTTTTACTTTTTGACAGTTTGCTAATTAATATACTAAAATGTCTGATTAGGACTTGCTCACCCTAATTATCTTTCTCTGAGTTACTGGCATGTTAACTTGTAAATAAACATTTTTCTCCTGTTTCTTCATTAAATAAACTACTGAAAATGCATCATGGGTCTGTCATAACATTACAAAGTGAAATACCTATGTTTATGTAATATAAGATGATTACGACAAATGTAACTGTCACAGATCATAAACTCACATTAACATAATACATAATTGCATCACAAGTAATTCCATATAAATAGACCAGTAGAAATCAAAATGTTTAAAGTAATTTTAAATTATTCTTGCATTTAGTATAGTTGCTTTTGACAATGAAAAATGCTTAGTCTGTGACTTTGTTTGCTGTCTGCAGGATTGAAGGATTAAAAAAATCTAAAATGTATTGGCAGAACGGAAACAAAATGCAGAAAATATAATCTTGAAATTCTGCTATTTATTATTTTTTGAGAAACAATGTAGTATAGCAGTAGAAATATGTAGGATCTATGATCTGTAAAATGTGTTTTTGGGAAACCTTTGTCACATATAAAAGTTAAAAGAAAGGATAGTCTCCCCTGGAGAAAGCTTTAGCAGGCTGTGCAAAGCACACATGAAGCCGGAAAATGTATAGCGATGGCTAAGGTATCTCTGTTCTGTTTGAAATTGTAACGATATTACAGAAACTAAAAACCCAGTCTTGATTATTATTCTATTTTGTTTGATAAGCATAATTGCACTCTTAAGTATTATGAATGCTTATACTAATGTTTTCTCTTTAAATATTTTTATTAATGAATTTTAAATAATAACACAATAATAAAAAATACATTACTAATAAAAATAATTACAGGGTAATAATTGTAACTAACATCATCCGATGCTATAAAATAGACACATACATGGACATATATATATATATATATATATATATATATATATATATATACATATATATGTATAAGGGCCGTTTGGCCTGTATTTGTGGGAGGGGCTTAAGTTAACTTAACCCCCTATATAAGCTACACCTCTTACCTGACTCCTTACCGATCAAGGTCAGCGTCTGAATGCACTTCCGGTTCATCCAGTCGCCATTTTGGATTTCTTCTGTGTTCCCACGAGGTCTTCCACGCTGAAACTGTGTCCTGGAACCCAGCAACAGGTTTCCGTCCGACCAGCTTCCAAATCTCCTGTTCATCGCCGCAGATTACATCACAGGCACTCGCATACCGTAAGTTGACCTACCCGCTCCGCCTGGCTACAGTCCCACGGCGTCGGTAACGGGCCAGGTCCACACTTTACGGCAGAAATATATCACAACCCCATCTCCGGTCCGGGCATACAACTGTTAATAAATGCGTCCTTAAAACATAACTACTGCAGCATACCTGCCCTCACACGTATCTGTTCCGTTCCGGGCTCACAGCATACACTGGGGTATTAAGTAAACTGTTGCATATCACATATCGGTTAAAACTACATCTGCCACCACGGCACCTAGGTGTACCACGGGCAGTCACACATAACTACCCTCGTCCTGGCAAAAATCTGTTGCCCGATCGGGCAGTATCAAACGTCAGGTTACATTTTATGTACATACACATATAATAGTTTTAGGCAAGCATCGGCTACATGTCCACTTTTTACTGTCATCCCACATAGGGAAGTCTGTTTTACAACAGACGGGGGCCGCCATTAGTATCCTCACCGATAGAAGTATTTGTCAATGGCCGATTTTAACATACTGCTGTGTTTTTACCTAACTCAGGCACATAGATATTTCCCACATACCTGTTTAAAATAGTATCATATGCACCCAGCACTCGGTCACACCGGCGTAAACCATTTCCACGCCGGAACTACATTCCCCATAATGCTCCCACAACCGGCCAATCACATGCCCCCGGGCATTTACACTTAAAATCTCACGCCGGAACAGGCAATTACCGGCACATTAACATAACACATAACATAAAATTGTTCCCAATACTTACATTTCTATCCATAAAGATATACATACCTCATATTCACCATGCACCTACTTATAGGGGTATTATCCCATGTATGTAATACATCTGCTTCCATGAGAATTACTTTACACATACATTCTGCACATAACCACAGCGCCACCTACAGGTTATGTTACATAACAGCAGGGGGCCACATACAAGTCATATAGAGACTTATACATATTACTCATAATTTTCACATACAAATCCTGACACTAAGCTGTTTTAAAATACGTCAGCCCGTATGTGGTGTAAGAGAGAATGTTCCTATGGCACGATTGATCATCCTACCATTAATTATGTCATACAGGCATACGCCAACCGCACCATGTATGTTACATCACAGGCCAGAATCATACACTTTGATTATTGGGTTCACACGGCATATGATTATCCAGGTGTACAAATATAATATACTCATATCACTTTTCCCGCATACATGGCATACATGCATCAGCATATTATAGGTCTGTGCAAATAAAAACCCCAAAACAATTAACGCAGAGAAGTTATGAACTCTCACTGATATATATATATATATATATATATATATATATATATAATCATTAAGTAAAAACAGGCACCCTACAAAACACCACCCCCACGGATCTCCCCGGGACAGATAGATAAACATTAATAAGAATGGTTCATGCATTGTATTTATTTTCATACGGTCTCCATCTATTTAGTTGCAGGTATCTACTGCCGGATTGTCTAGAAATCTTTAATTATACCACCAGGTACGTACACCTGCTCACAGTATATCCAATTACTACCCCAATAAATAGATAAAGTACTGGCAGTTAGGGTCATAGGGGCCAATAACGGTAATATCTCCCTCTTGGCACTATGCTTCGGATTAGCGGTCCCGCGAGGCCAACACCCCGCCTCATACTCGGAGGCATACACCCCTCGAGCCACACGTGAGCTAGTCGCCTCGCATGTTTCATAGAGAGGGCCTCACCAGTCACTCCCTTCCCCCTTTTTCTGAATAAATTCACCGAGAGGCCATCATCGGCCACCACGATTAGTGGCCATATAAAAAACTCCATCGCGCCAACGCATAGATAGAGCCTCTCAAGCCACTTGGCACTAGCAGGGCCTCACCAGCCACCAACTTAGGAATAATCCTTTCGCCTTACGGCATAGCTAGCAAGCCAGTACTAAAACACCCAGTTCATATAATTATTTCACCTTTTATTTTAGTTAAACATGTCTCATGCCAGTGGTGAAGAGCTATCGCTCCCTAGTACCCCAGCTAGGGGCGAGACACCTTCTCACAGGGAAGATATTACCAGTCCAGCGTCAATCAGATCCTGGACAATATCACGCATTACCACCGAGTTAAGGAGACGGCAAATTCCCTACCCTGCTACGGCAAGGAAAGCGGAATTATTTAGACTCCTTAGCACGACAACAAACAACATGGAAGCAGGGGAAGGCCCCAGCACCACCAGATCGGGAGACATCCAGGCTATGCTGACCTCACTCATGAGCTCCATGGGCAAGGTCAACGACAGACTGGCTAACCTCGAGGCGGTGACCACAGCCCTTACCAAGGCAGGCCTTCCCGACACCGCTCAAACGACACCAGTCGTACCACTGGCTACGGGAAACGGTAACTCTTCAGATACCCATGACGTTGATCCCGCACACACTATCCCAGCCCACATCAAGAAAGACATCCTGGAGGGCAAAGATGTTAACTTAGCATCCTTACTAATTGCCTCCCAGGATGTGGTAGAAAACAAAACCTGATGAGGTATCGGTGGTGGTCAGATCGAAAGACTCCAGGTTGAACCGTAAACTGACCATCCCGGAATTTGTCTTAGCCTTTGGTATTTTCAGAGATGTTATGTGTGAAGTGTACCCTAATAGAAGAGAGGAATTCGACCGTTACATGCACAAGCTGGTGGACCTTGGTAACAAATATGGCGGGTCGGCCTTTTACGATTATCACAGGTCATTTTCCACCAAAGTGGCTGGCGCTCTTTCCCTGTATGGTACCCGTATCAATTGGAGCAGGCTAGACACAGAAATATTCTGCAGACACTTCGCAGGGCTCAAGACACCGGCTTGTGTATCATGTTCTTCTACTACACACACCACAAATTTTTGTTCCAGCACTGCAGACGACCACAGCCAAGCTCCCAACACTAGCTACGCCGGTAGAACAGGAAGGAACGCCAGAGACAAGCTGGGCCGTCCTATCATTTTCTTCGGCAAATCACAAATTTGCAATAACTTTAACGGTGGCACATGTAGTTTCAGTGCATGTAGATTGTTGCACATTTGTTCTCAATGTTTCAGGGCACATGCCAAATCCATGTGCCCTAATAAAATGTACCCTAAACCATACCTAACGTCTGTTAACATTGATGTTCTAGCAGCACTACTAGCCAACCACCCATCCAGACACCTGGTAGATTTTCTTGTTACAGGATTCAACGAAGGGTTCCACACAGGCATCATACACATGCCCACTGGCCTACTAGAATGCCCCAATTTACAGTCGGCAAACCAGAACCCAACAGCAGTAGATACCCTATAGCCCAAGAATTGGTAGAAGGGTTCGTGTTCGGTCCATTCATAACCCCACCATTTACATCATGGCGTACAAACCCCATCGGGATTGTCACGGGTAAAACTTCCCTCAAGAAAAGACTCATTATTGATCTTTCAGCCCCTCATACCTCCCCTACCCCAAGTCTCAACTCCCTCATTCCCTCCGAAGAATTTTCCCTTCAATACGCCACCATTGATCACGCCATTACAGCCATCACACAAACTGGGGTTGGAGCTTGGTTAAGTAAAACGGACATTACGAATGCCTTCAAACTGCTACCAATCCACCCTACACTCTGGCACCTACATGGTATAAAATGGGCAGACAAATACTATTTCTTCTCCCGCTTAACCTTTGGGTCAAAAAGCAGCCCAAAGATTTTTGACACTTTCGCTGAAACACTTTGCTGGTTACTACTGAACATTTCAAGATGCCCCATGGTCATCCATTACCTCGACGATTTCCTGATGATAGAAGGGAACTCACTTCCGCCCAGCAGCCTCAAAGAAGCCCTGAATCTATTTAACCACTTGGGTGTCCCAGTATCCCTCAAGAAAACCTTAGGTCCTGACACCATCATAACATTTCTGGGTATACAACTGGACTCAGCATCCATGCAAGCAAGCTTACCACACGACAAAATTGACAACATTATCAATAGCATAAACCACTACATTTTTCTGGGTACATGCAACCGCAAGGAACTCCAGTCCCTTATAGGTTCATTAAACTTCGCCATGCGCATCATCCCTCAAGGAAGGGCCTTCATATCCAGACTGCTTTGTCTTTTTCCCCACTTTCAACACGAGAACCACAGACTGTCCATGGACCTACAAGCCACAGCAGACCTACAAATGTGGAGGAGGTTCATGACCAGCTGGAACGGTAAAAGTCTGTTCCTCCCCGCACTATCAGAGACGTCACCAACCATATGGTCAGACGCAGCATCCAACAAGGGTTTTTCAGCCATCTTCGGTACCAAATGGCTTTGGGGCGCATGGCCAGAAGAAGTCTGTGACGTAGAAGGGTTTTTCACAACCTCAGCCCTCTTTGAAATCTACCCTATCGTAGCAGCTGCTGTGGCATGGGGACATCAATGGTCAGGCTTGTCTGTTCGCTGCCACTCAGATAATCAAGCCACATGTCACATAATAAACAAAGGCCGTTCATCATCCCTTACAATCATGAGGTTTCTTAGAAGACTCACGTGGTTGGCAGCATGTCATAACTTCTACTTGGTTTGCTTTCATGTGCCAGGTATTAGTAATGTAGCAGCTGACAGCCTGTCTCGTTTTAAATTTCAGGACTTTCGACAAGCACACCCGTCAGCAGCTCAAGCAGCCACAGTAGCACCCCCGTTCTCACAACTAATCATGGACTAGACATTATAATGGAACATAGCAGGGATCTAGCCACATTAGCACTATCACACAACACTCAAGCTACATACAACAGAGCCTTCACACTATATAATAGATTTCTCGCAGATCACAACATATCACAACCATTCGTCATGACATCCATCATAGCTTTCGCTTCCTTTTGCCACCTCAAATTACACTTATCATATAACACAATTAAATTATATCTTACTGGCATACAACACCACATGCTAACCATAAAACCTAACACACATAGCTTCATGTCATCATACCAGGTAAAAAATATACTCAGAGGTATCCAAAAATCCGTACCTACACGACCACCACAACGCTTACCTATAGACAATAAACGTTTTCAGTCATTATCCGACCTATTAGATTCCAGACCTTTTCACGCTACCGCAAACACAGTCATAAAAACAGCCATGTATACAGCCTTCTACGGGTTCCTCAGGCCAAGGGAGTTCACCACCGTCACAACTAATCAAAAGGATAGGTGCCTGCTACACAAACACCTACTAAAACATGGCGACCACTACATACTCTCTTTACCCCAATCAAAGACAAGCCAACATGCGCACCCAGTAGAGATCACATATTACCCTACCCTAAACAAATGGTGTCCAGTAGCAGCCTTAGACTCCTATCTTCTTAACACCACAGCACTACCATCACAACCGTTATTCCAACTGCAACACACAGTACTCACCACCACGGCATTCATGAGATATATACGATCCCTGCTAACAATGCTGGGTCTCAAACCTTCCCACTACTCTGGTCACTCGTTTCGCATAGGAGCAGCCTCCACCGCATCCAGCGCTAACGTACCAGTACACGTCATCAAGGCATTGGGACGTTGGAAATCATCCGCCTATACTACATATATACCCAAGCCAACACAAGAATTAAGAAATGCTTTTAAAGCCATATCTGGATAAATTGTATATATTGTTGACTGTAATAAATATTTTGTTATTCACTTTTTGCCCTCTTTATTTACAGGCCTACCGTATCGTCGGTATCGGCACACCACAACCGACTTGCTCTTTTATACTATTCCCGTTCCTACTGAAGTCTCACTTCTTATACAAGTACTTTGCCCCTTACACAAATATATATATATATATTTCAGCAAAGAATAGCCGCTCACCGGTCTTATAAAAATCCAAAATTTATTTAAACAGAGTTAAAAAAGAGACCAACGTTTCAGTCCCCGCTCGGGACTTTCCTCAGGGTATCAAAACAATAATAAATACAAACGCAAACACTGGCAATATATAGGTAGAAAGCAATTAGTACAAACTCACCCAGGAGCAGTAGATGTGTGTCAGCCGTGTATGGGAGCACTTCCGGGTATGCGCGCGCACACCCACGTAAATCCCGCCCCCTTTACGTGCACGTGACACGTGCGATGTGCCGTGTATGTGTATACGGTTGCTAAGCAACCGCTCGCCGAAATTCTACTAGCTGAATAAGAGTGTGATGAATGTATTAAACAGAGTGCTGAATAGAGTATATTCGTATGTGCTTAACATTAAAACACGATATTTATTCTGCTGTGTTGCAGAAACATGATGCCATTTTCATAAGTGACTATAGAAGCATAAATATGTGAACGTATCACAAATATAGGTGACACCCAGTGAAATATAATGTACAGTGAAATCAGCCCTGCTGTACATATTTATGTAGAAATATTAATTTCATAAACAGACCATGATGTGGGTACAAGTGTGATGATACACCGTGATTCATATCTAGCTATACAGTAAAGACACATGCCAGAGCATCATAGTTAATACGAAATAATATGCAATATAAAATAGTACAAGCTATGGGAATTTCAAATAAATGAATAATAAGGGATATTTTCATTTAACCCTCTCGGTGCCATTGTGCCCAATTGGTATATCCAAAACGCTTCTTTTTGGAGCAACATCCGTCCTCTATTACCACCCCTCTTGGGACAAGGTATGTGGTCTATACTCACAAATTTGAGGGAGGATAATGGATGTCCCTTCTCCAGAAAATGTTTGGCCACCGGTTTGTCAGACTGGCCATCTCGATAGGCAAGTCTGATACTTGACCTGTGGCCTCGAATGCGCTCACAGATAGGGGTTTCTGTTTTGCCCACATAGTATAGTCCACAAGGGCACATGAGCTTATAAATGACAAAAGGTGTCTTGCATGAGATGGTATACCTAATGTCATATGTTTTATTAGTATGTGGGTGGCAAAACTTTTTAGATGGAATCATATGTCCGCAGGTGACGCACCCCAGACATCGTATACACCCACGGATATTTCCCTTCAAAATTTTGGAGTAACTGTCCACAGGATCTGTGTGTACCAACATGTCACGTAGGTTCCTGTTTCTTCTATAACAGATCATGGGCGGTTCTTTAAAGATTTTAGGAAGGGAGTCGTCCGTGGATATCATCTTCCAGTTGTCCTTAATTAGTGCTGTTACCTTGTCGGCTGAGTTGTGGAATGTCAAAGGAAACACCATATGTTGTGAAGGGTTAGCCTTGGCCTGATTCGGGGCTAACCTGGCCTGTATGAGTGCCTCTTGTAGTACTCGACCTTCATATCCTCTATCCACAAACTTTTGGGTCATTGATTCCAACTGTAACTCTGCTGCCGCTGTACTTGAGTTATTGCGTATAACTCACTGATATTGTGCCTTGGGTATAGATTTTTTCAAAGCCCAAGGATGTGCGCTCTGTGCGTGCAAAAGGGTATTCCTATCTGTCGGTTTAGAGAACAATGTATACTCAATTCCATTTACTCCGTAGGATAACTCCAGATCTAGGTATTGGACTGAATTCTCACTGATATTGGACGTACATCTAATTGGTGTAGGTAGCTGGTTCAATGCTTCTATCATATCCTGTGCTTCTTTTGCTGTGCCATTCCAGATTATAAGGAGATCATCAATGTAGCGGTAGTATCCCGTGATGAATCTTGCGTATGGGGTTAAAATGTGTTGTACTTCCTACATGTACATGTATGCGTTCGCATATCTTGGTGCTACTGCCGAGCCCATAGAGGTTCCCGCTATCTGTAAGTACCATTGTTCTTCAAATCTGAAGTAATTGTTGTTCAAAATAAATGATAATAACTCCAACACAGATTCAATCGGTGGGCCCCGATATAGTGATGAATTGCACAGAACTTGGCGCACCGCCTCATATATTTATTTATATATATTTATATATACATATATATTTAAAGGCTTGGCCTGAAGTTGTGGGAGGAGCTCATGGACCTTTAAAAGGGACACCCCCCCCCCCTTACCTACGTTACTGTGATTGGTCTGACAAGATTCTGTCCACTCCCTTTATTCACCATAATCTTTTAGGCCCACTTTATTTAATGGTCTACAGAATACGTCAGTTTCGGCACACCGCAACCGACTTTTTCCTATCACAGGTTTGCTAACAACAATATTACTTCATATCATAATCTATGTTGCCCCGAACACACACACACACACATATATATATATATATATATATATGCATATACACACAAACAAAAATAATATATTGAACAACTAAGAAGTAACGATTAAGAAAGCCATGTATAACAAAAAATAATAAAAAATTTCAATACTATATAGGAATTTGGTTATAATTTGTATATAGTGCTGTTTGGTTGGATATCGTGTCAATGAAACTTATAAGTCAGAACGGCCTTTGACGTTCCTTTACCAGCTCGTCCAATCTTGTCACAGTGATTCTAAAAACACAGAGGGAGTCCTAAAGGCTAGTTTACAACACTTTGACTCGAATATGCTACGCAGTACCTGAGAATATATAATGTTATACTAATGTTTTAAGTAGAATTACTACTTAAACCAAGTGAACCTTTTAACAGGTCATAAGTGATCACGTGGTAAAATCTAAAATGTGTAACATGAGAAAAATGCAGCTAAAACAATAATTTAATCTAGGCATGTAACAAATACACATTATTATATACATTTGAGTAAACACATTATGAGTATTAAATTTGTCCAGCTCCTAAAAAATGTCGCCTAGATTAAAAAATTTTTTAATACACTCTCTCATTTATTTTATGTGTTAGATAGTAGATAGGTGTGCCACATAGCGGTTCCCAACCTACTAATCAAGGTATATCATGATGTCTGAATTTAGGCAATACCCACTTTTGTACCAATGGAGATTACAAAAAAAGCCTGGCCATTGGTCCAAGAACAAGATTTAGGTTTAGTTGCAATCAACTGAGCAATGGATTTTCATTAAAATCAGTCTTTTTTTTTATTTTTAAAGTGCATGTCAATTCTTCCAAATGAATGAAACACTACTAGGAAAACACACAGATTCCTTCCATATATTTTATGGAGAGTGAAAAAGCATGGATATGTTTTATAAATACCAGATGGAAACTACTCCAGTGCAAACCTGTTGCAAGAGAGGATCGGATCACTATACTTATAGCTGGGGCAGAGCTTTTGGCCACATGATTTATCCTGATGATGATTTACAGGTACTGCAGAGAGAATGATAGAGCTGGCATCTACCGTGTGAGGGTAACACTTCCCAGTCTTTGCCCAATGTATCTCTAGAAGTCTACATTCTGAATAGAGAAGCCACAAGGAAAATTATGACCAATACAGAGTAGCATCCACACTGCCATTCCATCCATTGCCCTTCATTACTATTGCCCTGGATCCCTCCTGGAAACAGTATCATCATTCAGTAGAGTATCCCAGAAAACCTTGTCCAACATCTTGGACCAGGTTATGCAGGTTATACTGTGGAGAGTCACCAAGTATCCAAGCACAATATTGTTTGCTTGACTCCTTCTTGCTGTGAACAGACTATGTTACGCCTGCAAGAACTTTCGAGAAACATTGTAGTATGACTGAATGTGTTTCAACTGTTCCAAGTGAAATGCTGAGGCTCTGCAGTCTTGAAAAGTGCTATTGAGGGTTAGCTAAAAGTGAGAAAAAGGTACTACAGAATTATTGAGTGTGTGCACATTATCTTTCTTTGTGTAGTGCACTTGTCTCATTATATATTTTGGCATAGAAAATGCATTTATTGCCTTATGTCCATTTCATTGGCCACTTGTCCACTCATTTTGCTTTAACTGCTTGGAGCTGGACATGTTATATAATTAAGATATGTACATTTTGTATATATTATTTAGGGATAAACAGTGTGCCTTGGGTGTTTTACATTTTATTTGTGAAATTATTTATATCTCTCCAATATTGGCAATATTGCTGTATATACAATTGCAAGGGTAACACAATATAATCTCCCAGACTTGTCTGTGACAATGACCTTGTCTTTACCCACACCTGTGTTTTTCCCAGGATCCTGCCATTATTCCATGAGTCTGCAGAACATTAGCTTGTAATACCTAACAACCAACCTACTCTGCTGACTACATGGTAAGTTCATGTCTCACTGTTCTCACACTTTTTAAAAATAGTATTAATATGGTGATGTATCTTGTTATGTTTCCTAATATAATACTATACTAATTATGGCCTTTATCTACTCTGATTTCTTACACTTAAACAGAGAATTTGAGAAATCTAAGATGGGCAAAAGCTTAAAGAAGCTCAATAGCTTGTCCTCTAGTACATTCCTGCTCGGGTCTCAAACTAATGTTTGCTCACTTGTGCTACTGTAGAGTTAACCTAAATCATTTTGCATATCAGATTGATCCTGCCCATAAGGATAGTCCAGAACTAAAATGCTGGCAGGTTCCCTCTGCACAAGAGATACTGCAACCCCAGACAATCATTTCTGCCTTCAATGGGTCTCATAAATGAGGTGTAGCTAATACCCTTCTAGACATAGTGAGTGGGGTTCAACATCTGAATTACCCTTTTAACTTTCGGAGAGCCTAAGTTAATGCATTGCAATAGAAACAGAGAATATGAGAATATGAGAATGGGCAAAAGGTTAGAGAAATTCAAGGATTATTGGCTATACCTTATTGATAGGGCCGGATTAAAAGACCGTTCCTAACAATTATGATGCGCTTAGTTATGGAAACATATTGACTGAAATCACTGAAACAGTAATACCTCCCAAGTGTCATGTATGTGGTGGAGGTGGTACTGAAGGGAAATTCACAGAGTGCATTAATAAGAATACACATACCCTATGCTAATCTCTTGCTTTAGTCTCTCAGCCTAATCCATACCCTCGACTATGCAGACAGTGTCCTGAGCTTGGAATAAATGCATGGTATATCTATAAAATGTATTTATGGTACTTCTCCAAGCTACTTAATAACATTGGCATTTGCATTAAAAATAATACAATTAAGATCATACTGGTTCATATGACAAAAATGTTCATCTTGACTCTTTATTTTTAGCTTATATTAACTAATATTTAAAGAGCCCACTGAAATTTTCCTTGGCGGCTGCATTTCCTGCTGTTACACATACTGTGACTCTCATGATTGAGCCCATCATTCGCCATGCTCATCAGGTAATTATTTTTAATCTATTTCATTAAAATGATGTAGGAACAAGTGACTTAATTAGTTTCCTTCCAGTTAAATGAAGCAGACAGGATAAGTATTTAATAATTATGCTTTGAAATATTATCAGCTTTTCTGGTTCATTTCCTTCATTAATAAGATTATTTTCTAGAAGGGCAAGGATGTAATTTACTCCCTGCTACACCTGCTTGGAATGGTTTTGAAGAACTGGTTGACTGAGCCCAGTGTGAAGTTTCATATTCACTTACATCATTAAAGGCATTCCAAATTAATGCTAATTGATGTAAAAAAAATATAATTTTTTAAAAAAATAAGCATGTTTGATAATAGAGAAATAATTGTACAAAAATAATTTAACAAAGGAGATAAAATATACCATGTTGTTGATTGTATATCTTTTCCATTGTATATCTAATCAAACAAGTTATATTGCAACAATCCTAAAATTCCTATTTATAATCTTAATGGAAGTTTCACAATTGATGTCAAAGGTGGAATAAAGTCAGAGATGGAACAAGGTCTACTCGGAATTAAAAAAAAGTTGTTATGAGTGCATTGCAATTATCCTGAATAGTTCATTATAGTTTTAATTGTATTTCGTGACTTTTTTTGTTTTTACACTTCTGTATGTATTTATGTTGTATAATACATGGAATATATACATATATATATTATATGTTGAAAATAACACATGATTGGGTTACATTTAAGAAGGACTTTAGCCGCTATACCACCAATTCACTTTGGTATACAAAAACATAGTGTAACAATTATTTACAAATTTAGAAATAATAGTTTTTGGATTGGTCATATATGCCTGATTTAATATTTTTGGATTATAGATTCAAACAATGTAATATTTTTGGATAAACTTTTAAAATTATTTATTATTTTTAAAATTATTTTAATATATTTGTTAATTTATTTCTATTTTTACTTCTGATATATATTTTAATGTATTAAAAATATAATTTGAAAACTTTCTGCAAAAATGAAATTAAATAATTTCAGAAGCGAGCAGAGCCTGACTGCTGATCGGGGTGATCACATGCTGGAGGAACTAGTATACTAGCAAGTTATTCTGACATTTTACGCAACCATCTGACCTCCAATCATACCCTGCAACATTTATGGTAAACCTTGACCCATCTCTGACTCTATTCCATCTTTGACATCAATTGTGAAACTTCCATGAAGATTATGAATAGGAATTTTAGGATCTTCTTATAATGGCACTGTCAGGAATTTTAGGTACTTATCATAATGGTACTGTCTGTGACCTGCTGGTCAATTTGAGGCTGGAAGGGCAGTCGAATCCCCACTTTTTCGAACTCCTCCTATTCTCTGGGCTTTGTCCTCCCTATCTGTGCCGGCAAGGTCAATCCCGGTCTACACTGACTAATACAGCACCTCATGGGTTCAGCTATGAAATAGGAGATAGCATCCACTATCTCCAATCTGCACCATACTTATCTGAAGGCTCCAATTCCTGCTCCTGAGTTCAACTGAATTTGCAAAGCATTTTGGCAGTGAGTGTCAACTAGATCAAGCCTATTGGTCTCCAAGTCTATTACCAAGCCAGATACTGTTGAGGGCCCCATGGATCCCGTCAACTGCTGGCATGGTGCATGGAGGCGCTAGTTGAGGGGGCTGACTTTATTCAGGCAGCAGTCACTTAGGGAGTATCAACCCGTGCATGACGCCAATTTCCTAAGGGACAAGAAAAGCAGGCGTAAATGCTATGAAACCTCAGTGGGCAGATGGTGACCTGCATCTGGCTTAAGACCGGGGATAGTCTGTGACACCAGGAGCACTTTGACTGGGAGATAAGGTGCATATGTCTGTGAACAGGCCTGGAAGCCAATTGGCATTCTCTTAAGGTGCTTAGTAGCATTGGGCCGACTGGCAGGGAGCTAAGAAGCTGTTGCCATCTCTCTTGCTCTGGCATAAAATTACCCATCGGCAAGGAGTCGGATAGCTTCTCAAGACACCTCCTTAGATTAATGTCTTGTAAGGTGTTGATATCCTTCTTTCTTTCTTTCTCTTATATGTTTTATTTTTATCCTCTTGTTCTATTACACCAATGAGAATACTAGCTTATGTGATAGCTAGTCAGTGTTATTTTTTTGCAGCTCACATGTCAAAGCTTAGTCTAGTCATGATACAATTAACCTGTTTTGTACACTCTTTGGGCTGTTAACTATCTGCCTAGTGAATGTTATTGCTGTCTATGCTTAGTTATGCACATTTTTCTTTTGTTTGTTAATTTACTTGAAAATTTGTGGGTATTTTATTTGCATTGATGACCTCTGTGCATAGTAATGACATATTTGCTGTTCACTTCATGCATGATAAATGACCCATGTTTTATTATATCCACTCAATGCTTATAGGTGAAGGCGTGGTGGACTATGCCCCTCCCTCCATTAGACGTTCTAGTGATTGGGCTGCAATAAATGATTAGTCTCTAGTTTTAAGCATTTGGTAGGTACCCACCACCTGTTGAGCGAGCTGGCTAACAAGTGCAGTGCTGAGGGTTTTTATCTATTTACCTGTGGACAAATAGTTCAGATTTTATTTCAAACTGGATCCGGATTTAAACGAATTCGAGTCCAGATTTCAATCATCTAAAATATTTCAGATTTCGGTAGATAGTGTGAACAATGTCCAGGTTTTGCAGTCTAAATGGCCACATAAGCAGCTGGATTATTTTTCCCTATTTGTCCGTACCATGCAGCTTCCTATGTAGTTCAATTGTGTACATTTACATAATTTTAATTTTGTAGGTATTCTACCTCAACATTCAATAGGTAAAATGGATATTGTGTTTTTATATAAAGGTGCATGCATTGTAAGCCACGTTAACCAAAGGTCATAGAAAGTTTTAAATTAGCACATAGAACTAACTCATCAACATCATAGAACACATTTCTTAATTTAGATTAAAGAAAGAAACTATTAAATGAAAGTTGCGTGACCATTTTTATCCTGTTTAAGGAATCATTTATCCATATGTAGTTTATCAATTCAATATGTCATGTTTTCAAAATCTGTTATATTTTTCCACAGCTATTTAATAAAAAACGTGACACAACTCCATTTCTTATGTACCATGTGGTAATTTTCAATGTAAATTAAAATAGTTACTTGAGAGTACATTTACCCATATACATTATACTTTTAAAACTGATCGGGTAATTCAGTAAAGTCCTAATTGCCCTGTAAAGAATGGGGTAAAAATATCTGGCTGCATATGGAGCCAATCAAACTGCAAAATCCAAACATAGTTCACAGGTCTGAATTTGGTCCATATTTCAGCAGACCCTATGCCACTGGACAGCTGAAACCCTGGTCCAGATTGAAAAAAAATCCAAACTATTTGCCCTGCTTTCACCACTAGCAGCAAGCGGCAAAATAGCTGAAAAAGCCTCAGTGTTGTGAGGGTTGATTATGCGGCGGCTGGCCAGCACTTGCCTCCATATTAAAAGAAGTAAACAAAATGAGCACAAGTAAATAAATAAAAAGCCTATTGGATCAATAAGAAAATTACTGTAAGCAAGGTTTTAAACCTCCCTATGCCCCCACTTGCCATGCAGCAAGTGGGAGCATGGCTACCGTCAAACTGGGTCCAGTTGATAGAAACAGTCTCATTCTTTGGTGATAGGAGCTGTTAAAAAACTGGAGGGTTTTTGACCTTTCCTTGTCTCATCACCGGTGGGCATCAGGGACTTATAACTACCTAATGGGGGTGGACAGTCCTATGACTAGTATGTGGGAATGTGCCATACAATATAGGGGGCCTTCTACCTCACCATAATAGTGGGGGTGGAAATAAATCTAATACATATTAAAAATATATATTTATATAGTAATATATATATATAAAAGTCCGGGCTCTGGTACTCAACCCCAAACATGAAAAGTCAAAAATATATTACCCGGGTGCCTCCAGGCCAATAGGTACAAAAATTGAGACAGGAGCACTCACTTTTCCAATAGTGCATTAAAACATCTTCATAAATCTACATCATAATGATGTAGATTTATGAAGATGTTTTATTACACTGTTGGAAAATCCAAGTGAGTGCACCTGTCTCAATTTTTGTAATATATATATATATATATATATATATATATATATATATATATATATATAAAGCCAAGTAGATATCCATAATTCCCAACACAAACATAAAAACAAAACTCCATAAAAAAATTCAAAACATGCCGCAGTAAAATTAATCACTTTTTACCCACTGAGGGTTCAAAGTAGACTGAGCTCTAACTCTGATAGCGGGTAAAGTCCTTATGCCTGCTTTCCCACACTGTCAACTGTTAAGTGTAGGAACATGTTCCACACTTTCCAATATGATTAAGAGCGCTCTGATTGGTTGGTAAGTAAGTCTCGCTTCACTTGAACAAAACTCCAATGATTATTGAATAGCCCAGTTAGTTCCTTTAAGGTAAGGAATGAGGATGTCAAAGTTTAGGCTGGGGGAATCTCATCTTAAAGGGTTTACCTGAACACAGCAAAAAAGGCAGGCAGGTGTCAGTCTAGGCATCACAGGTTCATAGGTGGTAAAACAGGCAAAGACTCAAGAAACAATGCCAGATAGCAATTCAGCTTTTATTGTACTGATTTTTAATGTTGAACAGAAATTGCTGAGCGGACTCAAATTGGAGATTCAGGGCTATGTGATTTCTGCATCATACTTAAATCCCTGGCATAGTAGAGCACCCTTCCTGCCTCCTTATCTTGTGCTAAGTCTGAGGCACACATAACCATGGTGCACCTTGCGCATGGGGACACCAGCTGCACCATGTGCTACCGACGATAATACCAAACACATGAATTGCATCAAGGGGCAGAAAATATAAATTGCAACTCTGACCTGACCCAGAAAATAGCGTGGATGGAGTGGCAATCCACTGGTATAGGCAGACAATGACATTATGATATAATCTGTTATGAAGGAAGTAGTAAAGCATTTGTAATACTAATGCACATCTAATAATATGGTAATAGTGAAATTCATTACATTTACTAACCCATAATAAACAATTATTGCAGTATTATATTATTATTTTTAATATTATTTTATAAAATACCAGCAATCTATGCAGGCCTCGATAAGTTGTGTGAAGGATTATGTATGTTAATGGGTGAAGCATAGGAGAAAAAAGAAGCAAATTGATTATATAATGGGTATTGTTGTCTAAAAAGGCATCATATCTCCCAAGTGTTTGCTTTTAGATGGGAAAGTCCCTAATTTGGACCCAGATCAAATTTGTCCCTCTTTTCTAGGACTGCCACATTGTTTGTCTGGGTGTATAACAGAGCTGCACAGCAATCATTCTTACAGTAATGCAGAAAACTCAGGCATATGATCTGATGCTTACTTTCAAACCCCTACTGATTAATCTCCAGCACACAGAACAGCTGTCTCTTTGATCCCAGTACCCATGCACAATGGTTTAGAAAATAATTACTTAAACATTTCATCCATTTTGCTGGAATTTCTATTTAGAGGTTCTGATATATATTTATGTTTTTAAAGGAAATGAATTGCAACTTTCATTATAATTGTTGTAATTAAGGTACAATTATGGACATTGAATTGTATTGCATTTAAACTGCAGCTTCCTATATTTTGTAAAACTACAATTCCCATCATGCTCTGAAAGACATTGCCTAATGCCTGGGTTGAGCAGCTTGGGAAACCTTCTCAAGACGTAAAATACATTGTGTTCATTACAAAAAAAGCTTGATCATGTACTGTCTTTATGTAATAATCTAACTTAATTTACAAAAATACATGGATATAAAAGTAGCAACTTGCAATGTTTTTAAAAAGTCCTGATTTAATTTGTTTTCTCAGTTTATACATTTATCAACACATGGGAACTGGGAATTGTTTGATAGTACTCAGTTTAGCATTAGTATTAAAATAAATGCCAAATTTGTTTAAAAAATGTAGGGGAAAAAAATAAATATTGCATGAAAATTACATTTGGCATGAAAATGACATGGATTGGTAATATTCTGGTTTAGTTGTCGTATTAATACTACATGAAGCCTAACAATGCTGAATGTGTGAAGTTTGCACTCCTAAGCAAAATATTTTGCTTTATGTGTCACATGATGTAAACAGCTTTATTTTAAGATACTCTCAAGAAGTGCTTGAGGGCATGTAACGTCTATGTAATGTTTTAGTACCTTGTCACCAACGGCCTCCACTGACACTCATAATTAAAAAAAATCAACAAGCCAGGACACTTGGTGTCTGATGTGGTGGGGATTCCTTCTTGTTTCCCCTCTGAATGTGGCACCGTTTCAAGCCAGTGGCTGCCAGCATATCACAAACAGACTCACAAATACCAGTAATAAATATAGCTACACTAATAGACTTAAATACATACACTAATAGACACACATACACAAGCACTGACACAGACACACACATACAAATATTAAAATGTAAGATGTTTTAAATACCCTATTTTTGCCTACATTTGCCAAAAGGATAGGGTAGTGGGGATCTGGCACTGATTATGGCCTGCAATGAGGGGGCTGTGATGGGCAGTTTCTGTCTTTCCTCCTCTGAGCATTGGGAGGAATAAATCAGACTGTTCCAGACAGTGCCAGGAGCGGATGGCTGCTGTGCTCCTCGCACCTCCTACTGGTGGGCTGTCCTCTGCTGTCTGCTCCATGCTACAGGCCCTTAGCGGCTGCCTAAATCGCATAATTAGAGAGCCGCCTATGCCTGTCAGCATGCCATTTTGTGCACTGATTTTTGTTTTAATAAAGAAAACATAAGCACAGTTGCAGAGATGGCTTTCAGTTTATTAGAGCCAACATTATGATTTACATTTATGTCTCTATAGCAAGAGCTTTTCCTATTGTTGGACATCAGTCCATCTACAAGGTAGGGTAAGAAATTCTACTTTGAAATTTAGCATGACAAAAAGGCCCTGAATTTGTTCTGCGCAGCACAAGCAAATTTAATAACATGCTTGCGCTGTGTTTGCTTTCAACTTGTCTCTGGTGTCTCCATAAGTGGGATACCAGAGGACAAAAGGGCCGAGAAAGCATATGGTTCATTTGTTTGGAGCCTGCTTGTGGGATTGCGTGTGTGTAGAGTGTGGTGTGGTATTGTGTAAATATGTTGATTTCATTCGTGTTCGTGGTGTAATAAGGGTGGCAAGGGGCTGTAGAGAGTGTGTGTATAGGGTTTATAGTGTGTATAGGGGATGAAGCAAGTGTGTGCATACGGGCTATAATGTGTGTGTGTGTATATAGGTGACAAAGTGTGTGTAGGGGTTGTAGAGAGTGTATGTTAGAGAATGAATGAAGTCAAATTGGCTCAACACGCCTACAACTGGCGCTTATCAGTCTGGACGTTGTAAGGCGTGCAAGTTTATATGGAGACACTCTAAGACCTTCTCAAATCACAATCATTCTGAAACATTTGACACTAAATCCTGTTTTAATTTTCACACTTCAGGCATAATATATCTATTGTCCTGTAGTTGCAATCTAGTGCTATTGGATATATAAAATAAAAACGCTGGGACTCAATGAAGGTTTCTCTTACACCTCTTTCATCTCTGACTGAAATTTTAACCTATACAGATTTTGCACATGTATATATGTAAATATCTATTTAAGCTAAAAGTAAACTATCACTTGACATACCAAAACACATTTGTTTCCTAACTACTGTAAATATTTAGCCCTAAGGTCCAATAAGCGGAATAAGTAATCCTTGACTAGGAATTCAATTTAGGTTAAGCATAACTTGATGAATATATAAAACACATCCCTTTACTTTAACCATTTGTATCACTTAGCCTTAATGTTCCTACAGCAGTGAAATTAATTATCAAGGATTTTATCATCTTGGAACTCAATATATTCAATACATTTTGATTAATCTTCCAAAATTAATCAGTATTCCAATATGAATAAATAATTAAACAACAGAACCTTTATACGTACAAGGGACTTTGTAAGTCCACCTTATGAGTCATTTAAAAATCACAAAGAAAATACTATTTAGGCAATGCCCTTCTTAAATGGTATAAATCAAAGACAAAATATGTAAAACACGAAAGATACTATTGAACAAAATGTTGCATTACACATCAGTTATGAATGTTATAATAATAGGATACAAACTATCCCAACATTGAAAGAACTGTGATCTAACGATATGATACTGTCAGTGCTGAAGGACAATTGAAATTAGCTCAAGAACTAATAAAGTTCATACTTGCTGCTAATTTTCACATAATTTTTACTTAGCAATGGGCCAAATGAATAACGTTCAAATTCCATCGATTTACCCCATGATTTAGATTTATAGACGGACATACGAACCATTCTCTGCATCTCTTTATTTTTCTTCATGCGTAAATCTGTACACTTTAGTTGTTTCACCTCAATATCCAGAGGATATATCTCATGTCACTATTGTCTACTGATTATTAAATCTCAACTCACTAAAAGTCATGTATTGATACATAGCAAATTAACATACTGCTATGATAGGGCTTTACCAACAATAATAGAATCATATCGGCATCTGTCTTAATAGAATCTTAAACTGGCCGTGTAAATGATAATCACATCTCAATCTCCTCGGTGGATATTGCAATTGACCATACCTAAGAGCATACATTTTAAGTAACACCACCTTGATTAAGCTTTAGCTAGGACCTTCTGGCAATAAGCAAAGAAATACATGGATTATAATGAGAGTGCACAATAACACAATATAATCAAATATATATATATATATTTGCTTAACCCCCATATTCAGTATGAGCAATATTTACCATTACACTGTTCAGTGACCCTGAGTGGCATAACTAACAAAACTAGCAAACGTGTCAACACATTGAGCAAACTTTATTTTTACTGTATAGGAACACTATGCATTGATGATAAAACAATGAATAACTAATAACAGTACAATATGAACAGGGAACAAAACGGCACCTACCATTGGCAGTGCTATGGTTAATTCCTTTGCAGCCCTTTTGATAGTCTTTTTAGTTACATGTATTCCTCTAAGTATAGTCTAAAATGAAAGAAACACTGATAAAGCTCATTGTGAGACCTCTTGATCTATGTTACCCCCTTAAGGACTGAGCCAAATGTACACGTTGTGATCAAAACAAAAGGTAAACAAAAACTGGAATATGCGGTATATGTCTGTTCAGGCGTAATTCGCCTCTTTCATATTATGTGCACCCACACTTATTATATATCATTTTATTCAAGGGAAACAGGGCTTTCATTTAACATCAAATATTTAGGTATGAAACACAATTTAATATGAACTAAATATAAAAAAATGAGGAAAAATATATTTTTTTTTTTTAGTTCTACTTGACATTCTAACTGTGAATGTCATCATACTGTTTGCTTTTACTGCAATAAAATACACATATTTGTATTCAGCGATGTCTCACGTGTAAAACAGTACCCCCTATGTACAGGTTTTATGGTGTTTTGGGAAGTTTTAGAGTCAAATATAGGTGGTTCCATTTTTTCGTTTTTTCACATTGAAATTCGCCAGATTGGTTACGTTGCCTTTGAGACCGTATGGTAGCCCAGGAATAAGAATTACCCCCATGATGGCATACAATTTGCAAAAGTAGACAACCCAAGGTATTGCAAATGGGGTATGTCCAGTCTTTTTTAGTAGCCACTTGGTCACAAACACTGGCCAAAGTTAGTGTTAATTAGAGATGTCCCGAATAGTTCGCTGGCGAATAGTTCCTGGCGAACATAGCTTGTTCGCATTCGCCACGGTGGGCAAACATATGCGATGTTCGGTCCGCCCCCTATTCATCATCATTGAGTAAACTTTGACCCTGTACCTCACAGTTAGCAGCAGACACATTCCAGCCAATCAGCAGCAGACCCTCCCTCCCAGACCCTCCCACCTCCTGGACAGCATCCATTTTAGATTCATTCGGAAGCTGCATTCTTAGTGAGAGGAGGGACAGTGTAGCTGCTGCTGATTTAATAGGGAAATCGATAGCTAGGCTAGTGTATTCAGTGTCCACTACAGTCCTGAAGGAGTCATCTGATCTCTGCTGTAAGGACAGCACCCCAAAAAGTCATTTTTAGGGCTAGAACATCAGTCTGCTTTTTTTTTCTCTGTGTAATCTAATTGCAGTTGCCTGCCTGCCAGCGTGTGTGTCAGGCTCACAGCGTATACTGTGCCCACTTGCCCAGTGCCACCACTCATATCTGGTGTCACAATAGCTTGCATTTAAAAAAAAACAAAACAAACTTTTTTGACTGTACTAGCAGTCAGTTTCCTTCACACGTGTGCGTTTCAGGGCCTGCCAGGGCACAGTGTCACACCAGTGCAACTCATATCTGGTGCAACAGTAGTGTACATTAAAAAAAATAGAAATTTGACTGTGAAATAATAGCAGTCAGTTTCCCTTGTCTTGCAATATATTACGCATAAATCCTTTCGTGAGTTACATTTTATCATTTCATGTATATAACATTCGGTTAATGATTTGCTTGTTTAAATAGACAGATTATTTCCATTTCTATTTAAAGGTATCAGTATTCTATCAATGTTCATGAAACCAGCTAACATATCTGTATGGATCATTTTGACTCCCACGCTTTCAGGAGTTTTTCCATACTTATCCATTTCATTTAAATTGATTCAGCCTACGTTACAGGCCTCATTTCTGTGTTTTAAAAGGATACAGTTTTCCTTTTCATGCATGCTCGGGTGAATCACACATACTGATCCAACCAATCATATCTCTTTTTACTGCACCTAATATATATAACTTACATCATTTTAAAGCATTATATTTACCCTTACACACTGTTATTATATAACACATATGCTGTTTGTACATAGGCCACGGCCTCCCTCAACCCTTCCTCTTATTTTACTTTACACCCGTCATACATTCCCCACTGTTTCAGACAGATTTTGTATTAAAGCCACGGCATGACTTTTACTTGGTAACACATTTATATTCCCATGGTATATCACTACATTTCAATTTACAAGTAATACACCAGCAAGCCTTAAAAACATCGCTGGTACAGGCTACACAGTCTACTTCTTTCCCACAGTCCACACTCATCATACTACTCTCTTTTACCCATTTCAGGCTGTCCAGCTTAAATATATTTGCACCACATGTTTTTTCCTGTGAGATTTTTAATACTACCAGGTACCTACACCTGCTCATATGGTATTCTGCCATACATTTCATTTCTCCCCCCTAGGTTAGAGTACTGGCAATAGGGTCATAGGCTTCCCAATAGGTATTTACCCCTTCTTGGCAGTTGCCATCAATTAGTGGTCCCGCGAGGCCAACACCCATCCTCAACATTTCAGAGGCAAACACCCATCGGGCCACACGGTAGCTAGTCGCCTCGCATGTTGCATAGAGAGGGCCTCACCTGTCACTCCCTTCCCCTGTTTTTCTGTCTTACAGTCAGCGAGATGCCAACGCATAGATAGAGCCAGGGTCGTACCTAGAGCATTTGGCACCCGGGGCGGGTCCTATTTTTGGCACCCCCACCCCCTCAACTTTAAATGTAAAAAAAAACCAAATGTTTTTGTATTTATGTTTTTTGTATGTATTTAGCACTGAGCAGTGTGTGAATGTATGCATGTTTTTGTATGAAGTATGTGTGAGTGAATGTAGGGGTGTGTTTGTATGTAATGCAGTGATGTGGTTATGTATAATGGTGGGGTTTGTATGTAGTGTTGACGTTGAAATGCATGAGTGTATTTGTGTGTAGTGTTGGCGAGATTTTGAGATGTCTGCACATATACACATACACGGACATACACACATGCAGATACATATACACACACGCAGAAACACTGTGCTCTGCATGCTGGCATCTGACAACACATTTGCATATAACTCACATTAGTCACCCAGATTTCTTGTTGTGGGCTAGCTGACACCTCTTAAAGGACCACTATAGTGCCAGGAAAACATATTCGTTTTCCTGGCACAATAGTGCCCTGAGGCCCTCCTGCCGGGCTCTGGAGAGAGGAAGGGGTTAAAATCTTACCTTTCTCCAGCGCCGGGCGGGGAGCTTTCCTCCTCCTCTCCTCGTTCCGCCGCGCACGCATTCAGCCAGTCGCATAGGAAAGCATTTACAATGCTTTCCTATGGACGCTGGTGTCTTCTCACTGTGATTTTTACAGTGAGAAGCACGCAAGCGCCTCTAGTGGCTGTCAATGAGACAGCCACTAGAGGCTCTAGAGGCTGGATTAACCCTGAGTGTAAACATAGCAGTTTCTCTGAAACTGCTATGTTTATAAAAAAAAAGGGTTAACCCTAGCTGGACCAGGCACCCAGACCACTTCATTAAGCTGAAGTGGTTTGGGTGCCTATAGTGGTCCTTTAACTTCAATCTTTGTTTAGCAGATAACTTCCCTATTTGTTATCCTTATGTGAACTTACCATATTTAAGGACACCAAATAAGGGAACTATCTGCTAAACAGCATCCTCACTTGGTATCTTTAAATATGGAAATCTTGCATACGGGCACCAATTCAGGGAATTATCTACTAAACAGCTAAAGGATCAAAATCAAAAAAGCCCTTTTCTTATTTTCAGTTGTTTAGTAGATAAATCCCTTATTTGTTATCCTTATACTAGATTGCAATATTTAAGGACACCAAATAAGGGAGCTATCTACTAAACACATACACAGCGATACACACAATCACACACACAATCACAGATATACACAAACACAATCACAGACCCACACACATACAATCACAGACACACAATCACATACAAACACAAACATAACATACATACACACACACATTTAATAAATAAGAGGTCCACCCAGCCTCCCTACCTTGCTCTAAAAGGGCTGGAGTGGATCCTCAGTCCCTGGGGGTCAGTGGTTGCTGCTGGGATCTCTGTGCTCTTCCTGCACAGGCCCCTCGCACGCCCTGTAATGACGCAGAGGCCGCGATGACACCATATCCCGGCTGCCGTCTCACTGCAGGGCGAAGACCATCAGACACAGTCAGATGCACACAGTCCCACACACAGTTACAGGCAGACAGTCAAACACGCAGTCACAGGCAGACAGTCACACACACACACGCACGCAATCACAGGCAGAGAGTCACACAGGCAGTCACACACACACACACAATCCCAGGCAGACAGTCACACACACACACAATCCCAGGCAGACAGTCACACATGCATACAATCACAGACAGTCACACACAATCACAGGCAGACAGTCACACACACACACACACACACACACACCATCACAGGCAGACAGTCACACACACACACACACACACACCATCACAGGCAGACGGTCTCACACACACACAAGCAGACAATCACACATACACACACAGTCACAGAGTCACACACACACACACACACACACACAATCACAGGCAGACAGTCACACACACACACCATCACAGGCAGACGGTCTCACACACACACACACAGGCAGACAGTCACACACACAGTCACAGAAAGTCACCAAATAAGAGAGCTATCTACTAAACACATACACAGAGATACACACAATTACACACATAATCACAGATATACACAAACACAATCATAGGCAGACAGTCACACATACACACACACAGTCACAGACAGTCACACACACACATGCAGAGTCACTCAGACAATCACAGGCAGACAGTCACTCACACAGTCACAGATAGTCACACACTCACACACAGTCAAAGACAGTCACAATCACAGTTACACACAGCACACACTCTCTCACTTACAGTAAGCTTGGGCTGGAGGAGGAGTGGATCCAGTCCCTCCTGTGCTGTAGTTTGGGAAGCAGGGACTCCTTCCTGCTTCCCCTCTGTGTGCAGCAGTATGAGGCTACATGTATCTCAGCCCCCGCATCCAGCTTGGCTCCGCCCCACTGTAATTCTAGCTCCGCCCCCACAGCCGTTCTAGCTCCGCACCCAACTCTCCGTGCAGCCAGGTCTCCTGTTTGCTCCCAGCCCCTGCGTGTGTGAGCTGTGTCGGCTGCCCGGTGCCCCTGCTGCTATGGCACCCGGTGCAGCCACACAGCTCACAGAATAGCAAGCCTGGCCAGCACTGGTGGCACCCCCCTGCCTGGTGGCACCTCCCTGCCTGATGGCACCCGGGGCGGATCGCCCCTCCACGCTCCCCCCCCCTTAGTACGCCACTGGGTAGAGCCTCTCAAGCCACTTGGCAATTAGTAGGGCCTCACCTGTCACCAAACAAGTGTAATGTTTCGCCATCCGGCTTTGCTAGCCTGCCAGTACGAATTGGTGGTTTTCATACATTAATTGATTGTTTTGTTTGTAGTATGTCTCAGGAAGGGGTAGAGTATTTCTCCCTGCCTATTACCCTGGCTAGAGCTATCACTCCCACACAAGGAGGAGAGCTAGCTAGTCCAGCATCGACCAGATCCTGGACGATCCCTCGTATAACTACGGAATTGAGGAGACTGCAAATCCCCTACCCCGCTACAGCAAGGAAAGCAGAACTTTTCAAACTTCATGGATGCCAGGGAAGGACCTAGCCAGTCCAACCCAGGAGACATACATTCCATGTTGTCTTCACTCATGGC
The DNA here is from genome assembly GCF_036172605.1 of Pelobates fuscus. Lineage (NCBI taxonomy): Eukaryota > Metazoa > Chordata > Amphibia > Anura > Pelobatidae > Pelobates > Pelobates fuscus. The sequence continues at coordinate 231,900,578 of NC_086319.1, read as the reverse complement.
GTCCATGAACAAGGTCAACTCCAGGCTGGAGAAACTTGAGTCGGTCACCACTGCCCTTACTCTAGCAGGGCCACCCGCTGCTGCTTCACAAGCACCAGCCGACTTGCTATTAGTTACTCCAGCCATCACCCTGGAAGACCAGAAAGTTAGCCCTGCTCATATGATCCCTGAGCATATTAAAAAAGACATCCTGAAAGGTAAAGATGTCAACCTGGCTTCCCTGCTGATTGTAGAAAATAAGACTTACGCTTATGATGATGTGTCTGTTGTTGTCAGATCTAGGGACGCCCTCCTAAACAGGAAACTGACTATCCCTGAGTTTGTACTGGCCTTTGGTATTTACCGGGATGTCATCTGTGCGGTCTATCCCAATATAAGAGAGGAGTTTGATCTTTATATGCACAAGCTGGTAGACCTGGGCAACAAATATGGTGGTTCAGCCTTTTATGATTACCATAGGTCTTTTTCTACAAAAGTGTCTGGAGCCTTCTCCCAGTATGGAACAAGATCCAACTGGGGAAGGATTGATACCGTCATATTTTGCAGACACTTTGTAGGTCTAAGAACACCGGCTTGTGCATACTGCTCCTCTACAGCCCATACGACAAATTTCTGTCCCAACACGGCGGACGAACATGACTCCACGCAAGGAGCTAGTTCCTCTGGTATTCCAGAGAAATTGTCAAGAGACAAACTGGGACGCCCAATCAAGTTTCTGGGCAAGTCCCAGATATGTAATAACTTTAATGTTGGGTCTTGCAATTATAGTGGATGTAGATTATTGCATATCTGTTTAAAATTTTTTAACAAACAAAAACAAAAAACATGTGTCCAAATAAAATGTATTCCAAGCCTTACCTAACGTCCATTAATATGCCGGTATTTACTGCATTTATGTCTCATCACCCATTTAGACACCTGGTAGACTTTCTTATCTCTGGTTTAACAGAAGGCTTCCACACAGGTATTCTACACATACCATCCGGGACTCTGGAATGCCCTAATCTATAATCCACACAACACAACCCCACAGCGGTTGACACTCTCATTGCCCAAGAAGTGGCTGAGGGTTTTGTATTGGGGCCTTTCAAAACTCCTCCATTCATACAATGGCGCACTAACCCCATTGGTATTGTCACAGGGAAATCTTCCCTTAAACAGAGACTCATCATTGACTTGTCAGCACCACACTCATTGGCCAACCCCAGTCTTAACTCCCTCATACCCTCCGAGGAATTCTCCCTGCAATACACCACCATAGATCACGCCATTACCGCTATCATACAAGCAGGGGTTGGAGCCTGGCTTAGTAAAACCGATATTACTAATGCCTTTAAATTACTGCCAATCCACCCCACACTGTGGCACCTGCATGGCATCAAGTGGTCCGGGAACTACTATTTTTTCTCCCGTTTAACTTTTGGGTCCAAAAGTAGCCCAGCTATTTTCGACTCATTTGCCGAAGCATTGTGCTGGTTACTATTGAACATAGCCAGATTCCCTACGGTATTACATTACCTGGACGATTTCTTACTTGTCGAGGAGAATACTTCCCCTCCTAGTAGCCTCAAAGCTACCACCAAGCTATTTGAGCAACTAGGTGTACCAATCTCCCCTAAGAAAACAGAGGGGCCAGACACGATTATCACTTTTCTGGGTGTTCAATTAGACTCAGCCACAATGCAAGCAAGCCTACCACACGACAAGATAGAGAACATTCTTACTTACATCAACAGCTACCTTCAGCTCGGTACTTGCAAGAGCTACAGTCCCTGCTGGGATCACTAAATTTTGCTATGCGTATCATACCTAAAGGCCGCTCCTTCATATCACGACTATTGTATATTTTTCCACATTTCCTACATGACACACACAGGTTGTCCTTACATACCCAAGCTACGGCAGACCTAAACATGTGGACGAGATTTATAACCCCTTGGAATGGTAAAAGTATGTTCCTCCCTCAATTGACTGACTCATCTCCTACCATTTGGTCAGATGCGGCGTCTACCACAGGTTTGGCAGCAATTTTTGGGAACGAATGGCTTGGGGCAGCTGGCCTACAGCAGTTCAGGATTTGGAAGGTTTTTCCACTACCTCAGCTCTCTTTGAGATCTATCCCATCGTGCTTCCATAGCATGGGGTCATTTATGGGCTAATATGCCAGTTCGTTGTTACTCAGACAACCAGGCAACCTGTCACATCATCAACAAAGGTCATTCCAAATCCCTTACGATCATGAGGTTTCTGAGGAAATTCACATGGTTGGCAGCTTGTCATAATTTCTTTCTATATTGTTTCCATGTTCCAGGTATATGTAACACAGCTGCTGACAATTTGTCTCGTTTTAAATTTCAGACTTTTCATCAAGCACTCCCGTCAGCTACGCCCACAGCCACCACCACTCCAACATTTCAACAACTCATACTGGACTAGAAACCATCATCAGGGCCGGATTAACATAGGGGCTGATGGAGCTGCAGCTCCAGGCCCAGGCCCATGGAATAGGCCCATTTAAAAAAAAAAAATTAAAAAAAATTTTTTTTTTTTTTTTTTTTTTTTTACACACTACTCTTAGGTTTGCCACCTGACTGGTATTTTACTGGCACAGCCGGTATTTGAAGCTGCCTGGCCGTGCGGGTATTGCAGTAATACCGGCAATACAAATGCAGGTATTTTTCTCAGAATAAATGGAGATTACTCTGCAATACCAGCACCAGCCAGTAGGGGTCACTGTGTGTGGAGAGAGGCAGGGATAGGAAGTTACAGCATTTCCCTGCCTTTCTCTACTACTCACTGATCCGTGGGGGAGCAGCAACACAGCACAGAGTCCAGACAGCAGCTCTACAGCTCAGGTAAGTGTGAGAGGGGGGAAAGGCAGCAGGGACACATGGGGACACAGACACTAGGGGACACATGGGGACACTGAAACACTAGGGGACATTGAGACACTAGGGGACATATGGGGACACTGAGACACTAGGGGACACAGACCCTAGGGGACACATGGGGACACAGACACTAGGGGACACTGAGACACTAGGACACATGGGGACACAGACACTGGGAGACCTGGGAACACTGAGACACTTGGGGACACTGGAAAACATGGGGACACTGAGACACTAGCGGACACTGAGACACTAGGGGACATATGGGGACACTGAGACACTAGAGGACACAGACACTACGGGACACATGGGGACACAGACACTAGGGGACACTGAGACACTAGGACACATGGGGACACAGACACTGGGAGACCTGGGAACACTGAGACACTTGGGGACACTGGAAAACATGGGTACATTGAGACACATGGAGACACTGGGACACATGGGGATGCTGAGACACATGGGGATGCTGTGAGACATAGGGACATTGGGAGACACTATGTCCTCATGTCTCCCAGTGTCTCCATGTCCCCCAGACTGTGTCCCTAGTGTCCCCAAGTCTCCCAGTGTCTGTGTCCCATGTCTCTCAGTGTGCCTAGTGTCCCCATGTGTCCCTATATGACCCAGTGTCCCCAGTGTCTATGTCCACAACTGTCCCCATGTCTCCCAGTGTCCCCAAATGTTGGTCTCTCAGCCAGTGTCTCCTAGTCTCCCAGTGTCTGTGTTCCCATGTCTCTGTGTCCCTAGTGTCTTAGTGTCCCCAGATGTTTCAGTGTCCCCATGCCTCCCAGTGTCTGTGTTCCTAGTGTCTCAGTGTGCCTAGTGTCCCCATGTCTCCCAGTGTCCCTATATGTCCCAGTGTCCCCATGTCTATGTCCACAACTGCCCCCATGTCTCCCAGTGTCCCCAAGTGTATGTCTCCCAGCCAGTGTCCCCTAGTCTCCCAGTGTATGTGTTCCCATGTCTCTGTGTCCCTAGTGTCTTAGTGTCCTAAAATGTTTCAGTGTCCCCATGTCTCCCAGTGTCTGTGTCCCTAGTGTCTCAGTGTCCCCATTTCTCCCAGTTTCCCTAAATGTCTGTGTCCCCATGTCTCAGTGTCCCCATGTCTCACTGTGTTCCCAGTATCCTAGTGACATGGGGACACACTAGGACATTAGGACACTGGGAGAAATGGGGACACTGAGACACTGGGAGACTAGGGGACTGGGCGACATGGGGACACTGACACTGTGATACATAGGGACACTGAGACACTGGGTGACTTGCGAGACTGAGACACTGGGAGACAGGGAGACAGTGGGAGCAATCCATCTATACAGCAAAATCAAACTGTGAGTAGTTTGTTGGTGATTTTACAGAATTTTCTCTGATGTCACTCCTTGTGATTTGCATCATGTGATGTCACACATAACTAATTAATTATACAAATGATTAAGGCTGGTATTTTTTCAAAGAAAGGTGGCAACCTTAACTACTCTTCACATACTCTTGCTTAAATGAGCACTATAGGGTCAGGAACACAATCATGTATTTCTGACCCTATTATGTTAAAACCACCACCCTGGCCCCTTCTTGCCTCCCTAAATATAGCAAAATATTACTTGTATTCAAGTCTGCAGCTGCTGGCTCTGCCTCTGAACTGACTGTCTGCTGACATCATCAGAAGTGGTGGTCTGAGCAAATTACAATACTTCCCCATAGGATTGGCTGAGACTGTCAACTAGGCAGATCAGGGGCAGAGCCAGCACAAGTCCAACATAGCCCTGGCCAATAAGCATCTCCTCATAAAGATAAATTGAATCAATGCATCTCTATGAGGAAAGTTCAGTGTCTGCATGCACATGGTGGAGACAGTGAATGGCAGTGCTGCACACTAGGCAGTACTGCCCCAGGAAGCACCTCTAGCAGCCATCTAAGGAGTGGCCAGTGGAGATATTTTCTCTGAAAAGACAGTGTTTACTGCAAAAAGCTTAAATGGAATGATTCTACTTACCAGAACAAATACAATAAGCTGTAGTTGTTCTGGTGACTATAGTGTCCCTTTAAGTTTGGAAGCTTAAGAGGGATGTATGGGAACAAAACTTGTGTGGACTGGCTGACCATAAAATTAGTTTAGGTAATGCAGACGTTGGTCTCTCTAACAATGTGGCATGTCCCCTTTCTTCTATACTCACTACATACACCTTTTCTCTGTCTCAGACAATATACCTGGAACTTCTGCCTGCTAGTAAGAAGGTAAGGAGACAAGTGGACCAGCGAGTGCTAGGGTACAGTCCTTAGAAAGCATGGAGTGAGTGCATCATTAGACGCATTTATGTCAAGCTCAGGGTGCTGCCTGCATAGTATGCCCTTAGTTGGACAGCCTGCAGGATTGGCAGGCAGCCTGACATGCATTCATGCCAGGCTGACCTTCCAATTCTTTGGACAAACATGCCCCCTTTTTGGGCATGTTCACCCCCTTTTGGCGGGTCTGGTAACGTGATTCGCGCCAGTGGCACACCCTTTTACCCCACCCATTGACTTCCTGCTTCACTGGACACTGCTATTAGGGGTTATGGATTTACTTGAAAGATGAAAGCATAAATTAGAGAGAGATTAGCATAGAGTATGTGTCTTCTTATAGCTGCATCCTATGAGTTTCCCTCCAGCACCATCTCCATCAGATACATGACGCTTGGGAGGTATGACTGTTTTAGTGTTTTTGGTCGATAAGATTCCGTAATTAGGCCCCATCATAATTGTCAGCACCAGGCCCACTGTGCTGTTAATCCGGCCCTGACCATCATGCTTCATAGCAGGACATTGTCCCAATTGGCACTATCAAAAAATACACACAAAACATACAACAGGGCTTTTACACTATTCAAAAGATTCCTTCTGGAACATAACATAATGCATTTGTTATGACATCTTTTTGGGGTTTTGTTTCTTTTTGCCACCTTAAACTTAAAATGTCATATAACACCATCAAATTCTATCTCACAGGCATTCAACACCATATGCTAATCTTAGACCCAAACAACACTAAATTCATGGCCTCTCACCAGATTAAGACCATTCTCAGAGGCATTCAGAAATCTGAACCCCCACATACATCACAGAGGCTACCCATAGATAACCATATCTTCAAAGCATTATCTAACCTGCTTGATTTAAAACCTTTTGACACCAATACAAATTCTGTCATCAAAGCAGCAATATACATAGTTTTCTATGGATTTCTAAGACCTAGAGAGTTCACTACAACCACCACAACACAATCTACTCCTATTCTCCTATTTTCCCACTTAACAAAACACATGGATCATTATATCCTGACTTTACCTCACTCCAAAACCAGTCAGCACATACCAGTAAACATTCCGTACTATCCCACACACAACAGGTGGTGTCCCGTCAGGGTTCTTGATGCATACATACAGCATCACAATTTACTACCATCACAACCATTACTACTATCACAAGGTTCAGTACTCACCACTACAACCTTCATGACCTACATTAGGTCCTTGCTCACTCAACTGGGCCTCAACGCAGCTAACTACTCAGGGCACTCCTTCCACATAGGAGCAGCATCCACAGCCTCTAGTGTCAACATTCCAATTCATGTTATAAAAACACTGGGGCGCTGGAAGTCATCCGCTTACTCACGATACATGCCAAACCCCATACAAGAATTAAGGGATGCTTTCAAAGACATGTCTGGTTGATAAATGTATCTGTATTGGTTGTCTGCAATAAATTTGATTACTTAATTTTTGCCCTCTTCTTTCTCAGGCTTACCTCATCGTCGGTTCCGGCACACCACAACCGACTTGCCCTTTTTACTATCCTACATTTAATTATGGTATTTCACACTGTACTATCATAAGTACCTAACAAAAGTATTAAAGCAATTTGGCCTGGATTTGTGGGAGGTGCTGGTATCCACTCCTGGCCTACTTAAGGCACTCTCCTTACCGTTTGAGGTCAGCGTTGAATGACCCTCCCACCACACCACATTTTAACATTTATTTCCTTTCTATTTCTTTTTCCTGGGTAGGCCCTCTTCTTTCTCAGGCCTACCTCATCATCGGTTCCGGCACACCACAATCGACTTGCCCTTTTTACTATCCTACATTTAATTATGGTATTTCACACTGTACTATCATAAGCACCTAACACAAATGACAGTTAAGGTCAGTATTAAAACCATTAATATTGGTTTGTGAACAGGGACTGTTCCACAACAAAATAAAGAAACCTGAAACCCCTTAATTACAATTATATGACAGCATTTGATTGGTTGCTGGTCATGGACTCCACATGGGGCTATAAGTTTAAAAGTTGAAGCAGAGTCAGTGTATCTTTTACCCCTAACGAAGGTGCACACGCAGCGCACTGAAACGTGAGTCGGGCTATTTTCTTTATCTCACAGGGTCACTTTGGTATATTACACCATGTTAATTTAAACGTGGAATCGTTTTTATAGCACACAACTTTTCCTTTATTTTTCTAACCTCTGACTGTCTAGCAAGCTTAACAGGGAGAGAGGCTTTATCTTATCTCTATGCTGCTTTTTCTGTCAGCTAGTTTAAAAGTGCTGCTTTGAGACATCACCATACCAAGATATAACAACTTGGTATATACCTTGGAAAATGTCTACTATCTAAGATTTCCAGCAGCCTAGCCTCTTACAATGTTTACATACCAGAGTGAACATTTACTATAGGAACTGAATATCGGCTAATTACATTCTATTAACCCTTTGGATGCCCTTTAGCCGGGCCACTTTGAATAAGCCTTTATTATAGGGATTCCAATTGAGTTAATTTTTAGTCAGAGTAAAGCAAATTTGCTTTAGTATTCACCCTGACTCATCCACTATTCTTGGTTCTTCAGATAGATTTACATTGTATATAGCTTTCTAAAATATCCAGATTATATCCATATCTCGAAGCAGTCTCCTTTTGTTTCTGTTTTTTTTTTTTTTTTTTTATTTATTTCTGTGTTTAGAGAATGTTGTATGTATTTGCTTACAAGGAATGTAGCGTGTACATAGGGGATCCAGAGTTTGTATCAATATGTGTGTAGAGGATTCAGAGTGTACAGAGGGTAAGGGATCTAGCGTGTATCTGGAGCATAATGTGTGTAGTGGTGCAGTGTGAGAGGTGCTGTAGTATATATATATATATATATATATATATATGTGTGTGTGTGTTTAGACGTATTGTATGTGTGCTGTGTGTGTGAAGGGTGTTGTGTGTGTGTGTGTGAAGGGTGCTGTGTGTGTGTGTGTGTGTGTGTGTGAAAGGTGCTGTGTGTGTGTCTGAGGATGCTTTGTGTGTGAGGGTGCTGTGTGTGTGTGTTAGGGTGTTGTTAGTCTGTGGGGGGGTGCTTTTAGTGTGAGTGTGCTGTGTGTGTATAAATATGTTTATTTACATTTAAATGTTTTTTTTTTATTAATAATAATAAAAAAGTTATATCCCCCCTCTCCATTCTTACCTTTAGCCTGGAAGGGCCCATGCTGCCATGGAAGGGGGAGCCATGCTGCCATGGAGGAGGGGGGCATGCTGCCATGGAGGGGGGGGGGCGTGCTGCCATCCCTGGTGGCTAGAGTTCAATCTCGGGAGATCTTAGCGTTGCCGTGATAAAAGCGCGAATGCTCCGACCTTGCAAGAGGAGCCCGATAGAGCTGTTGGCTAGAACTCCCCAGGTCCTCTCCTGCCTCCCTCCGGCTGCGTATCTGTGCCTGTGGGCAGACAGCAGGGCCGGCGCTTGGATAGTGCCGGCCCTGCATGGGCCAACAGGGAAGATCCTGTGGTCTCCCCAGCCGACCTCAGCATTTGCCCGGAATGCCCGATGGCCAGTCCGGGCCTGATACTAATGGTATAACCTTTAAATTAGTCAAGTATTTTCTGAACCTGTTAAGTTTAATTTCAGCTTTATTTTATGCATTTGTGGATCTTTTTACCACCGATGTAATGTACTATGCAATATAAAAGAAAATAATGAGGCTACATTGAAGTATGAAATGCAATTATTGCATCGCAGTGCATGTGTCTGTATGGCAAGAACTGTCTTGTTACATTGTTCTGATTTCTTTTTGTGATTCAGTGGTTGTTATGACAAAATAAATGTTACATGTTTTTTTCCCAGCTAATCAGTAAGATGATCTGGAAGAAAATACATTGAAAAACACACAGTTGTAAAGAATGGCATGAGAAACAGGTCTTAACAATGTAAACTGAAAATAAACAGATACAAAATATAAATCAAATTATAAATGCTTTTTAGGTCATGAGAAATATGATAAGCAGCACATCATGTGAAACAGAAAAGGTTTTTGTCATAAAAGACACATACACATAGCTTTAAGCAGCATTCACATACACCTATGTATAAAGACTCATCATACGCACCATTATATGTAGCCAACCTACAGTGACCAGGAGAAGCCTGTCACATACATCTTATTAAATTAACCTGCAAGGTCCAATCACTCAGACGTTATACTGACCCAATAGAATATAGTGTCATTACTTGCATATATTCATCTTGTGGCCTTTGTCTGAAAAGATATCTAAATTTAAAGAAACAATCTAGGCACCATAACTACTTCAGCTGCACACTGGAGGTTATGATTCCAGGAGTGCCCTGATGCCCTTCGATGTAAGTACTAAAGCCATTTGTCAAGAGTTTGAATTCTTACGCAGGATCCGCTAGGCATCTCTCTATGCCTGTTCTCTTTCAGTCATGAGAGGTGGAAGCTGATGTTAGGATCTTTTGTTAGCTCTCCTGAGTTAAGCTCAAATTAGAGAGCTGGTCTATGTTTGGGGATTCCTCAAAGATAGATTTGAGGGATTCCCTGCACTAGTGAGCAGGTTTATGTTTGGGGGAATTGCCCAGAACTTAGACCTGCTCCCTAGTGCATGCTATCTAATGCATCCTCACTTACCAGTCATTTTGTTTTACGACTGAGTCATAAGAACAGAACCCAGTCATTAAGTGAGAATCACTTGTATTCAATTAGCCTAATAAGACAGGCTTGTGAAAGGATATAATAGTTTAATTAATCAAGACTAAGCAGTAAAGGATTACTGCTCTGCATGAATTGAAGAAATCAGACAGTAAAAGCAAATTGGATTTTTAAGATATCTGGTAAAGTACAAAGATTACACGTGTGCAGCCCTGGTTCTGCTAGATTTTTTACATTTATTGTTCATTAATACAATCTTAATAAACATTAACATTTTTATTAGTGAGATATTTTCATCAGTTTAAAAATAATTATGAACTGCAACTTTCCTGGAAATATTGGAATTAACAGAATACTATATCTAGGTCCTGTAGTTTGCTAGCGTGATGTTTTCTTTTATGAGAAAATTCTTGAACCTTACAGGAAACAGCTAAAAGTAAAACATATTGCCAAAAAAACATAAATATGCAATGAATTTAGGCTGAAAACATAAGCAATAAATATATTTTTTATTGTCCAATAACATGTCAGTTAACTGCAAATAATCACAAAATATTTTTGCCAATTTAGAGCAATATAAAACATACAAATTACATTGTTCTTATGATGGCAACTCTGCTCTAAATTATCTTTTCAATATATAATGCTAAGATTTACATATCCGATATATTTAAAAAAAAAAAAGGAAAAAGATCTTGATATGCAATTGATTATGTATCACAATCGTAACCATATGGGCCTATTTTTTTTTCTGCTGAGCAAGTTGGCCAGAAATAACTTTGTACATCTTGTTGTAAAAAAATATAATTTTTTATAATGTTTAAAGGTGAACTGTCACTTCTCTAGAAATTACACCACTGAATAAACCATTGACAATCACCTAAGCTATAACACAATTTGCTTTGATGTGATACACCAATTTCTTTTAAAAGTACATTAAATATAGTATGCAGGGGGGGCGGAGCCTGACCTGCAAGCGAGCCAGACGCAGAAAGCCGGAACTCCCGACTTCATCGCTAAATTAAGCTACATAACTCGGCGGGCACGGCTTTTAATCGAACCCGACAGGGTAATTAAGGTCAGGGGGACCCAGGGAAGCCAAACAACACCTCACCCGTGCGCTTACCCTGCCCAAACCCTGTGTTCCTTGCTGCGGCCTACCTGGAACGGAGCTGAGGGGAAGCGGCCGATCCCCTTGGGCTATGAGAAGGGACTCGGAACAGCGGCACTCCACCCCCCCCCCCCTCTGGACCGGCGGGGGTCATCGCGGTCCCCCACAGAGACAGTACACTGTACTCACGCTCACCATACAGCGAGAAGACTCTGAATCAACCCCGACACTCAAAGATGGCGGAGGTCGGATGCCCACGAGGCGAGGACCTGGAGCAGGGGCGGCCATATGACTATACCGCAGATACCCAAGCGAAGCTAGAGAAAATATTTAATCGCTTCTGGCGGAGACTGCAGCAGCGATGCACCGCACACACGGTCAGTCCCCAGCCGGGAGGCGAGACAGCTCAATCACAAGCGGTGAAAGGGCCTGCCGAGAGCCGGGCACAGAAGGAGATGCCTGCACGCAACACGCCACACCCGATACCAGGGTTGCCGCAGTCCGCAGGTCCCAGCACACGCCACCAATGGATGAGGGGTCCCAGGCCCCCCAGGGGACTACCCCCAAGGGACACACAGAGAGCCGTAAAGCACCAACCTAAACCCACGCGACGGATCTACAGGGCCCATCAGTCGAACTCACCGGGCTCAACCCAGAAACCCACCAGACCACAGACCTTTGACAAGCCGAGGCAGATCCTCTCCCAAGCATGAGACAGGGCTGACTACTCCACCAAACTCCACAATGCGACCTTGGCAGCCAACGAGTCAAGTTACAAGGTCTGGGTCGGGAGGGGAGCCTTACTGGGGACTTTGGGACTCTTACCTCTCCTCTGCCAGGGCTGCCAAGCACCCCTAACTTTATTCCCTGTGCTGGGCATAGGCTGACAGGGCACACACATGCCAGGACTTGCAGAGGCTCATACTTATAACCTCTGCCATAAGGGACACTGTCCAGGCCACACTGCAGCCTCATATACATTGAATCACCAAAGTGAAGAACTTTAAAGAAGAACTCACGGTTTGACCGCTCTTACTTAAATTGGCAATCTCACAATACTATTGTCAGGGGTAATATCTCACTACATATGACACACAGGCTCTCAAAAGGCCTGTCACTCACTCACTTAACGAGACCAAGCCTGTCTGCCTGCTTGGCAGTTTTTCATGAATATCTCACCCTATATACACTTCAGACATCCACACTGCCTGCATGTTTCTCTCTCTTTTAGACTTAGCACCCTTATAACAATGCTCTTCCAATCGCATAATGCTGTGCTACACACACGGGTCATGTCACCTGACGGCCTTCCACATGCCACTCTCATGTTAATAAGCCTGTCTACCTGGCACCATCCTGAGACACACGACCTTTATTACACTCTTGTATTATAAGCATGTAACATTAACCACTCAGTAACACCTGACTTACTAATGTTAAACCTGTTTTTGTTTCAACATATACTATAAAAATGTGCATGTTCTTCATATGTTACTTAATGCTTTAAACATGTTTTATTGATGCTTGATCACACTAATGTGACATATAGTAAGCCTGTCTGTATTTTTTCCTATATGCACAACCAAAATAAAGAATTAAAAAAAAATATATATAGTATGCAGATGATATCACACTCCAGTTCAGGCAGAACCAGGGCATACAACTCAAAAAGAAACCAGAAACATTGGGGTATATTTCTCAAAGTGTTCTTTAAAAGTGTCCATCATTAGGGGTCCAATTTATTAAGCAGCCTGGATATAGGATGGAGGTAAATACAGCAGCGTGGTTTTCTATATTTACCTATTAAGATGGAGAGATACATTTCTGAATGAATCATGAGTGAATGAATCATGAGTATATAGCTACTTGTTCTAAACATTTTTCAAAGTGTTAGAGTGTTAGGTATGAAGGAAACTAGAAGAAAACAGTTCACCAATACAGATATGCATGGATACTGGAATGCTTGGCTCTCTACAAGGTCAGCAATAAGACAATAAGAGTCTTCATCAAGAACTCAATGGGCAAATAGAAAACAACTCTAGAAGCCAATTCCAGGACAATAACTCAAGTGAACATCAAATGTGGCATATACCAAGGTGATGCGCTATCCTTAATGCTGTTCTGCATAGGCTTCAACCCCCTTAGCAAGATCATGAAGTAGAGTGGATACAGATAAAGATTCAAGAGTGGAGCTACCATCAGCCACCTACTCTACATGAAAAAAAAAAACCAGTGTGTGCTGGCACTCAATTAAGTGTTAGGTGCCGGTATTCGAGGTATAACCCCACAAAAAACCTCCAATCAATATCATACATAAATATGAATACCGCACTCAATAAATGATGTTAAGTAATAATTAAACCTATGCTCAATTTCATAGTATTTATTGAAAAGCTTATAAGAATAATTCATAAAGTTAATGGTATTTCATCAAAGTAACACATAATTCATCTTATATACACCAACTATGTACAAATGTCTATCTAGACACAGTATCCTCCTATGTGTAATGAATAGTTCAAAAAGCGTAAAAAAATGGAAATAATGAAAAGAATGAAAAAAATGAAAAAATATATGTGAAAAAAATATAAAAAAATATATATTGAAAAAAATGAGAAAAAGAGAAAAAAAGGAAAAATGAAAAAATGAAAAAATATGAAACAAAATACAAAAAATGAGAGAAATGGAAAAAAATACAGAATGCTAAAGTCCTGATAAATAACAGTCCAGTATATAGTGCACTATATGTTTGCCCACTGTCTGTGGGTTGGTCTCACCAATGTCGTCTACTTCTTTATGTTGTATCCTGTAGGAAGATGCTGTAGTCTGTGAGAGATGGTCTGAATGGAAGGGATGGAACGAATTCCTGATGGTAGAAAAAGTGATCGCCACCCTGTATCCGCTGGTGGCTGATCAAACCTGTTGTGATGAATGAAGTCAATCGGCAGTATAAGGCTCTGTTAGAAGCGAATTGAAGTCACTCGTAGGGCTTTCCTTGTGAATGGGCATGGGCTGCGCGCTCGGGACATATGCGTCCCTTCGATGGCCCCAGTGTCCGTGCTGTCAAGAGAGAAACATCTGCGTTTAAATATCCTCAGTTTAAGCGGCAAACACTGCCGCATCCAATTCACGGTCCTACTTCCGCATTCCAACGCATACGTGCGTCATTGCGTCATGCGTCTTTCACAAAACTTTATTGTTAACGAACATTCTGATCGGATTATTAAGCTAGCGAAAGCACTAGCTTATTGGGATGACACAATACATTTGCAGATACAATTGTAAATAAGACTTTGTAGTAGGGATAGAAATGTAAATCCCAATGCAAATAAGGACATGAATTGTATATTTAACAGTGGATTAACAGTAATACATAGGTACTGCATCAATGGATGCATATCATATAAACAGTCTTGTATACACTTAAAACACAGAATAGTGTACTGTTAATGCTCACCTGTAACAGTCAATAACAGACAATAACTCAAGTGAACATCAAATGTGGCATATACCAAGGTGATGCGCTATCCTTAATGCTGTTCTGCATAGGCTTCAACCCCCTTAGCAAGATCATGAAGTAGAGTGGATACAGATAAAGATTCAAGAGTGGAGCTACCATCAGCCACCTACTCTACATGGATGACATCAAGCTGTATGCCAAGAATGATCGGGACATTGACTCACTGATCCACCTAACTAAGATATACAGCAAGTATATTGGAATGTCGTTCGGATTAGAGAAGTGCGGGTGGATCATAGAAAAAAGAAGGAAGATGATCAGGACAGAAGGAGTTGAAGTTCCAGAAGGCCAAATAGAAGATGTAGAGAACAGCTACAAGTACCTGGAGGTACCACAAACACATGGCAACCATGTGGAAGAGGCAAGGAGGATAGCAACATCCAAGTACCTCCAAAGAGTCAAACAGGTCCTGAAGTCCAAGCTCAATGGCAAGAACAAAATCCAAGCCATCAACACATGTCCTAACGGTCATCAGGTACCCAGCTGGAATAATAACCTGGCCAAGAGAAGAACTGATCACCATGGATGTCAAGACCAGAAAACTACTCACTATGAATGGAGGATTCCACCCACAATCCAGCACTAAGAGACTGTACACTCGCCGGAAAGAAGGAGGTCGGGGCCTGATGAGTGTCAAGGCTACAGACCTGGATGAAACACAGAGCATTCACAAGTACATCACAAAGATGGCTCCCAAAGATGAACTTCTAAGGAAATGCCTGATACTTCAACATGGATGCAGAAAAAGAGGAGGTTGTTTGGCAAGACAAACCTCTCCATGGGGTGTACCACCGACAAATAGTGGGTGTGGCTCACATGATAGAATCCTACCAGTGGTTGGAAAAGGCAGAACTGAAATACCGCACTGAGGCACTAATCCTAGCAGCACAGGAACAGGCACTCAGCACCAGATCAATAGAAGCTGGAGTCTACCACACCAGGCAAGACCAAGGTGCAGACTGTGTAAAGAGGCCTCTGGGACAGTCTAGTAGCTGGATGCAAGATGTTAGCAGGAACAGCATACACAGAAAGACACAACCAAGTTGCTGGGAGTGTGTACCGAAACATCTGCACATAATATTGATTAGACCTGCCTAAGTCCATATGGTAGATACCACAAAGGGTAGTCAAGAATGACAGGGCTAAGATCCTGTGGGACATCAAGATCCAGACAGACAAGCAAGTGGTGGCCAACCAACCCGACATTGTGGTGGTAGACAAGCAATGGAAGACTGCAGTCGTGGAGGATGTGGCAATACCCAGTGACTATAACATCAGGAAGAAGGGACATGAGAAGGTGAAGAAATACCAAGGACTGAAAGAAGAACTAGAAAGGATGTGGAAAGTGAAGGCAGTAGTAGTCCCAGTTGTGATAGGAGCACTCGGGGCTGTGAATCCCAATTTGGGGGAGTGGGTTAAAAATGTTCCAGGTGGGACATCTGAGATGGACGTCCAGAAGAGTGCAGTTCTAGGAACAGCTAAGATACTGCGCAGAACCCTCAAACTTCCAGGCCTCTGGTAGAGGGCCCAAGAATGAGGAATAAACATACCACCCAAGAGGGGTGGGAAAATCAATTTTTTTAATTATATATATATTTATATATATTGTATTAGTTATTAATTTTGTAGCATGTCTCTGCTATTTTCCTTAATATCTATCCAAATCAGCTATCTAAAATGACATGTTATATTCAAAGAAAAATATTGTATTTTTCATCTTGTGAATTAGCACTGTTTTTTTGTATTTATTTTTTTATTTTTATGCATGGTAGTACTATATCAACATTTTGAGTTGGCGACTAATATTGAGTGGTCTGTTAATAATAATTATTAATAGGTCAACCTTTTTTTACTTTTATTTCTAACTCACTATGTTGTTTGCATGTTTATCATTTAAAAATGCATAACTTTGTATTTGTCTACAGTGAATCTCATCTGCTAGTTGTTTGTCTGGTCTCCAAATTTACCTAACTATGTATGTAGACAAGTCAAAGCATGCTCAAACTGCATTACCGTACCTAGTTTTGTGTAACCTTTTGTTTTGTCAAAATCCAAGTACTTCATAGACAGTTTATCCAGATCTATACATGTATTCAGAAACAACAATATATGTGAACACAACCCAGTGAGAAAAAATTATATATATGTGATTCAAAGCAAACCAGGACTTCCCTTAATGTTTCAGGTGAAGTATCCCGATAACTCCCCGAAGACTTCCTCTTGTCTTCAATAGGTATATGCACATAGATTAGGGGAAAATCTGCTAAATGTAAATACAATAAAGAAACATAGCGTTTAACTGTGTGGGGACTGGCACTGATTTATAGTTACAATTGGTCACTCACAGATTTGCAGAATTAAAAAAGCCTTGAGTGGTATCTTTCAGTGTCCAATATGTTGTCCCTCCTCACATGTCCCTCTCAGAGCAGAATGTATGTATCTCAAAGGAAAAAGATATATACACGAATGTAGTACACTTCCAGAGTTAAATAAAAAAGTATTTAATGACTTACATATAAGTATAAGTATAAAACAAACGGCTTGTCACCATGCACGTCCTACGCGTTTCGTCCTGGATATGGACTTCCTCAGGGACTTGGTGCAGTAAAGTGCAAAAACGTAATAGCAGCATAAAGCATATCCCCCCTCCCAGACCTTATATACATCCCCATTTGGTCCCAAATGTTCGTCAGCTGGTTTTCAATTTTCGCGGCATTTTCCCGGTGACGTCATCACGTGTGCCGCGATGTTTCTCCTGATGACGTCATCACGTCCAACGTGTGCGTTCCATCTTGCGTTTCACAGACCCGGAAGTGGGTCGCGGCCATTGCAAGTCTCTTATTCAATCGTATTGACTCAGAACATTTATATGCGAATAAAGGAAACCGGGGTGGGGAAAAGAGAAAACAGTTAAGAGAGCTCTGGATGGTACTACTCAGAATGAATAAGAAATAAGCAAGAATATGTGTTCCTACTGCAGTTTATATTCATCATACAAACTGTAATTACAGGGCTTGTGAATACATCTCGCTATACAAAATAAAATATAATAAAAAATATAAAAAAATGAAGACTCATGTGCAAACATGAATCAACTGTTCTGCATGTGTATATATACAATTCTTAGATTTCCATACATATATCATTCTTACTATTTGAAGATTTTATATAATACAAATATTACTACTCTTTAATGTACATTGGTCATACAGTACAATACATTGGTCATACAGTGTTGGTTATCTATACACATTGTTGTGATTGGTGAGACCCATTTATATCACGCTTCTGTCCCTTTCTACTTAAAGGTGAATGGAGATCATTTTATCTTTGAATTAAATGAAATCCAGAATATGAAAAAATTATGAATATAAACAAAGAATAAAAAGAAGAATAAAAAAGGGGAAAAATTGTACGTAATCAAACATACTAATAGATATAGACATATTGATGAATATGAAAAATATAAAAATATAAAAAAAGTATATAAAAAAATGTAGAGATGAAAATAAAAATAAAAATAGAGATAAAAATAAAAATGAAATAAAGTTAAAATGAGAATAAAGATAAGAAATAAAAATGAAAAATAAAGAATAAATAAAATCAAAATGGATAAAAATAAAAATAAAAATAAGAATAAAAATAAAATTAAAAATTAAAATAAAAATAAATAAATATAAATATAAATATAAATAATAAAAATAAAATGAAAATAAAAATAAAATAAATAATAATAAATAAAAAAATAAAAAAAAATTAAAAATTAAAATTAAAATTAAAATAAAAATAAGAATAAGAATAAGAATAAATAAAAATAAAAATAAAAATAAAAAATGTAAAATATATATGATTTAAATCTTCAATTTTTTTCGAATGAGAGAGAAGTGTGATAATACCCATGCACTACACAAGAAACGGAAAGGAGATAATTTATTTAGTCTTCAAAAAAGCTCCACAGTTCAATGTCTAAGTTTAGACCAAGAGGCTGGAGTGTTTTTAATTTGCTGATCCAAAAAGTCTCTCTTTGAGAGAGTTTTTTTGGTCAAATTTCCTCCTCTCCAATATGGATCCACCTGCTCAATACCCAAAAACATAAAACTCCGCCAGTCAAATTTGTTGCAAGTGTTGCAATGTAGTGGTACTATATGTTTCATTGATTTCTTTCTAATATTATTTTGGTGTTCCAATATTCTCTCTTTTAGTTTTCTGCATGTTCTCCCCACATACTGTTTCCCGCAGGGGCATTGTAACATATAGACCACATTCCTCGTGTTGCAATTAATATTAGATTTTATTTTAAATCTTTCTTTTGTAGTGAAGCTTGTAAAGTCTCTTTTTTGTATACATTTTTGATTTTAAATACTTTTTTATTTAACTCTGGAAGTGTACTACATTCGTGTATATATCTTTTTCCTTTGAGATACATACATTCTGCTCTGAGAGGAACATGTGAGGAGAGACAACATATTGGACACTGAAAGATACCACTCAAGGCTTTTTTAATTCTGCAAATCTGTGAGTGACCAATTGTAACTATAAATCAGTGCCAGTCCCCACACAGTTAAACGCTATGTTTCTTTATTGTATTTACATTTAGCAGATTTTCCCCTAATCTATGTGCATATACCTATTGAAGACAAGAGGAAGTCTTCGGGGAGTTATCGGGATACTTCACCTGAAACATTAAGGGAAGTCCTGGTTTGCTTTGAATCACATATATATAATTTTTTCTCACTGGGTTGTGTTCACATATATTGTTGTTTCTGAATACATGTTTCTGTTTGCATATTTTTCCTCACCATTGTGACACAATCATCATGGCAACTCATTCATTTGCAAATATACAAAAAGGTAGAAATGTAAGATTCGAAAAAATGTTCCACCAAAATACAGACAATATCCCTTTAAGGGATTCTGATAATTACTACTTCACCAAATTAGAACGCCTAATGGTGAAAGAAACAAAAAAGTGGTGGGAAGTGTCTTATCTAGAGGGTTATCTCAAAGAGGGATTAATCCCCAGAGGATTGAGAGTAGAAAAAATCCCAGCATGTGGCGTAGAGAATGAGGAATTCCTAAGAAAATGGGACTCAATCCTAGACACATGCTCTCAAAACCTCATGAAATTAATAATTGAATTTGAAAAACAAGGTAGAGAACAAATAGAGATAGACATAAAAACACTGGAATCTGAGGGCAGTCAAAACATAGAACCCAATAAATATAAAGAAAAGGAACAAGAAATTTGCAATACAATCAACAATCTGGAAGAAAAAATTGCAGACACTAAAAATAACAAAATGAAAAGAGATAGACGAGATAAAACCTTTAATACTTTTTCCACTAGTAATAAAATTAAGAATAAACACAAACGATTTTTGATAGAGATAATAGAAATTTCGAGACATCACAAAAAAACACCCATTTTAGAAAATTTGACACATATAAAAGAAACACCTCACCCATTCGAACAGGAAATTCACCAATTAACCACATACGGAATTCACCTACTAAAATGAGAAAATTTACCAATAATTACACACGAAGTCCAATCGTCACAAGACGAAAAACATTCACTACAAACACTGTCCCACAGACTCAAAATCCCACCAAACAAAGGGGAAGAAAAGAATCAATCTCCCCAAATCGATGTGACACTCCCCCTAGGAGATCCTATGCCCAAGCAATAAGAACCAATCTGGAACATCCAGACGAAAGGGAGGATCTTTTTTTAGAGGGAGGGGCCCACAGGGATGGGAGAATAACCCAATTTTTCAAACCATGCCACAACCATCAGGGAATCACATCAGACATTCACTCAATTTCCCCCAAAAGAAAAAGAATAGAGGAGAATCCACGGAGAGAGGACTCTCTAAGACAAAGACACTAGAGAAACATTATGGAATCTACAACTTAACAGATGTTGAGTTAAGTGATACGGATTTGAAAGCCTTAAGCAAAGGCCTCAAATTTGCACCAAACCAGAAAATGAATTTTTTCAACACCTACATTGATGTTCAGAAATACATCCGTAAAATGACACTCAAGAGATTCTTTTTAAAGAGAGAGATAGAAGAAAATACACTCACAAAAAGTTCAGATGAAACCAGTTTAGAACAGAAACAATTTAAAAAGAAATCACACTTTTACCCAGTAGGAGATATGGGTCCCTTCTTAGACACATTTAACAGCATGGTATGCCATGACCTAGAAGAATTAGAAAAAGAAAAAAAATATAATATGAGTAAGGAAGAATCAGCAAGCATAACAAAATTAAAAAAAATGGACACCATAGTAATAAAAGAAGCTGATAAGGGGGGGGGGCGTGGCCTGCTGCTGGAGCTGAGCGGACGCATGTAAGATCAGCTCCGACTTATAGAGACCAAAAGAGCAAAAATAAACGGCACGCTGAGCGCAAAACCTGCTACAAACACATATACTAACCGGGGGAAGCAACCACCATGTCGCACAGACAGAAAAACAAAACGGGAAAACCCGACAGAGCTTCATTCTTCTTGACGAAAACTGCGGCCTCCAGACTAAGGGAGAATCAGGAGCCTGCACAAGATGGCGACGCCCAAGAAAGGCGGGAAACTTCCCCCTCACCGCACACATCACCTTCTCGCACACCAGACGAACAGCCCCTGACAATGGGAGGCATAAGGGAGATGATGGAAGAGTTCACTACCAATATACAAAACAATATGAAGAAGCAACTTCAGGAGCTGAAAGCTGAATTACATAAAGAGGTGCAGGAGATAGGTAACCGCACCGCATTAATCGAAACAAAACTGGACGAACATGCTGTGGCCCACAACAGCCTGGCGGACAAAATCCAAGAACTGGACAACATTGTGGAAGCACACAGACTCAAACTAGCAGATATGGAAGACAGAGCGAGGAGAAACAACCTCCGGTTCCGGGGCATCCCAGAATCTGTCCAGACGGCTGACCTCCATAACTATCTGTCCGACATGTTCCAAGCTCTTACCCCAGAAATCCACCCTGATCAACTTATAATCGATAGAGCGCACAGACTGCACAGGCCTAAACATCTACCGCCTACAGCAGCAAGGGATGTGATCGCTAGAATTCACTTCTTTCACGCCAAAGACAAAATCATGAAAGCCAGCAGAACTGCAGGCATGCCTGAAGAATATAAATTTATTAAAATCTTTGCGGACTTGTCAGCAGAAACCCTGCACTTCAGGAAATCGATGTCGCCCATCACCACGACCCTGAGAGAACAAAATGTAAGCTATCGCTGGGGATATCCTGCTAAACTCCTCATCTCGCATCAAGGTGCGGTCCACATGGCTGCAGATCTACCACGAGGCATCCGTAAGCTGAAGGACTGGGGACTGCCGCTGCCACCCGGTGGACCTGAAAAATCGGCGAAAGTTCCAAGAATGTCGCCTGAATGGTCCTCTCAGTGAAGAGCTCGAGATATACGTAAATATATTACACAAGCACACACACACTTAAACAACATGACAACCCCTAGATTCTGCTAAACTTCAACAGAACTTTTTACCCTTAATGCACAGCACAAGTTCGAACTGTTTATGGTCGTATAGACGTTAAGCCCGGAACATTGGCAGCTATCACAGCTGGTTAGACTTTGACTCTGCCCTACACAAAACGGATTTCGCATAAGGGCATGAACTGTGCACAGGGACCTTGTCATTTATCTCAATAACGGTGTCAAAATGTGTGGGCTCTTTTGCCTTTAAACTTAATATTTGTTTTGAGTAATAACTGTTTGGTTAAACTGTACAATCTACTGTTAAAACTGCTCTGAGGCCCCTAGGTGAATGACTAACATTTTAATAGGCATCACCTGCACCCCCCCCACTACCCGCACCTACTGGTTAGGTGGCGGACCGCGGGCCCGAATATGGGAGCCCGTCTGGGTACATCACCCATTGATTGTTCTGACCCCTCCCTACACCCCTCACTCTCGACATACTAGTAACTTGTTACACCCCAAGAAAATGCACTCCTCTATCCAAAACCAAAGTTGGGCACTCAAAAATGCCGCAAAACACATAGTACACTCAAAGAAGCCATGGAGGCACAAAATTAGCACAGAAAACACCTTTACCCCAACATGAAACTGGTCACCTATAACGTAAAAGGGTTAAACACACCAGGCAAGAGACGCCTTTTATTGCAAGAACTTAGATCTAAAGAGATAGACATCGCTTGTATCCAGGAGACGCATCTCCAAAACACTAAGACACCCGAATTATACACCAAATACTTCCCCAATCAATACCATGCGCTGTCCGCGAACAAAACGAAGGGGACATCCATTTTAATACACAAGGATGTAGCATTTATTGAGCAAAGAACACTAATAGACCCACAGGGCAGGTTCATCGTGTTAGTGGGTCTCTTCAATAATACCCAGTACACCCTGGTCTCGGCGTACTTCCCCAATAAAGGGGCAGAGACCTTCCTTCACCGTCTCATGCAAAAAATTGAACTGATCAAATTAGGGGGGCTGATCCTCTGCGGCGACTTTAACTTTATTACATCGCCAGAGGAAGACACGACAGCGCTCCCACAAGGAGTAAGGCGAGGGCAGATGGTCTCCATATGTAAAACACTCTCTAAAAAAATCATACTACACAATATGTACGACAGTTGGAGGGTTCTTCATGCAGGGGAGCGTGACTACACGTTTCACTCGAAAGTACACAACACTTACACAAGGATCGACACCTTCTACGTGGACCAACAAACATTAGCACAAGTCTCTAGCTGTAACATTGGGGAAATAACTTGGTCGGACCATAGCCCAGTTTACCTAATCCTGTTCGACTCTTTCCAATTTAAGGGGAGAGGAACTTGGCGGATGAATGAGTCGCTGTTGCACGACCGCACATTCACGTCGCAAGTACACAAAGACTTGGCGAATTACTTTAAAGAGAACTCTAATGGGGAGGTATCGGACCAACATGTATGGCTAGCACACAAAGCTGTCGTAAGAGGACTTTTCATTAGGCGCTCCTCTTACCTCAAAAAGAACAGACAGAAAACCCTATTAGAATGCCAAAAGCTACTGGCGATAGCGACGTCCCAAAATAAACTTAACCCGTCCCCAGCCCTACTAGAACAAATACAAACATTAAATAACCAACTCATAGAACTGAATGCAGCGAAAACTGCATACTGTTTGCAAAAACTGAGGGCAACATCTTACCACCATAGTGGGAAAGCAACTAAATACCTAGCCAATCGGCTAAAAGCGAAGCTAGCACAATCCAAGATACCCTACTTACGCACCACAGACCATAAAAAGATTCAAAATCCCCTAGATATATCTCAAGAGTTTGCAAAATACTATGCAGATCTTTATAATTTAGGACAACGTCCCGGAACAGCCCCTCTAGATGATAATTTGATTAAAACATACCTGGCAAAACTCCCTTTACCACAGCTAGACCATTCACAACTTTCGACATTACTTGAACCGATCACCATAAATGAAATACTAAACACAATCCGACAGCTGCCAGTGGGGAAATCCCCCGTTGCGGATGGCCTATCTAATTTGTATTACAAAACATTCGCTGACATACTAGCTCCGTGGATGGAGCGGACGTTTAGGACGGCAACGGACACGGGTCAACTCCCCCCTGAGATGCTTCTAGCCACAGTAGTGACCCTACCTAAGCCAGGAAAACCCCCAGACCAATGCAAAAACTTCAGGCCCATATCATTGTTGAATTCTGATGCTAAGATCTATGCTAAGATACTGGCCACCAGGATGAACAAACTACTCCCAACACTGCTAAATGACGACCAAACTGGGTTCGTACTGGGGAGACAAGGGACAGACAATAACAGAAAACTGTCCCTAATTCTGGAAAGGATGAGGGGGGCTGGTCCCGGCGGTCTACTCCTAGCCCTAGATGCCGAAAAAGCCTTTGACCGCCTGGGCTGGCTCTTCCTCCGCCGGGTATTGGAAAGGTTTGGGTTCCCGCAGCAATTCATCAAGCAAATATTTGCCCTGTACTCCCGCCCCACAGCCCAAGTCCTACAGGCTGGCTTCATGTCCGCACCATTTGATATTACCAACGGCACGATACAGGGGTGCCCTCTGTCACCCCTGCTTTACGTGCTCGCCTTAGAACCACTACTTACTGCAATTAGAACCCACCAAGAGATAGAGGGAGTGGACTGGCACGGACGGAAGATTAAAATCAGTGCTTTTGCAGACGATATCTTGCTGTACATTACAAATCCAATAAAATCACTACCCCACGTTATGCAACTCATCAATGAATACGGGGCGCTGTCCTACTATTCCCTCAATACTGCTAAAACACAAGCACTAGGCTTGAGACTGGACCCAAAAGTACAAGCGAGACTTAAGAGGGAATACATATTTGAATGGAGGACAGACAACATAAAATATTTGGGCCTGACATTTACCAAAAACCCTCAAGATATGTTCCCCTCAAATTACATTAGGGTCTGGAGGGACTGCACCGAAACACTGAAGGGCTGGGGTAATCTTTTTCTGTCCTGGACAGAGCGTATCATAGCAATTAAAATGACGATATTGCCCAAACTCCAGTACCTGTTCAGGAACCTCCCATGGCAAGTGCCAAACTCATATTTTAAAAATGTGCAAACCAAGTTGATACAATTTGTGTGGGGAGCGGGACGGGCGAGAATATCCCAAAAAATACTAATGGCACCCGCAAAAAAAGGGGGGATGGCGTTCCCCCATATTAAGTCGTATTACCAAGCAGCAATATTGGCATCGCTATTAACGCACCTTAAGGGGACAGACCAGCCCCAATGGGTACATATGGAGAACCAAACCATGACCCCCTTCCGGGTATCTAGAGTATTATGCATAAAAATAAAATAAACCCCTCTCTTAAAATGACTTGGAACTGACCTTTTATACACTCAAATAGAGTAAAAAATACATTTATTGAAAAATACAGACAAATATATCACAGAAAAGAAAATAACTTTTGCGGATGAAAAATATGTCTATGAAAAAAAAAATATAGCTAAAAAAAACAGCCACATAAAAAATTATAAAATTAAAGTCCAGACCTTATTTGAATGCTCGGCGTCCCGAGTTAGCAAAGATGAATACTGCTGCAAAAAAATATCAAATAACGGTCCTCTTTATAATCCAGATGCTGGCTGATATCCGACCTCTCCAAACGCGTTTCTCCGCTTCGGCGGCTTTTTCAATGGATGAGGTCTGTGTCTCTGTGTTCTCTTTATATAGCAGTTTTTGCCGACAATCATTTGCACACGGCAAATCCAAAACTCCGATGTGTAATGCAAAGTTGACTTCTATGTAACTAGTTAGTTACTAAGTGTTCATGCCTAATTGCTCAAAAAATAGATACTTATTATAGGCAGCATATAACCATTTCTATTTTCTATTTACTTCTGTTGCTATAGTAACCCCGCCTGATCGGGTTTAAATGCAACTGCCGTTTCTAATATTAACAAGCATGAAAGAGAAAGTAGAATAACGTAAGATTTTCTGAATTAAACAGAAAGTCAATGATTATAAATATAACTCCTCCATAATCTAGTGGTTACAGTGTATCCCAATTTCATAACTGGAGATTTCGGCACATAAGATTACTTAACTTTATTTACTCATGTTACCAAGGTAACACTTGACTCGGTAAGCGAAGAGAACCTTTCCATTAACACCTTAAGGTTTTTTTATTGATATGTATCAGAAAAGTGAGTATCATTGGTCCCCCATAATCTATTCTCTAAATATACAGAGACATGATGTCTTGGAACTTATACTATTAATTTTAAACGGTATAATGGATGCTTTTGTGAATAAAAGCATAACTCCCCTTATCAACTTATAAAAATATATAAAAGAAAAATTAAAAAAGGTGCCCTATAAAAGTAGAAATCTCTATTTATATGTATAAAAATAAGGATGATTCTATATAGCAGACTAATGTAGAAAATAAAACTAAAGATAAATAAAAACAAAAATAAAAATAAAATAAAAATTATCTAAATAGACGCAAAAAATCCTATATTTGCGCTTCTGCTACCACTTCTAGATATAAATGCATGTGGGATTAAAGATGTTATATGCCATTAATTTTAATAAAAAATGGAGATTTAAAGGACGATTCATCCCAAAAAATGACACAGCTCAAATTCGGCATTCAGACCCTTAGGCTGCAGCGTATCAAGTTGATATATCCATTTCATCTCAGTGATGCCCAGTTGTTTGGTATGGTCTCCTCCTCTCCAGTTTTTAATTACTCTACATATCCCCTTAAAATTCAAAAGGCTCATATCCGAATTGTGTGTTTGTTTAAAGTGGGCCGATACTGAATGTTGCATATATCCCTTCTTTATATTCAGCATATGTTCCCTAATTCTAATGTACAGTTGCCTCTTTGTTCTTCCTACGTACTGGAGCCCACATGGGCACTCCAGTACATATATCACGTTGGTGCTTTGACAGGTAATATGTTCTTTTATTTTAAAGGATTCCGTTTTGCTAGTGACTTCAAATACTCCTTTTGTGTGTTTGTGCTTTCTTTCTTTACACGCTATACAGTCCAAACAATAGAAGAATCCATTTTTCTTTGTTGTAGTTATGGTATTCTTTCTTTTTACATGTATATTAGTCATTTTCCTTCGTAAGTTCGGTGCACCCCTAAAGATGATCCTTGGTCTTTCCGGTAACATACTAGCCAGAATTTTATCTTTTTTCAATAGATGCCAGTGTCTTGTGAGTATCTTTTTTAGTTGTAAATTTTCTTTGTTGTAGTTCAGAATTATTGCTGGAAATACTTCTCCTGATTCTGTTGCGTTTGATTTATCCTTAATTTTCAATAGGTTAGTTCGGTCTAAATGATCCACTCTACTTAATGCCTCATCTATTTCAATCTCTTGGTACTTTTTCGACATAAACTTTTTCTTTACTGCTTCCGCTTGTTCCATGTAGACTTCAGAGTCTGTACAGTTCCGTCTTAAGCGTCTAAATTCATTGTAAGGTACATTCTTAAGCCATAACGGTAGATGACAACTCTCTTTCAGAATGAAGCTGTTCACGTCAACTTCTTTGAAGTGCGTTTTCGTTTTAAGTGTACCAGAATCAACATAGATAACAAGATCAAGGAATACTACCTCTGTCTTACTGTAAGTGGTGTTTAGTTTAACTCCCCATGTGTTCTTATTAATATATTCTAAAAACTTTTGCAGGTCTTCCATTTCTCCTTCCCATATAAAGAAAACATCATCGATGTATCTTTTATACTTGTGTACATTGTTATTCCAGGGATGTTCATTCCAGATGTAATTGTCTTCCCAGTTTCCCATAAATAAGTTAGCGAAACTGGGGGCAAATTTCGTCCCCATGGCTGTGCCCTTCTTTTGGAGGTAAAACTGATCTTCAAACAGAAAATAATTGTTCTTCAAAATAAAAGTGATGCCCTCTATTATAAATGAGATTTGATTATCCTCCAGTTCTCCATATTTTCTTAGTGAATTACTCACGGAATCGCAGCCTTGTTTGTGATCAATGATCGTATATAGTGAAGTTACATCCGTAGATACAAGGATGTAATTGTCTTGCCAGGAGATGGAATCTAGTTCCCTAATCATCTGTGTAGTGTCCTTAAGGTGTGACCTTACTTTGGACACATATGGTTGCAAGAATGAATCTATGTACTGAGACAAATTAGATGTAATCGAGTTGATCCCTGATATTATTGGCCGGCCAGGTGGTGCTTGGAGATCTTTATGGATCTTAGGCAAGAAATAAAAAATGGGGGTTCTTGGAAAGGGAATGGAGAGGAATCTATATTCGGACTCTTTCAGAATACCGATATCTCTGGCATTGTCCAGCATAATTTTGAGTCTGTCCTTTATTCCATTCAATGGATCACTAGATAATTTCCCGTAGGTATCGGGTTCTTCTAGTAACCTAGTGGCTTCTTTTGTGTAGTATTCACTTGACATGATGACTATCCCCCCACCTTTGTCTGCTGGTTTGATGCAGATTTTTTCATTATTAGTCAAATCCTTTATCCCTTCTCTCTCTTTCTTTGTCAAGTTGTTCTTTGGATAGTGCTTCTTTTTCATTTTCCTTATGTCATCAGTCACTAATTCTTCATAAATTTCCATTGCGGCAGAAACCTGATTCACAGGATAAAATGTAGAGTTGGGTTTTAATTGGCTGTGTTGAAACTTGCTCACAGACTCTTCTTTCGCTGGAAAATCCGGCAGCTGTTTAAAATGCTTTTTGATGCTTAGTTTTCTTACAAACCTTTTTACATCAATGGTTGCTTCAAATTTGTTCACATGCGCTGTAGGTGCAAATTTTAATCCTTTATTCAGTGCTGTGATATGGTGGGGTAATAGTGGTATTCCTGCAAGGTTAAATATCCCTACTGGATGTCCTTCCTGTTCTTTTTCTTGTTTGTCCATAGCTCTTCTTCCTCCTCTATTTCTTCTAGATGTGGTTCTTTTCTTTTTGTTCTTCTTGGTGTCAACGGATGGAACCATGTAGTTATCTCTCTTGTGTTCCTTCCTAAAAAAACCGCCTCTCTTGTGCTATTATGTACCTCTGCTTGTACTGTAACGTTATTTATTCTTGCGGGAATCTCCGCCGTTTCCAATTGTCTTCTGTCGGAAGTTTTGTCAGTTTCTCTACCAATATTCCCTCTTGCAGAGTTTTCCATATTATCTGTGCGTCTTCTACTATCAATCATCTTCTCATTTTCTTTATATCTGTTATTACCATATGGTGTTTTTCTCTTAACAGGATTGACGTTGTGTGACATTCTGTAGTTACTCCTATCATGACCTGTTGGACCTCTCAGGTCTTCACATTCTATATTCTGTGTATCCTTCATCTCCGATGTCTTTTTAACTCTTTGTTGTTCTCTTCCCTTCACTTGGTGGTCCTCTTCTGTCGTGTTCTTGCCTCTTTGTAGATCTCTTCCCCTCATTTGGCGGTCCTCTTCTGTCATATCTTTGGGCTTTCTCCACTTCCCATTCTCCCGTCTTTTACCATTAATTGGAATATAGTTGGGATTTTCTCTATCATATTTTCTTCTTGTATCCTGGTTGGATCTTCTGTTGTCCTTATAATTTCCTCTCTCGTAGGCATGGTGAATTGGATTCTTATATTCTGTTGTTTTGAATTGTTGGTATGTACTCCTTTCCTGATAGTTCTTTTTCTCAAATTGTAAGTCATATTTTTTCTGGAAATTTCTGACTCTATCGTTCTTATAATCATCCATATCTCGTAGGAATTTTTTCTTCTTAGTCTTCTTTATATCTTCCTCCAGTCTGTCCACACTTTCAGCTATTCTTGTCACCCTCTCCCTTGAATTGTCCCCTCCTTCCATGGATTCCAAAACAGCTTGTATTTCTTTAATTTCCTGGTCTAATTCTACCAGCTTCTTTTTTCTACATTCAATGATAATATCCATAAAAACAAATGAGCAATCTTCCATTGTTTCGTACCATCTCTCTTTGAGTTCTATGTACTCAATAGGAAACGCTGGATCTTTAAATAACCTTAGACCTCGGGGGGTTATATTGTCGATAATGTATTGTTGAAGTGTGGCCACTTCCCATTTTAGTTTCAATTCCTGTTTTAATAATCTTTCCAGTTTCAAAAATAGGAAACTCCTATTATGTTTTGTGGAATATTCCTTAAGTATATCAATTCCAAAACAGCGGGTAGCATTAGTATCTACCTTCTGTCTAAGTGTGTTAATATCCATAATAACACAAAAAAATGTAATTAATGTCCTAAATTACTATAAGAACTCCTATCCTCAAAAAGTACAATCTGCTGCTCAACACTGGTTAGGTTAAAGTGATAGACATGTAAAAAATAATTTTAGTGGAGCGCTGATTCAATGTAGATAAAAGAGATTGGGGTAAATAGATAGGAGACCTAACAACCTATATAATAAACGGCAGATGCATAAAAATAAAATAAACCCCTCTCTTAAAATGACTTGGAACTGACCTTTTATACACTCAAATAGAGTAAAAAATACATTTATTGAAAAATACAGACAAATATATCACAGAAAAGAAAATAACTTTTGCGGATGAAAAATATGTCTATGAAAAAAAATATAGCTAAAAAAAACAGCCACATAAAAAATTATAAAATTAAAGTCCAGACCTTATTTGAATGCTCGGCGTCCCGAGTTAGCAAAGATGAATACTGCTGCAAAAAAATATCAAATAACGGTCCTCTTTATAATCCAGATGCTGGCTGATATCCGACCTCTCCAAACGCGTTTCTCCGCTTCGGCGGCTTTTTCAATGGATGAGGTCTGTGTCTCTGTGTTCTCTTTATATAGCAGTTTTTGCCGACAATCATTTGCACACGGCAAATCCAAAACTCCGATGTGTAATGCAAAGTTGACTTCTATGTAACTAGTTAGTTACTAAGTGTTCATGCCTAATTGCTCAAAAAATAGATACTTATTATAGGCAGCATATAACCATTTCTATTTTCTATTTACTTCTGTTGCTATAGTAACCCCGACAGAGACACAGACCTCATCCATTGAAAAAGCCGCCGAAGCGGAGAAACGCGTTTGGAGAGGTCGGATATCAGCCAGCATCTGGATTATAAAGAGGACCGTTATTTGATATTTTTTTGCAGCAGTATTCATCTTTGCTAACTCGGGACGCCGAGCATTCAAATAAGGTCTGGACTTTAATTTTATAATTTTTTATGTGGCTGTTTTTTTTAGCTATATTTTTTTTCATAGACATATTTTTCATCCGCAAAAGTTATTTTCTTTTCTGTGATATATTTGTCTGTATTTTTCAATAAATGTATTTTTTACTCTATTTGAGTGTATAAAAGGTCAGTTCCAAGTCATTTTAAGAGAGGGGTTTATTTTATTTTTATGCATCTGCCGTTTATTATATAGGTTGTTAGGTCTCCTATCTATTTACCCCAATCTCTTTTATCTACATTGAATCAGCGCTCCACTAAAATTATTTTTTACATGTCTATCACTTTAACCTAACCAGTGTTGAGCAGCAGATTGTACTTTTTGAGGATAGGAGTTCTTATAGTAATTTAGGACATTAATTACATTTTTTTGTGTTATTATGGATATTAACACACTTAGACAGAAGGTAGATACTAATGCTACCCGCTGTTTTGGAATTGATATACTTAAGGAATATTCCACAAAACATAATAGGAGTTTCCTATTTTTGAAACTGGAAAGATTATTAAAACAGGAATTGAAACTAAAATGGGAAGTGGCCACACTTCAACAATACATTATCGACAATATAACCCCCCGAGGTCTAAGGTTATTTAAAGATCCAGCGTTTCCTATTGAGTACATAGAACTCAAAGAGAGATGGTACGAAACAATGGAAGATTGCTCATTTGTTTTTATGGATATTATCATTGAATGTAGAAAAAAGAAGCTGGTAGAATTAGACCAGGAAATTAAAGAAATACAAGCTGTTTTGGAATCCATGGAAGGAGGGGACAATTCAAGGGAGAGGGTGACAAGAATAGCTGAAAGTGTGGACAGACTGGAGGAAGATATAAAGAAGACTAAGAAGAAAAAATTCCTACGAGATATGGATGATTATAAGAACGATAGAGTCAGAAATTTCCAGAAAAAATATGACTTACAATTTGAGAAAAAGAACTATCAGGAAAGGAGTACATACCAACAATTCAAAACAACAGAATATAAGAATCCAATTCACCATGCCTACGAGAGAGGAAATTATAAGGACAACAGAAGATCCAACCAGGATACAAGAAGAAAATATGATAGAGAAAATCCCAACTATATTCCAATTAATGGTAAAAGACGGGAGAATGGGAAGTGGAGAAAGCCCAAAGATATGACAGAAGAGGACCGCCAAATGAGGGGAAGAGATCTACAAAGAGGCAAGAACACGACAGAAGAGGACCACCAAGTGAAGGGAAGAGAACAACAAAGAGTTAAAAAGACATCGGAGATGAAGGATACACAGAATATAGAATGTGAAGACCTGAGAGGTCCAACAGGTCATGATAGGAGTAACTACAGAATGTCACACAACGTCAATCCTGTTAAGAGAAAAACACCATATGGTAATAACAGATATAAAGAAAATGAGAAGATGATTGATAGTAGAAGACGCACAGATAATATGGAAAACTCTGCAAGAGGGAATATTGGTAGAGAAACTGACAAAACTTCCGACAGAAGACAATTGGAAACGGCGGAGATTCCCGCAAGAATAAATAACGTTACAGTACAAGCAGAGGTACATAATAGCACAAGAGAGGCGGTTTTTTTAGGAAGGAACACAAGAGAGATAACTACATGGTTCCATCCGTTGACACCAAGAAGAACAAAAAGAAAAGAACCACATCTAGAAGAAATAGAGGAGGAAGAAGAGCTATGGACAAACAAGAAAAAGAACAGGAAGGACATCCAGTAGGGATATTTAACCTTGCAGGAATACCACTATTACCCCACCATATCACAGCACTGAATAAAGGATTAAAATTTGCACCTACAGCGCATGTGAACAAATTTGAAGCAACCATTGATGTAAAAAGGTTTGTAAGAAAACTAAGCATCAAAAAGCATTTTAAACAGCTGCCGGATTTTCCAGCGAAAGAAGAGTCTGTGAGCAAGTTTCAACACAGCCAATTAAAACCCAACTCTACATTTTATCCTGTGAATCAGGTTTCTGCCGCAATGGAAATTTATGAAGAATTAGTGACTGATGACATAAGGAAAATGAAAAAGAAGCACTATCCAAAGAACAACTTGACAAAGAAAGAGAGAGAAGGGATAAAGGATTTGACTAATAATGAAAAAATCTGCATCAAACCAGCAGACAAAGGTGGGGGGATAGTCATCATGTCAAGTGAATACTACACAAAAGAAGCCACTAGGTTACTAGAAGAACCCGATACCTACGGGAAATTATCTAGTGATCCATTGAATGGAATAAAGGACAGACTCAAAATTATGCTGGACAATGCCAGAGATATCGGTATTCTGAAAGAGTCCGAATATAGATTCCTCTCCATTCCCTTTCCAAGAACCCCCATTTTTTATTTCTTGCCTAAGATCCATAAAGATCTCCAAGCACCACCTGGCCGGCCAATAATATCAGGGATCAACTCGATTACATCTAATTTGTCTCAGTACATAGATTCATTCTTGCAACCATATGTGTCCAAAGTAAGGTCACACCTTAAGGACACTACACAGATGATTAGGGAACTAGATTCCATCTCCTGGCAAGACAATTACATCCTTGTATCTACGGATGTAACTTCACTATATACGATCATTGATCACAAACAAGGCTGCGATTCCGTGAGTAATTCACTAAGAAAATATGGAG
Source organism: Pelobates fuscus (assembly GCF_036172605.1). Taxonomy (NCBI): domain Eukaryota; kingdom Metazoa; phylum Chordata; class Amphibia; order Anura; family Pelobatidae; genus Pelobates; species Pelobates fuscus. The sequence goes on along the minus strand of NC_086319.1, from coordinate 231,866,700 downwards.
AACTGGAGGATAATCAAATCTCATTTATAATAGAGGGCATCACTTTTATTTTGAAGAACAATTATTTTCTGTTTGAAGATCAGTTTTACCTCCAAAAGAAGGGCACAGCCATGGGGACGAAATTTGCCCCCAGTTTCGCTAACTTATTTATGGGAAACTGGGAAGACAATTACATCTGGAATGAACATCCCTGGAATAACAATGTACACAAGTATAAAAGATACATCGATGATGTTTTCTTTATATGGGAAGGAGAAATGGAAGACCTGCAAAAGTTTTTAGAATATATTAATAAGAACACATGGGGAGTTAAACTAAACACCACTTACAGTAAGACAGAGGTAGTATTCCTTGATCTTGTTATCTATGTTGATTCTGGTACACTTAAAACGAAAACGCACTTCAAAGAAGTTGACGTGAACAGCTTCATTCTGAAAGAGAGTTGTCATCTACCGTTATGGCTTAAGAATGTACCTTACAATGAATTTAGACGCTTAAGACGGAACTGTACAGACTCTGAAGTCTACATGGAACAAGCGGAAGCAGTAAAGAAAAAGTTTATGTCGAAAAAGTACCAAGAGATTGAAATAGATGAGGCATTAAGTAGAGTGGATCATTTAGACCGAACTAACCTATTGAAAATTAAGGATAAATCAAACGCAACAGAATCAGGAGAAGTATTTCCAGCAATAATTCTGAACTACAACAAAGAAAATTTACAACTAAAAAAGATACTCACAAGACACTGGCATCTATTGAAAAAAGATAAAATTCTGGCTAGTATGTTACCGGAAAGACCAAGGATCATCTTTAGGGGTGCACCGAACTTACGAAGGAAAATGACTAATATACATGTAAAAAGAAAGAATACCATAACTACAACAAAGAAAAATGGATTCTTCTATTGTTTGGACTGTATAGCGTGTAAAGAAAGAAAGCACAAACACACAAAAGGAGTATTTGAAGTCACTAGCAAAACGGAATCCTTTAAAATAAAAGAACATATTACCTGTCAAAGCACCAACGTGATATATGTACTGGAGTGCCCATGTGGGCTCCAGTACGTAGGAAGAACAAAGAGGCAACTGTACATTAGAATTAGGGAACATATGCTGAATATAAAGAAGGGATATATGCAACATTCAGTATCGGCCCACTTTAAACAAACACACAATTCGGATATGAGCCTTTTGAATTTTAAGGGGATATGTAGAGTAATTAAAAACTGGAGAGGAGGAGACCATACCAAACAACTGGGCATCACTGAGATGAAATGGATATATCAACTTGATACGCTGCAGCCTAAGGGTCTGAATGCCGAATTTGAGCTGTGTCATTTTTTGGGATGAATCGTCCTTTAAATCTCCATTTTTTATTAAAATTAATGGCATATAACATCTTTAATCCCACATGCATTTATATCTAGAAGTGGTAGCAGAAGCGCAAATATAGGATTTTTTGCGTCTATTTAGATAATTTTTATTTTATTTTTATTTTTGTTTTTATTTATCTTTAGTTTTATTTTCTACATTAGTCTGCTATATAGAATCATCCTTATTTTTATACATATAAATAGAGATTTCTACTTTTATAGGGCACCTTTTTTAATTTTTCTTTTATATATTTTTATAAGTTGATAAGGGGAGTTATGCTTTTATTCACAAAAGCATCCATTATACCGTTTAAAATTAATAGTATAAGTTCCAAGACATCATGTCTCTGTATATTTAGAGAATAGATTATGGGGGACCAATGATACTCACTTTTCTGATACATATCAATAAAAAAACCTTAAGGTGTTAATGGAAAGGTTCTCTTCGCTTACCGAGTCAAGTGTTACCTTGGTAACATGAGTAAATAAAGTTAAGTAATCTTATGTGCCGAAATCTCCAGTTATGAAATTGGGATACACTGTAACCACTAGATTATGGAGGAGTTATATTTATAATCATTGACTTTCTGTTTAATTCAGAAAATCTTACGTTATTCTACTTTCTCTTTCATGCTTGTTAATATTAGAAACGGCAGTTGCATTTAAACCCGATCAGGCGGGGTTACTATAGCAACAGAAGTAAATAGAAAATAGAAATGGTTATATGCTGCCTATAATAAGTATCTATTTTTTGAGCAATTAGGCATGAACACTTAGTAACTAACTAGTTACATAGAAGTCAACTTTGCATTACACATCGGAGTTTTGGATTTGCCGTGTGCAAATGATTGTCGGCAAAAACTGCTATATAAAGAGAACACAGAGACACAGACCTCATCCATTGAAAAAGCCGCCGAAGCGGAGAAACGCGTTTGGAGAGGTCGGATATCAGCCAGCATCTGGATTATAAAGAGGACCGTTATTTGATATTTTTTTGCAGCAGTATTCATCTTTGCTAACTCGGGACGCCGAGCATTCAAATAAGGTCTGGACTTTAATTTTATAATTTTTTATGTGGCTGTTTTTTTTAGCTATATTTTTTTTCATAGACATATTTTTCATCCGCAAAAGTTATTTTCTTTTCTGTGATATATTTGTCTGTATTTTTCAATAAATGTATTTTTTACTCTATTTGAGTGTATAAAAGGTCAGTTCCAAGTCATTTTAAGAGAGGGGTTTATTTTATTTTTATGCATCTGCCGTTTATTATATAGGTTGTTAGGTCTCCTATCTATTTACCCCAATCTCTTTTATCTACATTGAATCAGCGCTCCACTAAAATTATTTTTTACATATCTAGAGTATTATGGCTACCAAAGCCTCTCAGACCAGTAATCCCGTCCATGCCGACACAACTCAGCTTAGCTCTTAAAACCTGGGATAAACGTAGAATACACTTTGAATCGCAACACCCACTACCGTTAGCTACCCCTATTGATGCAATCCCGTACTGCATCCCTACATTCCACGCAGCACCATGGAGAGACAGGGGAGCCACTCACCTGACGCACCTATGCAAAGGTGGTAAACTATTGCCATTCTCGAAACTATGCAGCAAATACGAGATACCTCCCTCATCCCACTACTCATATATCCAACTACAATCCTTTCTCCATAAACAGGCTAAGGAACAACCACATAAGCAGTCTCCAAAAGGGAAAATAACGACCTGGGAACACACGGGAATCACAGGGGTACTCCCTCAAAATCTCAAACCACTATCTGAATGTTACAAAAGTATTCAGCCCTACCAGCCGTTCCATAGCTCCACTCAGGCACAACAATGGGCTGCAGACACGAACAATAGCATTACAGAAGATACATGGTCACATTTAGTGACATCGGTAAAGAAGCTGGTGAAGTCAGCCCCACTGATTGAACAATATTTCAAAACAATATATAGGTGGTATATGGTGCCAACCCGCTTGCACAGACTGTTCCCCAATACATCCCCGACTTGCTGGAGATGCACCAGAGACGTAGGTTCAGTCCTTCATATCTGGTGGCGATGCCCTAAACTGGAAAGGTACTGGGCGGAAATAAAACAAATCATAAAGCAATCCACCAAGATCGAATTAGCCTTAGACCCACTGACCTTTTTGCTATTAGACATACCAACCGACTTACCTACCGCAGCTAAAAAACTGATATATCACATTTTACTGACAGCACAGAGGGTTATAGCGAGATCCTGGAAATCTCCTACAGCACCGAAAACCCTTCAGCTAATTCAAGACATAGACAAGCAACTCATATATGAAACCCACTACTCTGTGACACAAATGAACCAAACATAAACACACAGACGCATGGGAAATGTGGAGGTCATGGAGGACGGACACGCGATCTACCTCGAGTTAATATTCCTTTTGCAAAGACACATAATAGACAAAGACGTTCAGTAGACATAGGTTGGACACTAGAAAGCTATCCAATAGATATCTAACAAAATACGCCAGGTAGCAACGAGACAGTCAATGCGGAATCAGCAGATAATAATTAATTCACCGTACTCCCAATGGGTACGTAATCGTCCGCAAGGTGCCACAACATACCAGGGCAAGCGGTTTGAAATATTATGCTGGGAATGTAACCACTAACTGTAAAATGTGAAATGTACAATGTAAAGTGAACGTATGCCTTCCCCTCCCCCCCCCTCCCCTCTTCTCTTCTGTATCCCTCCCCCGTTACCATGACTTGTGGAAAACTCAATAAACTTCAAGTTTCAAAAAAAAAGAAGCTGATAAGGGGGGAGCCATAGTCATTATGACGAAAGAATATTATATGAATGAGGCATACAGAATCTTGGGAGACATAGAAACTTACACCAAACTCACAGGAGATCCAACAAAAAAATGTAACACCATCCTAGGACTCCTGTTGGACCAGGCTTATGAAAACAATATAATCTCTAAAAATAATAAGGAATACCTCTTTAATAATTTTCCAATCATACCTATTTTTTTATTTTCTCCCCAAACTACACAAGAACCCAATAACACCCCCGGGGAGACCAATCATCAGCGGTATAAACTCTGTATCCGCTCACCTATCAGAATTTGTGGATCACCACCTTCAAAAATATGCGCAAGAAGCACCTTCTTACCTAAAAGACACCGCCCATGTTCTAAGAATTATGGAGAATATAATTTGGGAACATGACTATGTTTGGGTGACCTTAGATGTCACATCATTATATACAATAATAAAACATAAGAAAGGCTTGGGTGCAGTGGAAAGAATTATGGAGAAAGATGAAAACATATCATCAAATTTTCGAAATTTCATCCTAAATAGTATCCATTACATCCTTAAACACAATTATTTTTTCTTTGATGATTCATTTTACCTCCAAACCACTGGCACAGCCATGGGGACCAGGTTCGCCCCCAGCTATGCAAACATATATATGCGGGATTGGGAATCCAACCACATATGGAGTGGGCATAGCTGGGTAGCGAACCTGGTCCTATGGAAGCGTTTTATTGATGACATTATTTTAATTTGGCAAGGACCACAGGACGATCTGTCATCATTCATAGATTACATTCACCGAAACGATTATGGTTTAAAGTTCACACATGAAGTTAACACCACCACCATTAATTTCCTTGATTTAAACCTCTTTGTAGAAAACAACCAGATTCAATCAAAATGTTTTTTTTTAAAAAAAACTGAAGGTAACAGTTTTATCCATAGAAAAAGCTGCCACAAAGACAAATGGTTGGAAACCATATCGAAAAGCCAGCTAATACGAGTAAGAAGAAATTGCTCGAAAAATTCAGACTTTAGAGAACAGGCTGAGCATTTAAAAAACAAATTTGTGGCAAAAAAATATGAAACAACACTGTTAGACAAAGAAATTAAAGAAATAGGAAAAAAGAATAGAAGGGACCTGATAGCTTCAAACCCCAAAAGACACTTTAAGGATAACTATAATTTTTCTTTCACAACCCAATACAACACACAACACTGGAAAATAAAAAAGATCCTCAACAAACATTGGGACATTCTGCGTCAAGACCCCATTTTAGGTAAAGTTTTACCAAAAAAAACACCAGTGATTTTCAGGCGAACAAAAAACTTAAAAAATGTATTAGCCCCAAGCTATGCTCTAAAAATCCCACGTAAAAGCATAACCTCAAACATTAGTGGCTTCACCCCTTGCAATTCTTGTAAAGCCTGTAAAAATCAAAAATGTATACAAAAAAGAGACTTTACAAGCTTCACCACAAAAGAAAGATTTAAAATAAAATCTAATATTAATTGCAACACGAGGAATGTGGTCTATATGTTACAATGCCCCTGCGGGAAACAGTATGTGGGGAGAACATGCAGAAAACCAAAAGAGAGAATATTGGAACACCAAAATAATATTAGAAAGAAATCAATGAAACATATAGTACCACTACATTGCAACACTTGCAACAAATTTGACTGGCGGAGTTTTATGTTTTTGGGTATTGAGCAGGTGGATCCATATTGGAGAGGAGGAAATTTGACCAAAAAACTCTCTCAAAGAGAGACTTTTTGGATCAGCAAATTAAAAACACTCCAACCTCTTGGTCTAAACTTAGACATTGACCTGTGGAGCTTTTTTGAAGACTAAATAAATTATCTCCTTTCCGTTTCTTGTGTAGTGCATGGGTATTATCACACTTCTCTCTCATTCGAAAAAAATTGAAGATTTAAATCATATATATTTTACATTTTTTATTTTTATTTTTATTTTTATTTTTATTTTTATTTTTATTTTTATTTATTCTTATTTTTATTTTTATTTTCATTTTTATTTTTATTTATTATTATTTATTTTATTTTTATTTTCATTTTATTTTTATTATTTATATTTATATTTATATTTATTTATTTTTATTTTCATTTTTAATTTTATTTTTATTCTTATTTTTCTTTTTCTTTTTATCCATTTTTATTTTATTTATTCTTTATTTTTCATTTTTATTTCTTATCTTTATTCTCATTTTAACTTTATTTCATTTTTATTTTTATCTCTATTTTTATTTTTATTTTCATCTCTACATTTTTTTATATACTTTTTTTATATTTTTCATATTCATCAATATGTCTATATCTATTAGTATGTTTGATTACGTACAATTTTCCCCCTTTTTTTATTCTTCTTTTTATTCTTTGTTTATATTCATAATTTTTTCATATTCTGGATTTCATTTAATCTAAAGATAAAATTATCTCCATTCACCTTTAAGTAGAAAGGGACAGAAGCGTGATATAAATGGGTCTCACCAATCACAACAATGTGTATAGATAACCAACACTGTATGACCAATGTATTGTACTGTATGACCAATGTACATTAAAGAGTAGTAATATTTGTATTATATAAAATCTTCAAATAGTAAGAATGATATATGTATGGAAATCTAAGAATTGTATATATACACATGCAGAACAGTTGATTCATGTTTGCACATGAGTCTTCATTTTTTTATATTTTTTATTATATTTTATTTTGTATAGCGAGATGTATTCACAAACCCTGTAATTACAGTTTGTATGATGAATATAAACTGCAGTAGGAACACATATTCTTGCTTATTTCTTATTCATTCTGAGTAGTACCATCCAGAGTTCTCTTAACTGTTTTCTCTTTTCCCCACCCCGGTTTCCTTTATTCGCATATAAATGTTCTGAGTCAATACGATTGAATAAGAGACTTGCAATGGCCGCGACCCACTTCCGGGTCTGTGAAACGCAAGATGGAACGCACACGTTGGACGTGATGACGTCATCAGGAGAAACATCGCGGCACACGTGATGACGTCACCGGGAAAATGCCGCGAAAATTGAAAACCAGCTGACGAACATTTGGGACTAAATGGGGATGTATATAAGGACTGGGAGGGGGGATATGCTTTATGCTGCTATTACGTTTTTGCACTTTACTGCACCAAGTCCCTGAGGAAGTCCATATCCAGGACGAAACGCGTAGGACGTGCATGGTGACAAGCCGTTTGTTTTATACTTATATGTAAGTCATTAAATACTTTTTTATTTAACTCTGGAAGTGTACTACATTCGTGTATATATCTTTTTCCTTTGAGATACATACATTCTGCTCTGAGAGGAACATGTGAGGAGGGACAACATATTGGACACTGAAAGATACCACTCAAGGCTTTTTTAATTCTGCAAATCTGTGAGTGACCAATTGTAACTATAAATCAGTGCCAGTCCCCACACAGTTAAACGCTATGTTTCTTTATTGTATTTACATTTAGCAGATTTTCCCCTAATCTATGTGCCTATACATGTATTCTACTGACTCTTCATATAATACAATACAATGAAAATGGTAAATTTTGTATTTAGCTAACCTGACTGACATGTTTTTCAATACAAAGGGAAAAAAAAATACTCATCATACCAGTTAAATAATTGTACTAGACGAGCACGATTGCATATCACATGAAAAGTTCGGGTTCGTACCGAACATTACGATTTTTGGACCCCGGACCCGAACACGGACATATCACTGTATGTTCGGGTTGGAGTATGGTGTTCGGCGATTTAATGACACGTTTTGAAAGGCTGCAGGGCAGCCAATCAACAAGCGTTTGACTCGTATGCCCTTAGAAGCCATCACAGCCATGCCTACTAATAGCATGGCTGTGATTGGACAGTGCAGCATGTAACCCAGCTAGTAGGGGCATGTCCATTAAACAGTGAGCAGCCTGAGGCTGCTCACTGTTAAAAAAAAATAAAATTCCCCCATCCTGAGCCCCCACCCACGACACGCAAGTGGCGGCTTTTAAACTAAAGGGGGGACTTATTGCCCCCCTGGCCCCCACCCCTGAGCGGTGGGTGGGGGCCCTAAATAACAAAAAGCGGGGGACCTACTGTCCTCTCCCCCCGGCCCCCACCCCTGAGCGGTGGGTGCCATAAATAAAAAATTGGGGGGACCTAATGTCCTTCCCCCCAACCCCCACCCCTGATCGGTGGGTGGGGGCCATAAATAAAATTTGGGGGGGAGGACCTAATGTGCTCCCCCTTGGCCCCCACCCCTGAGCGGTGGGTGGGGGCCATAAATAAAAATCCCCCCAGGTGACTAGGGGTCCACAAACCCCTAGTCACCCCCCTCCCCCCAAAACAAATTACCCCTACCTACCCCCCCCTCACCCTAAAAATAATGAGGGGGGACCATTAGCTAAGTACTTGTAAAAAAAAAAAAAACTTACCATTTGATGTTTTCTTTCTTCTAAAATCTTATTTTTTCAGACCCAAAAAGGCCAAACAAAAATCCGTAATAACCGACGCACTTTAAAAAAAAAAAAAAAAAAAAAAGAGCGCAAAAAATATTCACCTTCCAAAGAACTTTCTCACGCTGTGTAAAATGACACAGAGCACTCTGATTGGTGGATTTCAAGCCAACCAATCAGAGTGCTGTGACAGGTAAATGTAGAAACTTACCTGTCAGTCTCTTCATTAACCACTCAGAGCACTCTGATTGGATGGCTTAAACCCACCAATAGAGTGCTCTGAGCCTAATTGCAGGGCGGGGCAAGGCTTTATAAGCCTTACCCCACCATGCAGAGCTCAGTCTGCGCGGAGCCCTCCATGGGTGAAGAAGGATTATAATTTTTTTTTTGCAATCGTTTTTTTTTTTTTTTTTTTGACAGTGCGTCGGTTATTCTGGATTTTTATTTGGTCTGAAAAAAGAAGATTTTAGAAGAAAGAAGACATTAAATGGTAAGTTTATTTTTTTAAACAGGTATTTAGACAAGGGTCCCCCCTCATTATTTTTAGGATGAGGGGGTAGGTAGGGGTAATTTTTTTTTTGGGGGGGTGACTAGGGGTTTAAGAACCCCTAGTCACCTGGGGGGAGGGAATTTTTATTTATGGCCCTCACCCACCGATCAGAGGTGGTGGACGTGGGGGGAGGACATTAGGACCCCCCCTCCCCAATTTTTTGTTTATGGCCCCCACCCACCGCTCAGGGGTGGGGGCCGGGGGGTGGACAGTAGTTTCCCTCCCTTATTGTTATTTAGTGTCCCCACCCGTCGCGCAGGGATGGTGACCGGGGGGAAGGACATTAGGTCCCTCCCTTATTGTTATTTAGGGCCCCTACCCGTTGCGCAGGGGTGGGGGCCGGGGGGTAGGACATACGGTCCCCCACCCCGATTTTTATTTATGGCCCCCACCCACCGCTCAGGGGTGGGGGCCGGGCGGAGGACAGTAGGTCCCCCCCAAATTCTTATTTATGGCCCCCACCCACCGCTCAGGGGTGGGGGCCGGGGGAGGACAGTAGTTCCCCCCCACATTCTTATTTATGGCACCCACCCACCGCTCAGGAGTGGGGGCCGTGGGGGAAGACAGTAGGACCCCCTACTTAATGTTATTTAGTGCCCCCACCCGCCGCTCAGGGGTGGGGGCCTGGTGGGGAGGACAGTAGGTCCCCCCCTCAACATTCTTATTTAGGGCCCCCACCCGTCGCAGAGGGGTGGGGGCAAGAGTTTTTTTTTTTTTTTTACAGTGAGCAGCCACTGGCTGCTCACTGTTTACTAGACACGCCCCTACTCGTGGTATAGCGAGTAGGGGCTGAATTTACTAATACTAAGTAATCTTCACTTATTATTAGTATTAGTATTAGTAAATGTGGCTGAAAGACCAATTTAGGTGACCAATTTAGGTCTTTCAGCCTTTTGGTAGATAGCTATTTTTAAGTGATTTCCCTATCAACATTTGTTTGCAGGGCACTTGTCCTACTCTTACCCCCATTTTACTTCCTTTTGCAGCCCTCTAGCTCTTTCCAGGAGTTTTTAGGGCCATTTTTGTGCCCAAAAGTTTGGGTCCCCAATGACTTCAATGGGGTTCAGGGTCAAGTTCGGGGTCAAGTTTGAGCCCGAACCCGGTCTTTTTTTTCATAGTTCGGCCGAACCCACCGGACCTGAACATCCAGGTGTCCGTTCAACTCTACATATCACATATTCTAGTGAGCCTAGTTCAATAGAATTAGTTTTCTTTAATTTCTGCTACATTTCTTTGATATGTATCTTTGCTACATATGAATTGCTTTTACATATTTTGATTAAATAAATTGTAGAACCAAACCTATAATATGCTGTATTATGTTGGAAAAATATATGGGAACTCATTTTTTTTGTTGTTGTTAGATAGTACAAGTCTTTCTTTGTCATAATGTCCATATTTGGGAATGAAAATGCTCTGTTTATTTGCAAAGTAAGTCTTAGACCTTACCAACTACATTCACTCTCATGAATATGTTCTATCCATAGCTTCAGTGGTGTATTATCATCAGAATCCAGACGCACAGATCCAGAAGAAAAGGTACTCTAAATATAAGACTCCTAAAAGGTAAAATACTCATTGTGACACTGTAAAAAAATTACATATGCAAATGAGTGTAATTGCTAGCAGAAATATATTATTCTGTACTATCAAAATTGGAAAATAAAAAAATCAGGCTTGAACAATGCTAATATTTTTTTGGAAAATTAAAGTACATTTTGAGATTAAATATTTAAGGCTATTTATCAATTGAAACATACCATTCTTGGATTTACCGAGGGAACAAATAATGTTTGAAATTCAAAAGAGATTTGGTCATCATTTATTGTAATTGATTAATAATAGCCGACAGATGTGTGAGTGAGAGGAAGCAAAAGCATAAAATGTCAACATAGCATTGTTTTTTAACCCCTTAAGGACGGAGGACGGTTCAGGACCGTCATCGGCATTTTTGCGTTGCCGATCGGTGACGGTCCTGAACCGTCCTAACCGTCCAATGTACTTACCCGATCGCCGTCGTTCCCCCGGCGGCGATCGGCGGTGCTCCCGGTGTGGGGAGACTGCCTGCAGCCCAGACAGTCTCCCCATGGCGGTTTAGGACCCCTGTGGCCATGTGATCACCCAACAGGGCGACCACATGGTCACAATAGGTGTCCAAGTATCTGCCTGCAGGGGGACTGTCTGTGCTGACAGGCAGTCTCCCTGCCAGTGTAAAATCTGAAAAAAATTAAAGTGAAAGTTAATTAAAAAAATTATTATTATATATGTGTATATATAAATGATATATAGACATATATTATACCTATATAATATATGTCTATATATCATATATATAATGTCATGCTAAGTGTATTTTTATATTAATATGTACATATATTAATATAAAATTACACTTATAATTAAATTACACACGTATATATATAATATATATAATAACTATATATATTGTATATATATATATTATAAAATACGAATAATAAGTAATTTAAATTAAATTAAAAAAATTAAAAATAATAAAAATTGAAAAAAATTATATATCTATACGAAATTTTATTCTAACTGTATTTTGATATTAATATATATATATATATATATTTATATCAAAATACACTTAGAATGAAATTGTATATATATCTATGTATATATAAATAAATAAAAAGAATGCAAACTATTCATATGTCCATATACAAAATTACATAAATAATTATATAAATATACACGTAGACTTCAAATATATAAATATGCATATATATTTAAATTCTACGTGCGTATTTATGTAATATTTTTACATAATTAAGTTATTTTATTGATTGCAATTTAAGGGACCTGCCTGCCAACCCAGGCCGAAAGTCCAGAGAATTTAATTTGCTATCACTGTATTTTACCCTGTAACGTTCTACGACACCCTAAAACCTGTACATTGGGGGTACTGTTTTACTCGGGAGACTTCGCTGAACACAAATATTAGTGATTCAAAACAGTAAAACATATCACAGCGATGATATTGTCAGTGAAAGTGACTTTTTTTGCATTTTTCACACACAAACAGCACTTTTACTGATGATATAATTGTTGTGATACATTTTCCAGTTTTGAAACACTAATATTTGTGTTCAGCAAAGTCTCCTGAGTAGAACAGGACCCCCATGTACAGGTTTTATAGCGTTTTTGAAAGTTACAGGGTCAAATATATGGGTCAAATATTTTTACATTGAAAACGGCCAGGTTGGTTACGTTGCCTTTGAGAGCGTATGGTAGCCCAGGAATGAGAATTACCCCCATGATAGCATGCCATTTGCAAAAGAAGACAACCCAAGGTATTGCAAATGGGGTATGTCCAGTCTTTTTTAGTAACCACTTAGTCACAAACACTGGCCAAAATTAGCGTTCAATTTAGTTTTTTACTTTTTTCACACACAAACAAATATGAACGCTAATTTTGGCCAGTGTTTGCGACTAAGTGGCTACTAAAAAGTCTGGACATACCCCATATTGAATACCCTGGGTTGTCTACTTTTAAAAAAATATGTACATGTGGGGTGTTATTTAGCGATTTATGACAGATAATAGTGTTAAAATGTCACTATTGATACATTTTAAAAATGTATGTTTTGAAACCGCAATATCCTACTTGTACTTATAGCCCTATAACATGCAAAAAAATAGCAAAAAGCATGTAAACACTGGGTATTTTTGAACTCAGGACAACATTTTGAATCTATTTAGCTGTTTTTTTCATTCGCTTTTGTAGATGAGTAAAAGATTTTTCAAATAAAAGTAAAAAAACGTGTATTTTTTTCAATTTTTCATCATATTTTGTAATTTTTTTTAAAATTAAATTACATGAGATTATATAAATAATGGTATGTAAAGAAAGCCCCTTTTGTCCTGAAAAAAAACAATAAATAATTTGTATGGGAACAGTAAATGAGAGAGCGGAAAACACCACAAAAATGTAAAAAGATGCCTGGTCGCAAATGTACAACATCGCAAAAACAGTCCGGTCCTTAAGGGGTTAAAGACTCCATGGATGTTATCACCTTTTTTCACCGCCAGGTTTTGTCAGCTTTATCTTTTATAAAATAAAAATTGTAAAATGTAAACTGTCAAATGTAGCATAAAATAATAAGACAAAGTTAATAAGATCAAATGTAAATACACGCATATTACACTGCATTATTTAATACAGCAGTATTCACATACATTAGTATCTTACTTTGCATTGTTAAATTAGAACAATGTTATATTTACAAACATAGTCTATAAAAAATAAACATAAACATATTGTATAATACGATTTATGTGAAAATACTCACATTCATATAATTGTCAATGTTGTTATGGTTATTTTAATACAATAATAGTTCTTGGCCTTCAAAGAATAGACTACAGAAGCTGAAATATATCTTTCAATTATAATCATTAAAATGTTGGATATCTATATAATTGTTATGCATAAATATTTATTTGATATTTGGTTTGTGACAAACGGGCAGAAATATGAATTGAATTTTTAGACACCTGCATTATGCTAAAAGGCAACATTAGGTCAGAGGAGCATCCCGTAGAATAGGAAACAGCTACCCTGAAAATGATGTCTGAAATTGAATTGCTCAGCTTCACACAACATATCTAAAGGATGCTATGTTATATGTTACATTTTTTTCACAGCTGTTTTTTTTTTTTTTTCTAACAGTTCTCAAAGTATTATTTTTATGGATATGTATATGCATAAGGGTATAGCACCTTTACACTGAAAAGCAATATCAGATTCAACACAAAATCTGTTGTACCCCAAATTATGCTGTATTCAAATTGCATTGCCATTGTGGCAAAAATGTTAGATTGAAAAAAATAAATTGTCCACTGAAGGTAAGAATATGAGGACATTTATGCAACATTAGTGATAACATCAGTGATGGGTCTTCCAACAAACTATTGCATGGGACTTCTTTTAGGAAGACCCTCAGCTTTCCATTCTGATACTCACAGCTTTTGACTATGTCACCCTCTGTTGGAGATGGTGACTGATCCATGGAACTTCTTTAAGTGAAAACGTTATCATTTTTACTCTTGATATTTTGTCTCCAAACTCCAAAATCCAAACATACAATTAAATAACAGGGGATTGGAATAGTATAACTGTTTTAGTGTTATTTTGTCTACACTTTTGGTCTAATCAATACTATTGATTTTTGCTGCTGTCCTAGAGTATTGGGAGAATGTATACAATGCCTGTAGAAGCAGAATGCAATAAAAATCTTACAAAGTATATGACACCAGTCAACAACATTCTATAAGGTATGTTTAAAATATTCAATACCATTCAAACATTATTACAGCTGGGGAAACACACTCTTCATTTAACTTGCTTCAAAACAAAAGTAAACTGATAAAATACTTTTCAGACATCAGCAATGGCCATTGTATAAATCAGCCCAAATATATAGACAAATCAAAATAGTTACTTAAATATTAAATGGCGGTGTGTATGTAACTATTGGATTTGTAAGGACTCTTATGAATATCTGCTTTTTTTTTTTAGATATTCAATTGCTAAAGTAGGGCACATCAGGTTTGCCTTGACATTGGCAAAAGAGTTTACATTTTAATAGCCATTGCAGTACCAAAAACCTCTATTTTCTAAATGTTTATTAGGATTTGGAAATGTGTAAATTATATATTTTGGTTTTGGTACTGTATACTTTGTGTTCAGTGTTATTTTATTTTTTACATATTTATTGCTGGAGCTTTTTTTGTTCAGTTTTTACAGTTGCTTCTGTGTGTTTAGAATTGTCTTGACAAAGGTACTGATTTAGACATAAGCATGAACTAATGTAAAAGCTGCTTATCTTTAAATAAAATGGCAGGTCATAAAAAAAAAATAAGAATGCTTTATTTTTCTATACTTTGCATGTATTATTGCTATTGAACTAATGAGCAGATATTTTATTTATGGAAGATTTAACAACGCAATGGCTTTTGGAATAGTTAAATTACTTTCAAAATGTCATATATGGTTTACAAACAACTGCAACATTCAGAAATATAGTTAATACATAATTGATTTAAGTAGATAAACTTTCTGTTTAGCACTATTCCTAATATATTTAATAGTTCTAAAATGAGAATGCTCACTCAAACATTGACCTTAGAACCTGAGAACGTCAGATAATTTCAACCCAATAAAAAATCTTTAAAATTAGCTATATGTTTATTTCAAGTTGATCAGTGCTTGCTATAGCAAGTGTTTGTAATGCTATCCTCAAATGAACCATGGTTGTTAATTAACCTATGACCTCTTTAAATCATGGACAATTACACTGGCAGTGTCAGTTTCTTTGTGGAAGTTTTCAATAATTGTATCAAGCTGCACTGCAGACGTGTATGATATACAATATATCTTTGTTGATTGAAAAAACGCATTCTGTCAAATCACGGGAGGAAATAGTCATCTCTGAATTTGGACTTTTTCAGCGACATCCCCCCAGAATGAGATAATTATGTGTTTGTTATGTTTTTCTCTTTGCTTTGTCAATCACAAGTAAACTATGCCTATAATCATGCTTTTGCATGCAATCTTTTACTTAAATTGGACCGAGATTCAAAAGACAGTCTCGGTTATATTTATGGTAGGGTTAAACACATTGCATATGTTTTGATGCATTGTTGGCACATCAACTGTAGCTAAAACAATAATTGCATTGGAAATTTAAAGCTATTAAACACAATTAAAGTTCTTAAAACAGGTGAATACAATAATATTTTGGAAATAGTAAATGGGTACATGTAGAATTAATTTTGTCTGATGTATTGTTGGAAAAAAAATTAAATGTGTCTGTGTGTTTAGTGTAACTAATCCCTATTCAGTGTATGCCCAAATAACGCCAAAAAGTGGTAGTATTGGTTTTACATTACACATATAAATAAGTGTATGTACATCATGTGCTCTCTTGTTCCAATAGTTATTTTATTTGAGTCAGTAGCACACTATATATAATGCTTTATGCTGTCAAATTAAAAACTGATATATAGAGTGATATAACTGTTTAATTACAATTATCATCAGAAGCTAAATTTTGAATTTGGCTATTTTTGAAGGAAAATTTTAATTCCATCTGAATAAACTTTCAATTCCTGAAATTTACCACATTTGAGCATACTCCTATATACTGACGAGATGGGTCTGTACCCTCAGCACCCCATAAACCACACCAGTTCCAAAGCTTCCATTGGTTCTCTTGAGGTGCTGGCCTTTAACCCCTTAAGGACACATGACATGTGTGACATGTCAGGATTCCCTTTTATTCCAGAAGTTTGGTCCTTAAGGGGTTAAGGATTTCTAGTTGTAGTTAACTTGAACAAAACCAATTATATGACCTCATATGGATCCACTTTACCAATCAGCTAGGTATTTAAATCCCACTTCAGACTTGGGCTTTTGATACAGCACTGTCTGCTATAGTAGTTATGGGACCAGGAATGCCCTCGTGCTCACAGACAGTAAGTAGTTACACTGTTTAAGTATGGCTTGACAATTCACCTAGGGCCTGCCGCTGCCTCTATTGCCACTGAACTCATATGACACTCAGCCAATGACACAGTCATGCAAACATGTGGTACCTTAGTGAAGTTAATGGAAATGTTTTGCAGCAGCTTCTGGCACAAATGGAGGGGACTGTAGTCAGGGCCAACGCTATCATAAGGCGAATAAGGCATTCGCCTGGGGCACCGATCTGCAGGGGGCGCCCACCGGGAAGTTTCCTGGTGCGCTGTCATGCTGTTGTCTGGGGCTGGAATGCTGGGTGAGCAGCTCCCTAGCCATTCCAGCACAGCCATTTACCTGCTGGGCTTCCTCTGTTGCTGCTTGCCTGCTCAGGGAGCGGGGTATGCTGTAACCCCAGCACCCGAGCAGAGCTTTCTGCTTCCTGCAGGCAGGGGAAGCCAAGATGTGAAATGGTATCCTGGCTATGAACATCGGAAACTCTCTGAGGGGAACAGGAAGTAACCTGTGCTCCCAGTGCACAGCTCTCCTGCTCCCCCAGCAGAAAGAACAACTTTGTGCAACCTGGACCTCTTCTCATCCTCACAGCACCCAGGTAGGCTAATGGTATTTGTTTATTGTATGAATGGTTGTAAATTGGTGTGTGTGTGTTAAATTGCTGTATTTCTGTGTGTAAATAAAGTGTGACTTAATGTAAAGTGATGTAAGTGACAGTGTGTATTAGAGTGTGCGAGTGGCAGTGTGTTAGTGAGAGGGTGTAAGTTACACTGCATATGTCAGTGAGTGTGTAAGTAACACTGTGTGTTAGTGAGAGTGTGTAACATTGTGTGTGTTAGTGAGAGTGTGTAACATTGTGTGTGTTAGTGAGAGGGTGTAACATTGTGTGTGTTAGTGAGAGGGTGTAACACTGTGTGTGTGTGTGTGTGTGTGTGTTAGTGAGAGGGTGTAACACTGTGTGTGTGTGTTAGTGAGAGGGTGTAACATTGTGTGTGTGTTGGTGAGAGTGTGTAACATTGTGTGTGTGTGTTAGTGAGAATATGTAAGTTACACTGTGCATGTCAATGAGAGTGTGCAAGTGGCACTGTGTGTTAGTGAGAGTGTGTAAGTAACTGTGTGTTAGTAAGAGTGTAAAACTGTGTGTGAGAGTGTGCAAGTGATAATATGTGTGTGTTAGTGAGAGTGTGTAAGTGACACTGTGTGTGTGTGTGTGTGTTAGTAAAAGTGTCTCTTTTTTCCCCTAAATGTGTGCTTACAATGTCTCTCTCCTTATTTATCCCAGTCTCTGTTTCCTAATTATCTCAACAGTCTCTCTATCCTTTCACTAAATGTCTCCCCAGGCTGTTTCCATCCTCTAAATTTCTTACTGTGCGTCTGCTTTCACTTAAAGGGACACTAGAGGCACCCATACCACTTCAGTTCATTGAAGTGGTCTGGATGCACTGTCCCAGAGCCCCTAACCCTGCAAAAGTAATTACTATATTTTTTAACAAACTGCAATAATTAACGTTTAGGGTTAACTCCACCTTTAGTGACTATGCATGGGGATGTCCAGCGTCACGCAAAACCCCATAGGAAAGCATTGGGGAAATCCTAATTTGGCCATTGAGGAGTGAAGGTGGACCCGAGCCAGCGCCAAGGGACATAGGCGCTGGACCCGGGTAAGTGACAGAAGGTTTTTTTAACCCCTTTTGCACCATGATGTAGGGGTGCTTTAAAGAGAGGGAAGCTATAGTGCTAGAAAACAAGTTTGTTTGCCTGGCACTATAGTTTCCCTTTAATGTCTCCTCAGTGTGTCTCTTTCCATAAATGTCTCTTCACTGCAATTCAGAGTTTTGTGAATAAACCTCTCAGAGAATGTAGTTGCATTCATGAGGGGGTGGCAAAATGGATTGTTGCCTAGGGCGGCAAGTATCCTTGCACCGGCCTAGACTGTAGTTGGTATGATACTTGGAATGTTCCTTTATGTTTCATGTCACCTGAGTTGGTTAAAATGGTGCCTTGTCTTTTTTAGGCTTTGGTGACTTTGTGACTTTGTGACTTTCTATTAGGATTGTGCACGGTACAACAATTCAGTTCGATCAATTCACTTCATTCAAAAATGAAATGTAGTTAATTCTTGTGGCAGAAACATGTCTAAATATCTTCAAAGTATTTGGTAAAATGAGTTGGATTACAAAAATGGCACAAAAATGAGTCAATCAGTATACTACAAAGGTATACATAGGTGCATTGTTGGTCACATGTGACACATATTCAGATATTTTAATTCAAATACATTTTTCCAATAGCATTTTTTTTCTCTGTTTCTACTATTTAAAAGTTAAATAAAAAGATAACTTATAGCGCTACATTCATCTTTGTTATTGCTAGCAAGTTCAGAAACATTTAAACGTATTACCTAACACTTACATAATGGAAAGTAAGCACCGGTCTCACATAAAACAACCTGTTAACAAAATGTTCTTTATATGGATTTACATGTTTGCTTTTGAGCTTTTATTTCACATAGAGTAAATGATTCTTGGAACTATGCTAAATAGTTAGTTATTCTTCCTCAGCTATTCTCTTTCTGGTATATGATTTGGATACATTTTGTGGAATTGTGTGATTGTTTCAATATATGTGTGAGCCTAATCCACACTATTACATATGTGTATGCTGATGGGCTAAATGCTGGCCTGTGTTTGTATTTCCCTCAATTACCCCAAGAGTAAATTGAGGTAAGTTAGTAATTTATTGAGCTTTCTCACACATTAATCAAGACAAAGGTTATTGAATACAATCTGCCCTTAATTGTTTGGGAGGTTTTTCTAACGCTTATGTTGTGATAGTCATCATAATAATAAACATTTACATAATAATAATTTCAAAGTGGCTGTGTAAACCCCACCTACTTTGTTTCAGTATATTTCCCATGCTTGACAAAGTGGGGAATTGGGTTTTGTCGAGCTTGTCAATCCCCAGGATTACAGTTGATCCAGCACGCAGAATAGTATCACACCTAGGACTAAGGGTATCATCTAACCGGACCTTAGAATGGCCTGACTTAACGTACCAGAGAAAAGTCAATATACTAGCCAAGGTTGGGGACACAAAACGAGACACAGCGATAAAGAAAAGCCAATAGTCAAGAATACCAGAAATCAGGGAAGTCAAAACGAAGCCAAAGTCAAAAACCATAAACACACGATCAGGAACACACTCTCAGATAACCATCTAAGGGAAACCACGACAGAGCAATGAGTAAAAGAAAAAATGAGTTTAAATAACCCTCCTGCAGATCTGATTGGCCGTAACTGGCCTTTGACCCTAAAACGTGCATGCGCATCTTTTGCAAGACGTCACACGCACGTCGACGCCGTCATTACCATGGGCAGACCAGGGGCTACAATATGGCGTGGGTCGGCAGCAGCTGGTGTCCACCAACATGCTGCAGAAGTCAGGCACACTGGTGCAGGACTGCTGAGCGGCACCTCCATTATTGCCAGGAAGGCAATTTCCACTGCAAATACCATAAGGTGAGGATGAATACGTGACAAAGCCATCACCAGTGACAGCAGTAAAGAAAAAAGCACAGAACAGGTTGTTTCTTCTCCAGACATACCACACCGTATCACGTGAAATTAAAATAATTCCCTTTATTTCTTCTTACCCCTGAGATGATGTCTGACTAAAGTAAACATCAGACTCTGTCTGGCCTCTGATATAAAATAGGATGGGTCAAAATTCAGAGTAGGATTTGACAGGTAAATAACTTATTTGTTAGTAGTTCTATTTGTTTGTTGCAGGTTCATATTATAACGGAGATTAGAAAGAATCATCATGGGTAATTTCACAAAGGAACAATGAGTAAACATTGTGATATATTATTGGTGTGAGACATCAGGACATGAATTAATTTGTTTACATCCTGTAGTGGAAATTCATCCTGAAATGTGGTTTTGATACAGATGGACCTGGACCCTGTACTTTCTTGTTATGACTTCTGTGTAATTTCCTCAAATTAGTATGCATTATACTGCATGTAGTTTAGTCCCTGTAACTTTGTTATTAGCTACATGTACAAGGTTTCACACATGACAAATGTAATGTTTCAGTTAGTCTTTTGATTATATGTGATTATATATGTAGGTTTTTCTTTATAGCAACACAGAAACCGGCTTTAACTAGAATAAGTTATCAAGGATGATATGACTCATGGAATTCAGCAGTGTGAATTATATAATGTGTATATGTTGTAAAAAAAAAATGTGTGTGTGTGTGTGTGTGTGTGTGTATATATATATATATATATATATTTGTGCTCGGAATTTAAATACGTAATGGATAGTAACTGTGAGCAAAGTTGGTTGTGGTGTGCCGAAACCAACGTACGAGTGGGCCTGTAAATAAAAGAGGGCCCACCAAGGAGAATAATTATAACAGGGTGTAGGTGGGTGGGAACAATCAGCTGAAAGGCAGAGGTGAGTAGGGGCTGAGAGTTTAAGTAGGGGACTTACTCCTCCCACAAATTCAGGCCTCCACAAGTTCAGGCCTTTTAACTTGTGCTCGGAATTTAAATACGTAATGGATAGTAACTGTGAGCAAAGTTGGTTGTGGTGTGCCGAAACCAACGTACGAGTGGGCCTGTAAATAAAAGAGGGCAAAAAGATAAATTCAAGAAATACACACTTTATTGCATTTTTTACAAAACCAAGTTGCTGAAAGCTTGGCGAAGCTCTTTCTCCGGCTGTGGAATATATGCAGTATATATGGAGGATTTCCACCGCCCCAGTCTCTTGATGATATGGACCGGTGTGTTAGTGCTAGAGGCTGCTCCTATACGGAAGGAGTGCCTAGAGAATGCAATCGGGTTGTGTCCGAGCTTAGATAACAGAATTCTGATATGAACCATCAATTTTGCTGTGGTTAACGGGTGCCCTTGTAGTGTTAAGAGCGGAGAGTCCAGTAGGTGACCGTGCAGAGTTGACCGTAGGTGGTCTAGTACTTTTACCGGACAACAGGCATTATCAGTAGGGAAGAGAGGAATTATAGTAGGGTGTAGTGACCGGTTGGTTTTAGTTGTAGGGATCGAAAGTTGGTAGTGATCTTAGTGGGGTGCGATATTTTAAGTCTTAGCTTCGTATCTCCTTGACAAATTACGGTGAACTCTCTAGGTCTGAGAAAACCGTAGAAAGCGAGATATAAAGCAGATTTGATCACCGTATTTGTGCCGATGTCGAATGGGGCTGTGTCAAGGAGATTGCTAAGTGACCTGAAGATAGGCCCATCTATAGGTAATCTAATGGTAGAGAGTGGAGGTGAAACCTTTGATATTCCTTTCAAAACCTTTTTGACGGGGTATGAAGACAGGAAAGGTGTGTTGTTAGGAAAAAAAGGTGAGGCTGTGGTGCTGGACCCCCGTGAGATATAGTTTAATGGTGTTGTGAGATAGTTTAAGGTGTAGGTGGAAAAAAGAGGCAAAAGCCACCATGGTTTGAATAGAGAAGTCACCTTGTAAACCGAACTCTGCTGTGAATTTATTAAATATATTAAGAGCCCTATTGTAAGTGATAGCCGTGTTTGGTGATAATGCTTGGTGAGTGAGTGCTCTAGCGTGGTTCAAGAGTGTGCTTAATCCAGGATTAGATCGTGGAACCGTGGTGTCCTGGATGGTTGTAGGTGAGCCGTTGGGAGTGCCTGAGAAAATGCCTGAAATTGAGAACGAGAGAGCGTCAGCGGCCGTGTTGTGAATACCCGGGATGTGAAAACAAACTAAGTGAAACTGGCCGGATGCTGCCAACCAGGTCAGCTTGCGAATCAGCCGCATGATGGTCAGGGAAGATGATCGCCCTTTGTTCACGATTTCGCAAGCTGCCGAGTTATCAGAGTAGCATTTGACTGCCTTGCCAGACCAGAGATGACCCCAGGTGTGTGCGGCCGCCACAATGGGATAAATTTCAAATAGTGCTGAGGTCTCTCTGAATCCTGGCAAGGCATCCGAATCAGTGGGCCAATGGCCCCTGAACCAGTGGTTCCCAAAAATGGCTGCAAAACCGGTATTGGCTGCTGCGTCTGTGTGGATGATGGGTGAAGAGGTGGAGAGAGGGGGAATAAACATGGAGATTCCATTCCAGTCCTTCAAAAACTTCCCCCACATAGCTAAGTCAGCCTTGGCGTGGGGGTCCAAAGAAACTGTGCCAGAGTCCGGAACTCCGTGCAGCAGGCAAAGGAGTCTGGATATGAAAGACCTTCCCTGCGGAATGATGGGGCCTATAGTTTTGGCTGTGGACAAAGGGACTCCAAGTGTGGAAAATAGTGCAGTAGTGCTTCTGATTGCTGTGGGTGAAGGTGACCCTGGCTCTATTAGTAAAAAGTCATCGAGGTAGTGGATAACGGAGTGACACCTGGTGACGTTCAGAAGCAGCCAGCATAGTGACTCTGCGAAAATGTCGAACAGTTTGGGGCTGCTTCGAGAACCGAAAGTGAGTCGTGTAGAGAAGTAATATTTCCCTCGCCATTTAACACCGTGTAAGTGCCAGAGTGAGGGGTGCATGGGTAGTAATTTAAACGTTTGTGATGTCCGTTTTGCTAAGCCAGGGTCGATTACCAGATGATATGATGGACTGTATGGCGTCGTCGATGGTTACGTACTGAAGTGAGAATTCGTCTGCTGGAATGAGTGCGTTTATGCTTGGAACAAAAGAGGAGTGCGGTGCCGATAAATCAATAATTAGACGTTTTTTTTTTTTTTTGTTTTTTTTTTAATATTTGTGAATAGCAATACCAATGGGGTTAGTGCGCCAGGAGGAGAATGGTGAAGAGGTGAAGGGGCCGATCATGAAACCATTGGTGATTTCAGAGGCAATGAGAGTGTCTATGGAGACTGGGTCTAAACGTGCTGACTGGAGATTAGGGCATTCTAGTGTACCTGGGGGAATGGCTACAATACCCGTGAGAAACCCTTTAGTGAACCCTGTGGTGAGATAATCCACCAGATGATTAAGCCTGGGATCCCTTGTCTTGAGCACCACAGAGATATCACCGTAATTGAATGCCTTGTTCTCAAGTACATCCTGTGAGGCTATGAGCAAGGACACCAGACACACATCCTTCCCGTCTAGGATATCTTTCCTGATAGAGTCAGGGACGGAGTGTGCTGGTGACTCAAATGGTGTAATGGCTGTGCCCGGTGCTGGAGGGGGGAGTATAGGAGGGCATGTTGGTATAGTAGGTACAGCCTTGAAAGCGACTGGGACTACCGTGGTAGTACCTGGGGAGGAGATGGCGCTTTCCACCTTAGATAGCCTGCTATTGAGGGTCTGTAGATTGGCCAAGATCTCTGCCAGGGTATCCTGGGTGGCCGTGCTGTTGCTTGGTGGTTGTCCTTGAGAGCTAGTCCCTGGCCTGGGCTCGGGGGCTTGGTGAGTAAGTAGCCTATAAAGTTCAGCCTTCCTAGCTGTGGCCGGAAAGGGGATTCCCCTGAGCCTAAGCTCGGCCGTAATTTTGGGAATAGTCCATGCTCTCAAGGACGTGGGGGTTGAAAGAGTGAGTGATTCGCCTGGAGACCCGGGTCTGGTAGGCGTGAATGGAGTTTCTTCTGTCAATTCTTTGGTTGGAATAGGTTCTTGGGACATTCTAAAAGGAATGATTATGTGAAAGATATATTAGAAGGGGCGTAAGGTAAGTAGGCGGGGTATGTGGGGTGGTGTAAATGGAAGAACTGGACTGTAATGCTAGATGCCAAAGCGAAAAACTTAACTGTTGAATGTTTGGATAGGTGAGGCCCTGCTAATGCCAAGTGGCGGTGAGAGGCTCTACCTATGATTTGGCTTATGACGTAGTTGCCACAGACGTGGTGGCGGGATGTTGGCCTCTCGGTGACAGTAGAGAGAAATCAAAACGTGTGGCCGTGACAGGTGAGGCCCTGACTAGCGCCCTGTAGTAGGGCATGCGAGGCTTGTAACTATGATTTGGGCGTGGGGCCGTACCTCCGTGTTGAGGTGGGGGGGGATGGAAGGCCTCGTTGGGACGGGATTTCTGATAGGGTGCGCTAAGGCATTAGCCTAGACCCTGTAGCCAGTTCGATTGTATATTTAAGGATAAGGTGAGAGAACTGGAATGTTGTGTAGATACTAACCTTGACTTCTTGCGAATGGTATCTGGAACCTTCTGGTGGTAATAAGTGTGGTAAGTCTCGTCTTATGCTGTCCTTGAGGAAGAGTCCTGAGGCTTTAAGACAGATGTTGACGTATTTATGCGTATCGTGGTGGCGTATGATTTGAATTGGGAGTAGGTTGTTTGTTAGGGGCGCAACGTGAGATCCTGCATTGAGGGATCTGGAAGGTTTACGTGTGTGACTGGGCTGAAATAGATATTTGTGAGAAGGCTGGATGAGGCCTTGGGGTGACGATTGGACGTATTTGGGTATAGACGTAAGTACCTGAAGGTATGGCTGAGTACCGGGTCAGGTTTTGGTGTTTACCGGAGCCTGATGGCTGTATGATCGTATGTCTGAGTAGAAATAATAGTAAAGAATTAACGTACCGTGGGCGTAAGCCTGTGGAAAAGTAGTAATGAACTTGAGACCGTGATAGGTTTTATATGAGGTGTAGTAACAAACGAGTTGTGAACTATACCTTGGTTTGACATAAAGAAATTACGTTATGCGAAACGGTTTAACTGTGTAGAACCGGGGGAAGCCTAGAATAATACTGGAGCTAAGGGTTAACCGAAGAAAAATTCCATAGTTAACGACAGGTGTGGAGGTAAGTAATAAAACCCAATATGTAAACATTTTAGGCCTATGGCTTTATAATGCAAAGTGATAAAATACAATACCTGTTCCTGTAATAAAAGACCTTGAAATAAACAACTTTAGCGCAGAAAAAGCGAGAACCGATGCAGTCTGTAAAGCCAAAAATATGTGACAGCGTGATTATATGGAAAATGAATAGTACAGACGTTTATGTGCCGGATATTGTGTTTATAAACAGTATTTATTAGTATATGTGACAAAATGAAGTGTTTAATAGGTAAATATGTGTTGTGGCAAGGTCAGAGAGGCTTTCTATGTTTAGTAATAGATTGGAGTGCTCTCTATTCCCAGCATGATGGGGTTAATTGGTGGGAGTCACCCCTTGAATGTTATATACCAGGTGAATGTAATTAACCAGCACTAGGGTTTTAAAAGGTTAGCCTCTGAAGACAGAGAGTCTAACAGCTGGGAGAGAGGGGGCAGTTAAGCCTGAGACAAAGGTACTGTGTGAAACCTGCTTAAAGTGCTGTATTTCATTTTGTTTAAAACTGGGAACTAGATTAGCTGGCCAGTTGGATAGTTAGTAATACTGTTTAGTAAGTCTCCAAGTTGGAGTAGGATTTATTTTCTTTTTGTTTTATTTTGTGGGAGAGCACAACCTTGTATATATTGTGGAAAGTGACAATAAACTGCAGTACTATTTTATCCTGACTGTTGCATTTGAAGTTTGTGAAGAGCCTGGCCATCCTGCCACAGTGTATAGAAACTGTACGTTTATGATAGACGTGGATATTTTAAAAAGTAGTAAAACAAATTAACTGGTTAACATAGAAAGAAAATCACAAGGCAGATTTTTAAACAAGCTAATTATATCCCCAAACTGACAAAAAAAGGTATCAGTAGCAATATGACCGAACAGGGAATATACGTAAAGAAAAGTAGAATTCGTGAAATAGAACTTAGTGCATACTGTAGCCTATTTGAATAAGAACTAGCCGAATATGGATTTAGAGCAAGGTGTTTGT
The DNA here is from genome assembly GCF_036172605.1 of Pelobates fuscus. Taxonomy (NCBI): domain Eukaryota; kingdom Metazoa; phylum Chordata; class Amphibia; order Anura; family Pelobatidae; genus Pelobates; species Pelobates fuscus. The sequence continues at coordinate 231,840,214 of NC_086319.1, read as the reverse complement.
GTTTTAATCGTACGAAATAGATTGGTCCTGGGTGACCAAACGGAAATAAGAGAATGCCCGTAATAATATTACTGTGTATATAAATAATAATAGATTAGGTATTAAGTTTCCGTACGAATATGTAAAAGCAGTGATAAAGTGCCGAGCGTTCGTCTGTTTTGGCGTGAACACTGAAATCGGTTAAAAAAGCGTGTATTTGTACGAATATGATAGAGGGAGCCTACCCCTACGTTTTTAGGCCCGAACGGCGGGAAATAGCGGGGCGCTATTTCCTACGCCTAACTTACGTGAACGTGCCGGTCTCGTGACCGGAAACCGGGTACCTTGACCGGGAACCGAGTGGAAGGCCTCAAACGGACAGAGGACTGGTCAGGACGTCTGACTGCTGGAAACAGGAAAAAATTCTGGAGGGAAGCTGGACAGGAAGTGCTTGTTGCTATGGGGACAAAACAATCAGCTGAAAGGCAGAGGTGAGTAGGGGCTGAGAGTTTAAGTAGGGGACTTACTCCTCCCACAAATTCAGGCCTCCACAAGTTCAGGCCTTTTAACATATATATATATATATTTTTTTTTTTTTTTTTTTTTTTTTAAAGTGCCACTCTTGCTTTAATATGCCCTTCTTTCTTGCTTTGATTACCATGATTTTCAGCTTGATTTTCACTTCTCCATGTCTGTTTACCTTTCTGCAAGTGTGTGGTACATGAGCCTCTTTTTATCACAGTCACACTCACTCTTTTTTATTCATCTCTATTTAAATCTCAATTGGTTGTTTTTTTGCTTGTCTTGAGAAAAGTCTGAGAATGTACGTAATGTCTACATATTGATGTCAATAACTGCACAATAAAAGCAGAATTACACATCCATACAAAGACCTTTGATTGGACTCTATCGTGGAATAGGGGAGATTTTGAGTGCTGGGCCCCAAAAAAAAAAACCTCACACATTTGGTTGTAGAGTGAAGTGCAGCCTCTACACATTGCTTGGATACACATACATATATTTGTGTACGGGATTATGAAAGGGGGCGCACATTTAAAGTGAGTGTAATTTTGATAAATAATAGTCAGTTGAGGTGTGCCGAAACCGACGAGAGGTTAGGCCTGCAAAAAAGAGGGCCCACCTGGATATAATGATATGAAAAGAGGGTGTGGTGGGAGGGGAATTTCCGGAATCGACGGAGACAGGTAAGCAAGGGGTTTGCTGGGTTTATATAGGCCATAAATCCCTCCATAACAAATAAATAACAGTTCCCAATAGTAAGCTTTGTATTACTGTGTAAATTCCTCCCACAACTTCAGGCATACGCTATATATATATATATATATATATATATATATATATATATATATATATATATATATATATATATATATATATATATATATATATATATATATATATATATATATATATATATTTATATTCCCGAAAGAGTGCACTCAGAGGACTTGAATAAACTTCAAATAAATGCTTTATTGAGCAATAATGTGCAGAAATATGCAGTTCAAGTCTTGAACTGCATATTTCTGCACATTATTGCTCAATAAAGCATTTATTTGAAGTTTATTCAAGTCCTCTGAGTGCACTCTTTCAGGAATATATGGAGAGGCTGGAGTTGTTGCACCGAGGCATTGAACAAGACCGGTTAAACTGAGTGCGGGGAACCAGGATTTTATATACATACATACATACATACATATACAGACACTTAGAAGACATTTAGTGGCTATGAGAGACTAATTTACTAATGTACCAATACTAATAAAAGTAATTATTATTGGCACTAGTAGCAATTTAGTAATCAATAAAGGAGTTGTCAGCAAATTTAAAATTGGCAAATATATTCATAGATTAGAAGTTAATTAGAACTGAATGGAACAAATTATAACTGAGTTGGCTGATCTCATATGAAAATAAATTATAAACATTTTAAAACACTATTTTTTCCAGCTGATATTTTCCATATGTATATATTCGTTATGTTGATTTTTAGCTGTCAAAGCACAATTAAGTAACATCGAAAGGATTGTTATAATTGTGATCTTTTCACACTATTTTAAATAATGTAATAAGTATATTATTATTTGCAGACTAGTACACCACATCATGTACAAATGATGGAACTTGTATTTCTTGAGCCTTATATTATTTTTCTTGTATAGATGTTGTAAATGCTTGTGTATAATAATGTATGAACTCTAATGAGGACACAAAAATATGAAATCATTAAATCTGCAAATTATTAAGAATTGGAATGTAAAACCCAATACCAGTTAGAGGTAATAAATAGTAAATAGGGGCGTTCTTAGGACATTATCTGTTCTTAGACTGCCAGATGCGTTCCATAGGCAGTAGAAATATTATTTATTTTAGGATAACAAATGAGTTGACTTAAATGTATTTGGATGAAGTAAGTGACAGGTCTTTATGAAAAATTACAATTTCAGAGTGAGAAAGTAAAAGTGTTAGCAGAGACATGTTTAGGTTTTGAGTGTCCTTGATTTTTTAAGACTCACTTCACAAAAGTATAATATGAATCTTATCACACATTTTTGAACAAAACTGATTTCATGCAATGACCCAACCATGACATTGGGTCATTTTCAACAGTTTGTGTTGAAAAGCACTAACATAGATTGTGATGGCAGATGATAACTACTTTATTTCCATGTATATTTTTTTATTTAGCTTTATACATGATGCAAAGTAAGGCACAGATTAATTCAGAGATACTCGTATCACATTCATATGGTCACAGTAGTAGACAATACTATTTGTTCAACATAGCTCGAGTGGAAGTCAAGTGCCTAAAGAGTAGTCAGTTGATGTAGAACACAAGACTTGAAATTGCAAGAATAACGTAAAGGAAAAAAAGGCACAGTATTTGTTGCCAAATCGGTGCAGAGTGGTGATGACACTCAAGACCTCTGTCAATAACAGATTTATTGGAGCAATGTAAGCAACATTTTGGCTTGTGAAAAAACATCATCAAGTCTAAAAGAGAGTAATACTAAGCATGTATTTATATCTTAAATAAGATCCACAAAATGTATTACACTTATGTGGTGACCTGATTTGGAACTGCGTCCAGGATTATCGCTATGGCAATGGTAACTATGCAACAATTGCTACAAGAGTGGGAATTGAGAAAGTGAAAATAACATATATAAATAACAATGTATTAAATAAAATTATACAAATAAGTGCTCGCATAATAGCATCATAATAATACTTAGCAATATTTTAAAATGTTGTCAAAATCATGAATATAATATCACCTAAATGTGATGACAAAGTGCAGTGCTTTGAAAATGATCTGCTAATTGCCATATGTAGGAAATATTACACTAATTTACGTGTAGTGTTTAAAAATGCTTTCATCAGTTATTGCTATAAGAGACACATATAGAAATAACTCCCCCACACACATCACCCTTGGGAATTGTAGATAAGAGTCAAAGCTAATTTAGCATCAAGTTCAATAAGGGGACTGAGCAAAAAAGAGGATATAAATAAACCCAAGGAGATTTCATTAAAACATTTAAAAAGGAAAGTTCATAAGTTCAAAAATACTTCTGTTCATATTGAGTGAAGATCTTTTATTTCTAAAAACAAACCCTGATAACCAAGTGCAAATTCAAAAATGTGCTCAGCAAAGTATCCTCACTGTAACATGAAATTCTTCAACTCAAATAGAACACAGACATTTTGAATACAACAAAAAAAAAAACTTTCTTTAACAACAGAACAAAGTACTCATATTCAGCACTGAGATCCCTAGGACTCCTATAATCCAAGACCAGATCCAAAAATTCTCCCTTGCCTTTATTATTTCTCAGTCACTTCCCCTTCTGGGAATCAGCACATGTTCAATAATTTGGACTTTCAGTTTGTGAAATGCCATGTTTTCATTTGCTTAAGTGTGAGGGCATTCAAAGATCAAGCAAAATAGTCTGAAACTCTTTCTTTCATTCTCCATATGGTTTCCACTACATATATCAAGTCTCAGGGGCACTTTGAAATATATACTACAAAAGAACAGGTACAGAAAATGAAACAAACTCATGAATTTGATATCTTTGCTAATTAATGGATTATAAAAAAAGGTATATCCCACAATCATTGAGTTCCGTGACATGCAGCCATAACAAGGATGGTTTCCACTTTTTACCAAGCACAAAATATTTTTTTATTTGTAAAGTCTTTTTTAAATGGGGCATCATGGGACTACATTTCCCATGATGCTCAGCTAGCTTTTAGACTCTGAAAGCCAGCTGATCATAATGGGAAATGTAGACCAGAAACAATTTATGGTGTCAAGGTTAGCCATTACTGCAATAGGAGCTAGATCCCACAACCCATTCCAGAGCATGTCTGTACTTTGTTTCTAGATGATGTTCCTAAATGTTGGGAAGAGTTAGATCTTGAGTTATTGCATGTGTAAAAGAGCTATCTTGGTGTATTGATCTTGCCACAGGAATTTATTGAAAGTAGACTTTTGATAGTTTCTGTATTTAAAAGTAGTATTTGTGACAAACGCTTTTTTCCACGAACATTTGTCATGAACTCCTGGATGAGTGTGGAAGCTGGCCTGCTCGTGGAGGATTCAGCAGGAAAAGTCCTTGTAAGGACTACAGCTCCCAGGACTGTGTGTCGTTCAGTCCTTTTTTTTAGCCACAAAACTCTCTCTGCCATAAGTTCTATAGACTTAATATTTGTATACAAAAGTTTTTCACAAATGTTACTACATTTATAAATCTGATAACATTTCATATGTTTATTTAAAAAAAATATCCATCATCATATTTAGACATCAGCAGAGACATCAGCTTTTTTAAAATCTTAATAACATGCTTAATATCGTTATACTATTCCATCTCATTATTATTATTTTAATGTATGCATATTGAAAATTTAGAACACATCACTCGTCTGCCTTTACCACCCACCCTTTCTCACAGCTATCTTTATGTAATGTCAAGTATCTGATCTAATATCTTAAAAAAAAAAAACAGCAAAAGATGTTTACTAATAAGTGAACACTGGGTATAAACATGAATTAAATAATAGATACTCTATTGTACAAAAGAATATATTAAAGCATTACAAAATAATGATAGTGTTCCTTTTAACCTGAACATAAATCACTGTTAAAATATTGCAGAATTGTAAAATTACTACTAGTAACAGTAACACCATGCTATGAAAATTCAAGCAACTAAGAAATGTTAATCTTTTATAATAAATTACTTTGTTTATAATTCTGAGAGCAAGAATGTACTGCATAAAATAAAACATGACACATTTATCAGAATATTAATTTAGAACTATCTTGTATCCTCCTTAGATATATTTTGAAGGCTATAATAAATAATATAAAAACAGATTTCGTTCATTTTTCTTCTATTGAGATAAATGTACAATCCTAATAATATTTTAAGGTCTTGTTGTAAACAAAAAAAATTATATATATATATAGTTTCCACTTCCAGTTGGCTCCAAGTGTATAAATATAATAAATGTTGAGGTTTTCAAATAACTTGGCCAAAACATAACCAACTCCCAAATGTACACAGGAAAAGAAAACTGCAATAAAAACGACCAGCTGTTTTTTTGTACCCACACAATGTTAGGTAAAGATTTTTCCAACTTCAGGTAGATGTGTAAGAAAAGCTTCATTATGTTTTTCCTACGTTATATAACCATAATCTCACATATCTGTTTTGTTTAATAACTTGGTGTCAGTTGCAATAATAAAAAATACAAAAACATTTGTTTTACTTTCATTTACATGCAAATTCAATGGATTGCAACAAACATCAAAAGACAGATTTATAATTATCTTTGTGGTTGAACCCTTTTAAGGTCACTTCTAAAAGAGTTCACTTCACTTACAACTTCATTTCAATGAAAACAATTTAACATATTAAGGTAAGTCTTTGCCCAGGGACTCCAAACCTTAAAGAGGCTTTACTGAGATAAAGATAGTTCCTTTAATGTTTTATTATAATCCAACACAATCATATGTGATGCTAATAACTGCCAACCCTGAAGTCTAAAATAGTTGAAACATCATACTGCAGTTTTTTTTTTTTTTTAAATTACCTTTGTTATTTGTCTCCCCAGACCCGTGGCAAGTGTGGAGTTTTATTAAAAATAAGTAAAACCTTATTTAACAGTAACTGGGATCCATGATTGCTCTCCACAATTTAGCTATGTTTTAAGTTCCCTAAACTTTGTAACTGTTTTCAATTCTAGGTTTTGTAAATAAATATTTCTTTGATTTAAATTTTCTGTTATTTTTAAAAATGTTTGGATTACCTGTAATTTTCTGATATCTTAAATGTTGTATTTTTCACTGAATGCATTGGGCATGATTAAAGGGAATTTATTATAAATGTCACTACTATTTTAAAATATAAATACAAATATAAGACTCTCTTCAGTGCATATCCTGAAATACCCTTTGTTGTATTATCTTACATAAACTAAAAAGTGCAATAGATTTGGGTGGAAAATCACTTTTAATCAGATGCAAAGAACACTTGCAAAAAATATTGATTGATTCTATTAATGAAAAAGTAGAAGTGCAAAATATATCCAGTTGAGTAGCGTGACTCAAGATAGCACGCAATATTCAGGTCCACAAACATTGCAAAGGTCAGAACCAGGTTATCACTGAGTTATAATGCAATTACAGAGAGTGATGCGTAACAATTCAAATCAATACCAAAGCAAATGACAAGAGGGAATCCTTTTATTTGTAGCTGTAGTTGAAATCTGTGAGATCAATCTGATGAACTATGAAGCTTTCGGAGAGATGTGAGGGAACGGAGAGGAGGCATTTGAGGCAAAATGACCTGGAGAAGAGAGAGCAAATAGGAGCACAGACAAATGGTAATAGACACAAAATCAGTGCAACAAGGCACTGATTTTGTGCATCTAAATATGCTTTTGCTGCAGTCGTCCATTCCTCATTACAGAGACAGACCCCTTTCCAATCATTAAATCAACATAACACAAAACTATAACACCCTTGGTCAGTTTGGGATCAGCCATATTTTATTCAGAGGCACAGCTTAGAGCGAACATACTCTTATAAATTCAAGCATGCCATAAATACACTCTGGGACTGTTCCGATCTTTACATTGTGTCTAGCCTTAGCAAATAAGCCATCACTTTCAAACTCCCCCTGCTATCTCTTGTCTCAAATCCCCATTATATAATTTAGATTGTAAGCTCATGGGCTAACTAGCTATGCTCTTTGTATAAAATATCTTCAATGGCTAGATCTCAGCCTTCTCTACCTTTTGTAGTCGGCTGTGTATATTGTACGTTCTCCCTAATTGTACTGCAGAATATATTGGCGCTTTATAAATACCAGTAAAAAATAAATAAAAAAGATGCACTAGCTGTTGAAATTGTTTTACATCATCGTTTTTTGTGTCCTGTCTTTGAATTTAGCTGGTTGGGATAGGAGTTAGGAGAGTTAGTAGGCTGCCATCTCTCTTCTATGACATCTGAGGTATTCTCACCTTCTCTGTATCTTGGCTTCTCAATGCTATCTCTTTGTATACAGATGGACCTGGTGAATCACACTTACTAGTGAGGATTGATTCCCTGTGTATATTTGTATATAGTATCAGTAGGAAGTTCTCTATTACTTTGACAGTTAGGTTCATAATCGGATTGGATTTCTAAGAGTGAGCCGAATAGAAATTAAAATGAATGAAAATCTTAGTGTAGATGTATTAACGATGTAGTACCTTAATACGTAACCTAGTAAACATATCTTAGTATTCTTATGTACTGACGTTGCAGCAAGTGCACTATCTTTCCATTTACTTTTGGTACTCCCAATTACACCTTGGAGTCCTCATGGGATGTGGGTTATACAGTCAACAAATGTCGGCTGGTGGAAAAACATGAGTATGTTCCCAACTGGTAGATTCTGATAGTGGAACAGAATGTTCATCTATTTGCTTCATCTGCTGTTGGCTGCAGTTCTCAGAGTGCATTCCACTGACTTGTGTTCCACCTGGCCAAATGCACTTCTTGTTCCTGTCTCGCTGCCTTATGCCTTTCATGAAACTAAAAGTTCATTTTATCAGAGGTTGACTAACAGTCCTAGGGGTAGGGCCCCATAATCAATATAATATATGATCTTCAAAAACTCCCCTATGGGAAGGGCCTTATGCGATTGCAGCGCTGGCATTGGCACCCCCCCCATTGGGTGAAATTAGAAGGGGTGCAGCGCCGACCCAGCAAAGAGGAATATCTGTGCTGGAATTGCGTGAGTACAGTAAGGGTTTATTAATCCTTACATTGCTTGGGGGGCGTGAGGGAGGGGGACAGAGGGACGTATAGTACTAGGAATGCAGATTTGTATTCATAGCACTATAGTTTCCCTTTAACTACACATTGTATATGTCTATACATGCTAGGGTCTCATAGAGTCCAACATTATTTGTACACTTTTTTTTCTTATTGTTTGCAATAAAAAGTCAGTTGTTTCTAAGTGCTGTGCAATGCTTGTACTAACGCTGTTAAAGTAACTAATTTTGCTCGAGCTGTGATAGTAAACATCAATGATCTCTAAAGCTGCTTCCAAGTGGAATTAATTTTGTCAGCAATGTGACTCTTAAGATTGCTTTCTAAATTTAGCTGTATATTTAGCATTGCAGGCTGCTAAATCCTTTTTTTCTATGACTACTAGACTGCTGACAATGCTTTTATTCAGTTATTTAGTTAATTTTCCAAAATTATTGTATGACTAATGTAAGCTTTCCTGTGTGGTCTGCCAAGTTGCACTATAATAAATCATATGCAACGGCTGCAACTGAATTTTGTTCCATATTTTGTTCTTTGCTTACTGGTGTATAATTTAGATTAAATGTCTACTTGCTTCACTGCAAATTGTGCATCTATGATTATATCCAATAATTATCATTTCCTGTTTTGGAAACCATTGGAATCATAGAAACCTGAATAAAATCTAACCACCAACAGAGATTCTTCCTTCTCTACATCTTTTCTGACTAGTGTTCCAAAAGTGTTTTTAAAAAATATTTTTTAAAGTGTTATGTTGACAGTTCTAACCAGTAAATCTTGAAAAAGGTCTGTGAATATTGATATAAAGTTAAACCATCAGAATTGTAATTGCTCCACAACCTCTATGGAATGTCATTCTATAAACTTTCATTTTAATTTTATTGTTAATTTCTTTTTCTTTAACTTCTTAATGACCACATGATAGTCTATGCCCCTGTCGTTTAAAGCCTGCGACTGAAAACATTGATGTTCTGCAAGAACAGCCATGTTTACAATGTAGGGTTAAATTGCCTCTTGTGTCTCTAAACTGGCAACCACTGGAGGGGCTTTTATCAAAGTAACTGAGCAATACTCAGCTATTTCATTGGCACAATGTTGCATATTGTTTCACATGTGCGCTAGCAATTGACTGAAATCATCATGATTGATGATCTCAGCCAAGAAGGCTGACCTTTGGTATGGAGACCAGGGTGCCGCAGAATAAAAGGGAAGTAAACTTCTTAAATTCTTACAGTGGGGTCAGCCACCTATTGGTAGAGGAACACTATTGACATTATAAAATGGTTAAATGAAAAGTGTCAAAATGCTCATGGTTAAATAGCTTGGGAATGTAATTTCTGCAAATAAATTATTTTGTGTAGTGGTTTTGGACACACTACATCGGAGGGACCCGGAGGTTAAAGGCCTCTATTGACGCTATGGAAAGGATCACAGCACATTTCTACATGTATGGTGCAAGTGCAGATTGATCAAACCATCCTGGAAAGCGTTTAGCTAGGTGGTGGGGAGACTGTCAGAGGAGCCCCCACCTATAAAACCAGCAACATACCTGCTGCACCACACCTCTGACGCAGTACAGAGCTACAAACGCTTGCCAATTCTGAGACTCCTGAACGTGGCAATAGTTGAAATCCCGACCTACTGGCAACAGATGCAGTCACCTAAAATAACACAGTGTGTGGAGGAAGTTGAGGACACCAGAAAATTTGAAGACTTGAAAGACACCACGGTCAAGGAAAGAGAAAGATATGTCCAATGGTGCTTTTACTGGCTGGAGTTCTTATCCTCCACAGATTTTGCTGGATTCATGAATGGTTAACAGACCAATGCCCCACCCCTACCCTCCCCCCTTTTTTAATTCTCTTTCTTCTTCTTCTCCTCATCTCTCTTCCACATCCCCTCCCCTGACCCAGCCCCCTTTGACGGGAGCTGCTCGGCTGGTGCTTGGTGCGCCTCCAGAGGGGCAAGCCCCTCCTGGATCGGAGCATTGTGGATTGGCCCATAGATGGGGATGGGAGGTAAAGTGGGCGCCTTACGGGATAACAACATGCTCAATCTGAGCAAAAAGTTGAGGGACCACAAAATTACAGGCTTCCTTGAATGCGATTCCATGTTTAGGGGCTGATATGATCTATATGATTATTGTTACTGGATTATTTTGTTTTATGACTCACTTTTCCTCTGCGTAGGATATAGTACACATGCTGTATCAATAAAGACCTATTTCAAACAAAATGGCCTTAGTCACAAATGCACTACACATCAAAAGAGCAATTTAATAGAAATCATGGTTGTGCATCCATGTAAACACATACATTTTTTTAAACCATAGACAATGACTTGGATAAAGCTCTCTCTCTCTCTCTCTCTCTTTTATTATCTCAGTCTGTTTCTCTCTCAGACACAGACACTCTTTCCTTCTCTCTCACTCGTTCTATCTCTCCCAATCGATCTATGTACTCAAATATTTATTTTACCACATTAAAACTGATTTACTACGACCTACAGCAATTTTCTGAATAATTTGTATATTTTGTTAAGATTATTATGGTTGTAATAATCTTTTATTGCAAACTTCCAGTCAGTTGATTTCTACTTTCGCTCCAATATCTACACATGGTTTTACTATGTAAAATGGATTAATGTGGTTTTTAACGTTTTGTATTTTGAGTTTCATTTAATTTTTATGTCAGTTGTGCCTCTTTTGTAAAATAAGTCACTAGTAGCTTCAGAGCATATATCTTTTACAAGTTACATAATTGAGAAATAAAAATGAATTACCCCAACAGATTTATGGCAAACATTATGCTTTAGAGTTCTTTGATGAGGTATAGAATTTCTGAAAAAAACAACTATTTCTTCAGCTGTGGCATTCATCTGTTAATTCCATCTTTCCCACGTGCTACTTTTTTGGACCCCTATTGTTACTCCTCTTGACAGTGGGCTGGAGTTTAAGTAACATAAATAAAAGAAAAAAAAACAATATAAATATTTAGCAAATTACATAATCCAATTCAAACTAGCAAAAACAGGGCACACAATGCAAATTAAGAAGGATTAAGAGATGTGGGTTTTTTATATTTAATGTTATTTTCACACCTCTAAAATACATATCTGTTAAATATAGGGATATGTAAAAATAGTGTTAAAAAAACACCTTGAACGTGTCAGTTCTCTTTTAAATCTACAACAATATTATGCTTATGGCTTTTGCTTTTCATATTTTTATATTCTAACAGTGAGTGATCTTAAGAGATTATATGACAGCTCTTTGGAGTCAGAATGTTTCTTTGATAATTAATTTGAGTATGTTTTAGATTTTTTTTTTTTTTAAATAACTTCAAGACCATGTTTTTTCTGTTTAGGTAATCCAAGTTGGTGAAAAATGAGAACACCTTGAAAGAAATGTCCTGCAAGCAACCTGAAACAGAACGTTGTCCAAGTAAGTAAATAAATCCTAATATCAGAGCACCTGTCTCCCTGTTGCGCTCTGGAATACACATTAATCCTCCTTTGATTCTAGAAAGCTGGTAAAGGATTATGAAGTTACTGTGTTTAGGATATTTAAACCACAGATATTAGCCTTGAGTGTAAACTATATTAAAACCTAAACTGTTACATAGCCTGCAATATAAGGTTTTTGGTATAATTGTATATCCATAAAGTTTAAGCACACTTGCCACCGTCACGTCATAGACAAAGTAGTCTAAAGTTTATTCTGGCTTGAGTTAAGATAGAAGGCAAAATCTATAATGAGCTAGCGCCAATTGTTATATAAAATTCTACTACCTAACAATTAATAGAAAACACATGGTTGTATATCGTTATACTGAAAAAGGCAGTGAATTACTAAAACAACCAACCCCTTCCTGTCGCAATAATGAAATTACTCCATTACATCCCGCAGGGCTCACAAGTTACAAGAAGACACCGCTGGATTCCTCAGCTAAAATTAGTGCCAACACAATGACCGATAAACTGCAAAATAAGTTCTGCCCACATCTGATATATCCATAGCTAAACTTCTGTATAACTGATGACATCACCAGGTGTTGACCTAAGCGAATGTGAGCTGATCTGCTGCATCTGAAAATATCTGTCTCCATGCAGATCCTTCATTTACACCCTGTGCATAGAGTACTGCAGAGCCTGGCATATAATAACAACCTTTTCATGAAAGGTGAGAGAGATGTGTCTTCACATGCTGTAATAAAACTATGAATACTGGGAAAACCCCCTGCTGCAGTGAGCAATGACATCAGATGGGTTCAGCAGAAGACTAGGGTATAGACCAAAAAATTCATCAATGTTAAAATGATCCAAAATGTGACTTATATGTAAATATATATATATATATATATATATATCGTCTCTCTTTGTCCTTGCACACACACTTTTAAGTTTTCAGAATGCCGGGCGCACTCTAGTCTGTGCCATAAATTGTACCTACAAATATTGAAAGGCTTGCATTTACTGTCTTTTTTCTTTTAAAAGATTCCTTTATTTCATTCCTTTAAAATGCGATCAACGTTTCAGCCAACGTCCGTGGCTTTCATCAGGATCAATACAGCACCACCGTGCTGTATTGATCCTGATGAAAGCCACGGACGTTGGCTGAAACGTTGATCACATTTTAAAGGAATGAAATAAAGGAATATTTTAAAAGAAAAAAGACAGTAAATGCAAGCCTTTCAATATTTGTGTGTGTATATATATACATACAGTAGATAAATCTCTAATTTGGCCCTGTAACTTCAACAAACATTACAAAGTTGTACTCAAAAGAAAAGAACCATATAGTGGGTTTACTACAGTAGCACAGCAGTTTTATGAAATACTATTAAAAATTCCGATGTGCATGTGAAAAATGCAAACAAAAAGTCACAAACTGTGAAAGTTAAAAAAATGTCTGTAGGTACACCATTTATATAAACACTGTTAAAGAGAAAATTGTGAAAATGGTGTACATTATTTGTTTAATGAAATATTGTGAAAAAGTAAATTTTCATGAAAATAAAGATTAGTTGGAGGAAAAACCCAGACCACTAGTAGTTTTTATATGAGTCATGCAAATGATATTAGTAAAAAATAGCCATCTACCCAAGCACTTTGTATTATTTTTATAGGTACATCTTTACACCTACTTACTAATGAAAATATTCCCACTAGTCATCACTCTGCATTATTCTTGTGATTAAGGACTTAAACCATCCAAAATTCTTTAGGAGGTGTGGAAGTGTTTCCTTTTGTGTGGCTCCCATTTTTATTCTGTTTTTAATATCCTTCTGTAAAGCAGTGCTCTTTAACCCTCTCCTCAAGGCACACCTAACAGTGCAGGGTTTTGAGATTTAAGGTGTTTTAAAAAAAAACAAAAAATCTATAAACACCTTAGACTCTAGGGTGTGTTTTTTTATTTTTCTAAACACCTTAGATACACCTGTACACCAGTAATCCCTAAATCCTGGACTGTTAGGTATGCCTTGAGGAGAGGATTGAGGAGCACTGCTGTAAAGTGATCTCTTACCATATTTTCTACATAGACTACTATATTTTTTAGGAGCTACATCTAACTGTAGGAATTTGCAATGTAATGATGCCAAATACGAGGGACTTAAATGCGGAGACTGGACAGGCTGGATGTTGCCAACTGAGGAAAACGTATACCAACAGTGAAGCATGTCTGGGAAGACAGAAAGGACACTTGCCCTACATTTCGAAATACTTTTTGGTTGATTTTAGTTTTATTTTAATTATTTTATATTTGGGATTCCAACCCATTTCATTTATTTTGAAGAAAATACATGTACATTTTAATCACTAAGGGATGTTTCCAGACCATGTTATGTGAAAAAGAATTAAGCCTTTCCAGGAAGCTTCTACCCAGTATTAAAAAGCTGTACCTAAACAAGTGACCTCTGAGTGTGTTTAGCAAGGAACAATGTATGGGCAAAATACAACAATTAACTCAATCTAGTTAGTCAATAAACCAAAATTTTATTTCGATTTTTCATAAAATCCAAATTTACCGTATATATTCGAGTATAAGCCGACCCGAATATAAGCCGAGGCCCCTAATTTTACCCCCAAAAACTGGGAAAACTTATTGACTCGAGTATAAGACTAGGGTGGGAAATGCAGCAGCTATTGGTAAATTTCTAAATAAAATTAGATCCTAAAAAAATTATATTAATTGAACATTTATTTACAGTGTGTGTATATAATGAATGCAGTGTGTGTGTATGAATGCAGTGTGAGTGCAGTGGGTGTGTATGAGTGCAGTGGGTGTGTATGAGTGCAGTGGGTGTGTATGAGTGCAGTGTGTGTGTATGAGTGCATTGTGTGTGTATGAGTGCATTGTGTGTGTATATATTAATTTAATAGTTATATTATATTTTTAGTGCAGTGCGTATGAGTGCAGTGCGTATGAGTGCAGTGTGTGTGTGTGTATGAGTGCAGTGTGTATGAGTGCAGTGTGTATGAGTGCAGTGTGTGTATGAGTGCAGTGTGTGTATGAATGCACTGTGTGTATGAATGCAGTGTGTGCATGCAGTGTGTGTATATGAATGAAGTGTGAGTGTGTGTGATGCAGTGTGTGTGTGATGCAGTGTGTGTGTGATGCAGTGTGTGTGTGTATGTGTTGGTGGGGGTGGGCATTTTGATTGTTCTATTATTAATTTTATTCATTATTATTTTATTTTTAAATAATATTATTTTTTTTTTTATTATAATTTTTTTCGTCCCCCCTCCCTGCTTGCTAGCTGGCCAGGGAGGGGGGCTTTTACTCCCTGGTGGTCCAGCATTGGTAGTTCAGTGGGGGCTGTGGGGGCTGCAGAGAGCGTTACTTACCTGTCCTGCAGCTCCTGTCAGCTCTCTCCTCCTCCGCGCCGTCCGTGCAGCTCCCTCTGTCAGCTCCCAGTGTAAGTCTCGCGAGAGCCGCGGCTCTCGCGAGACTTGCACTGGGAGCTGACCGAGGTGCTGAACGGACGGCGCGGAGGAGGAGAGAGCTGACAGGAGCTGCAGGACAGGTAAGTAACGCTCTCTGCAGCCCCCACAGCCCCCCAGTCTGTATTATGGCAATGCAAATTGCCATAATACAGACTATTGACTCGAGTATAAGCCGAGTTGGGGTTTTTCAGCACAAAAAATGTGCTGAAAAACTCGGCTTATACTCGAGTATATACGGTACTTAAAGATGAAGTAGCTAAAGATATAACTTTGTGGTTATGTGTGTTTGTACCACAATAATATACAGATGGATTGCAGTAAATTAATTTACTGATTAAATCTACGGATTACCAAACATTAAAAAGTTATTGGCTACAAATATGTTTGAAAGTACCATTTTGCTTTATTGGATATATACTTATTATACTTTTAAATTATGTCATCACATACTTTGTTATAGTAAGAGTCTAATAAAGGGGGTTTTATGAACAGCTGCAGGCTATCTTTACTAACTGTGAGGGAGTTCATTTGTGAGAGGTGTCAGACTATAAGACATGACAAAAAAAAACACACAAAGAAAGAAAAACACATTTATTTATTTGAAAAGTCAAAGGATTCATTATGATTTAAAAGATGCATGTTCACATATGGATTGGGCTGACAAGGTAGTTGGAAGTGTTTCAAGATAAGGTGACACAGAAAAGATGGAAACAGACAAAAAATGAAATAAAAGAAAGCTAAAAGTGAATGAAAGTAATTTTAGCAAACTTTAACAAATGTAGAGTACCATACTATGTTGATGTGGAAATAGTCTACACTATATACAGCGGGGGTCTCATGACCCTATACACCTATACACAGCATGTGATGACCCTACAGTGTAACTCCACATTAGCCAATGATGTGAAGTGATTATAGTGCCTAGAGTGTCTCTTTAGTATGTTATTCAATTAATGAATACTAAGTCTAATCTAATAGCACCACTATATGGAAACATGTTCTTCAGCAATGCACAATGGCAAAGATTTTGTGTAAACCACTGTTAAATAGTATGATCCAAGGGCATAATGTTCCAATTAAAAGAATGGTAATGCAAAGAAAGCATAATTATTACCATTTCAATTAATATTCAGCATTTTGTGTTCCTATTTATATTTCATGAATAATCATTTAAAAGTGAATACATGAGGCGTGGCCTGACGCTTGAACCGCGTGGACGCATCTCTCTAGAGCTCCCGAGGTTCAGGCTGCAAGGAGCAAAAATAATCGACTTCCCAAGCTACTGATCTGCCCTGCTCCGAGCCCCCAGTGCAGAAATGTCCCAGCGACACAAATCGAAGCATTTAAAAGCAGATAAGGCATCCTTCTTTTTGCCGAAGTCTGCAACACCAAAATGCCGTGAAGGTCCAGACGCGATCCAAGATGGGGGCAAGACCCGCTCGTGGGAAGGCTCTTTATCGCCGATGGCCTCACATGAGTTACCACACGAAGACAACCCAGTTACAGAATCCCAAATGAGAGTTACCCTGGCAGAATTCATGGCTACGATGCAGGCAAATATCACGGCCCAATTACGCGGCCTATCTGCAGACCTCCGCAAGGAGATACATGACATAGTTCAGAGGACCTCCGAGGTGGACAACAGGCTGGATGACTTCACTGGGGCCCATAATGGCTTAGCTAACAAGCTACAAGAAATGGAAGAAACTATAACAGCACAGAATCTGAAACTCGCTAACATGGAAGACAGATTCAGGCGAAACAACATCCACATAAGAGGCATCCCTGAAACAGTCTTGGCTACAGATCTGCCAAATTACCTTATGGATTTATTTCAGGCCTTGAGGCCACAGATACACCTGGACCAGCTCATAGTGGACACAGCTCACCGGCTGAGAAGGCCAAACCATCTTCCACAAACGGCAGCCAGAGATGTGATCACCCGCATTCATTTTTTCAACGCTAAGGAGAAAATAATGAGAGTCTGCAGGCGCGGTGACCTACCTGTCCCCTATGGCAATAAATCTGATAGTTAAACCTGTGTTCAATTTCATAGTATTTATTGTGATGTTTTTAGAATAATTCATAAAGATAGTGGTATTTCATCAAAGTAACACAAAATTCATCCTATATACACCAGCTATATACATATATCTAGACACAGAATCCTCCTTTGTTCGACGAACAGTTCAAAGTCTGTATATCTGTACACGTTAATTGGTGATCTTAAGCGCAAAGAAAATAGAAAAACAAATGAGGAAAAAATCATGTGGAAAAATTAAAAAGTAAAATAATGGAAAAATAAGAAAAAAATAGGAAAAAATAGGAAAAATTAAAAAAATGAAAAAAATGGAAACAATGCAAAGTACTACAGTCCTGATTAATTGCAGTCCAGTATATAGTGCACTATATCTACCCCACTATCTGTGGGTTGATCTCACCAATGTCGTCTATTTCTTTATGCTGTATCATGTAGGTAGGTAGTGCTTGCAGATCTATCAGCCGCCACATTGACTTACCGCAAATCATTAACCTCCATCATGCAAGCCCTCCATATGCACGAGATAGCATTTCGGTGGGGATACCCGGTGAAGCTCCTCATCACAAGGCAAGGTTCAATGCACCAAGTATCCACACTGAAAGATGGCATCCAAAAATTGCAGAATTGGGGAATCACTCTCCCGAATGCTCCACCTGATGCTCCGGCCAGGACCCCCAGATTGCCTACAGAATGAACTACCACACAACCATGAGTTTGGATCACCAGGGATATTATATATGTTATATACTGAACCTCAGTCATGTCTGTCTGTAGTGTACAGTTTGCTTTATTGTTATATGACCTGTTATATACGTCATGTTTGGTTATCACTGAATTCACCTTGTTGGCTAGTGCCAGAGTCACCTACGGGCTAGATTTTGTCATTGCCCAACTGCATAACCCTCAACCTATACATAGTGAGGTGTTTCTTTTATTACCTGCAAACTTTTGCGTTCTTTATTAAAAAAAAAAGGTTTACCAAACACATTGTTTGCTATATTTTGACATATCTGGCTGATTTCATAGCCCCCTTGCCTCACTGGTTGAGCCACTCCATGCCACCACCCCCACACTTTGTGCCGCAATGCAGTGACACGTTTCAGCTCACTCTGGATGAGCTGTCATCTATCCTATATGTTCTCCAAGTTACTAACTCTGGTTTCCCTCTGAACTCCCCACCCCTCTTTCCCCCTCATTTGAACCTATGCACTACAAGATATGTAGAGCACTCTGAAGAGTGGCCCGTAAGCTGCCCTACAACCGTTACCCTAATTGTGACAAGGGAATACACCGCTCACCTCGAGGTCAGACACAAAGGTGCCCTGGTATCCCAGACTCGTCTCCCATAAAAAAGCTGACCGAAACATTCTACCCAGGTTCATACACATTTGGTACACTACTCTGCTGACAGAAGATAGCAACATACGCTACATAACATAATGTAAAAAATGTAATAAATAATGTGAAAGGTTTAAACACTCCTAATAAACAGAGACTGATTCTTCATGATCTCAGGAAGAGCAAGGCAGATGTGGTGTGTCTTCAGGAGACCCACCTCAACAGCCCTCACACGCCAAAGCTCTATACCAAATACTTCCCAATCCACTAAAACTAACGGAGTCTCGCTATTTATATACAGAGACCTTGCTTTCACACTACAGAGACACTTTATAGACCAACACACACACACAAACACTACATTAAAATATATGCATCTTGACATTGCCCACAAATACAACTTTGCAGTCACAAACCCTGACGGCAACAGTCTGACACTGTAAGTGCCAGAGCCCATGAGACAGTTATTCAAGGTCTGCACTCGACAGAGGAACAAACCGGACTCCTAGCAGGGGAATGAAAGTTTGCTTTTGTTTTATTTTTGTTTTTAAAACCATTATTTTTACATTAACAAAGCCCATATACACACACTACATTCGTACACCCCTAATATACCTCTATACAAATAGTGCACCCTCTATATGCATGCTATACTCCTATACACCTACACTTTATCACCTATAAACACACTACAACAACTTTACACACAGGCCCTAGATTCCAACGCACACTCTACAACTCACACATTCACGCACACTTTTATTTGCAACAATCTTTCTAATCCCTTTTTTAGGGTTACTAAAAATGGGAGGTTTTAAATAGTTAAAGGTATTGGATTTGGGGAAGTGGTCAGGGAGAGGTGTGGCCAGGAAGGGACGCTGTGAAGATTTTTAACCCACGGCATCACTCTGATTGGCTGGAGATCACGATACACTGACTTCACAGTCTGCAGATCGGCACACGTCAGTGCTGCAAACTGAAGGTGCTGGCTCTTTCCCGGGCAACCTGAGTGGAGGGGCCTTGCACTCAGCATCATAAAAGGCCATGAGGCTCCAGTCAGCGCAAGGCCTTAGGCGGCCACCTAAATCCCACTTGCTATTTTAAGATTATGGGCAGATTGTAATTATTTTATTTAAAAACACCACACCTAGGCAAAAAATAATGGGGGTCTAGTAAAAGTATATGATTGTATATTGCATAAGCCTGCCACAAGGTCAATGTACCCCATTCTTGGCAGGTCCTACAATCTGTGAGCAATAAAATCACTGTTGTAGTGAATGAGTGAGTGTGCTGAATTGTGTATTTTGTATGTTGTATAAATTGGCCCCTATAATATATGCATGTTCAGGTAATTGCAGCCCTAGCCATCTTTGGTTTCATTAATTTATATATTTGGGAGTCCAGGCCAACTCCTTGGTTTTGCACCCCTCCCTGTCACATTTGCCTCTTGCACGGGCCCTATTTAGCCTTGACCAGCAGAGAGTCCCAGGAGGAAGGATTTTCCAAGTAAGTGGTTTATCTCATAAGAGCAGGCATTAGGCTGCAATAGTAGGACCTGCCGAGAATGGAGTACATTGACATTGTGGCAGGCTTATGCAATATATGATCATATAATGTAACTAAACCCCCATTATTTTTTGCCTAGGTGAGGTGTTTTTTTTACATAAAACTATTACAATCTGTGAGCCTTAAAATTGCTGTTTAGTGAATGAGGTGCAGCCCTAGCCATCCTTGGTTTCGTTTATTGACTAATATATTGGACAACTAAGAGTGGGCAATTTATCATTATGTCAATCTCCATTTAGATATCAAGGGTTTTAAGTAAGGCTCTTTCACATCTCTCATACATCTCAGACTTGGACCATTCTGATGATATTAAAGTCCAGAGTCTGAGTACAAGTAGATGCTTTATAAGAGTCCTAAAGACAGGAGGGTAGCCATTTGGCTTGATTTATTCTTCATCCACTTCTGACCATCCTTTTTGATTTATTTATTTTACCTATAGAATTCCATTATGTAAGCATTTCTCATATTATTGTCCAGCTGATACTCCGGTTTCTGGTTTCTCTACCCAGCAACTAGAGTATCTTTATCAAGAATGAAGATATACATACAGTGGAACCTCGGAACTAAAACTTGATTCGTTCCAGAAGGCTGTCTGAGAGCCGATTTGCTAGAAGACCGAATCAAAATTTTCCATAAAAAGTAATGGAAATTAGATTAATCCGTTTTAGACCCCCATAATTACATAATTTTAACACAAATTTTATAGTTTAATAATACCTTAAATGCATAAAATCTTACAGAAAACCAATAAACACAATGTAAATGTGTGAAGAAACTACCCCTATTATTTGGGTACTTTTGTTTTTTCCTGTTCGATAGATAAATCTACCAAAAACCGACCACCACTCTGGCTCATTTACTTCAAAGACATTTGCCAATTTAGTGCTCTTCCTGTGTGGCCGGCCGTTCATATAGTCGAACGCCACATATAGGAGAAAACAGCGGTCATCTTGTTCGCACGAAAGGAGGCAGCGGTACTTGGTCGTCGAGTTTCTGGAACCAAAATCGGACACTCGACTTACTGAACGCTGGTCAAACTTTGCAAACACCTGCTTCCTTTCACCGACCAGACAGAAGAGTGCTATTCAGTAGTTTTCTTCCCAAGAACTAGGGGAACAAACGCTTATATGAGCTAAGGGGTACTATTTGTGGATTTGTTCATTTTACAGACTTCCCGATATAGACCGACCGCACAACCTAAACCCATGGAACTATTTCTGGGCAGGAGCCTTGTGTGCGGTCGGTCAAACTAAGACCTCCATGAAACTCTGAAACCCCTGAATTGATCTGGTTGATGTTTGGATATGTTGGTCACCATGATCAGGGCTATCAATGGATGTAACAGTTATGGGGATATTATGTGGTTTTGGGGTACTTTTGGGGTCTTATAAAATGTGTTTTTTCTGCCTGGAGATAATTGAGTTAATACAGTATCTGACTCAATTATCTCCCAGGCAGATAGGAGGGATTGCATGTTTGTACATGGGAGTGTCATATGTTTAAACACTGTTATTATTGGTCTAGGCACAGGGCTTGAGAGACACCAGCGCCACTCTCACTTTGTTACAGCCACACAAAGTTTGTGCTTAAGCCCGTACCAACAAGACAGTAGCTGTAAGGGTGGCAGGAGGCGCCATCCATAAATGTCCCACTGCCAGGGCGCTTCTCAACTGGGGTTCAGGAGACAAGCACCTAGAGGTGGGCATCATGAGAGATTTATGGATGGCGCCTTCTGCCACCCTTACAGCTACTGTCTTGTTGGTACGGGCTTAAGCACGAACTTTGTGTGGCTGTAACAAAGTGAGAGTGGCGCTGGTGTCTCTCAAGCCCTGTACCCAGACCAATCATAACAGTGTTTAAACATATGACACTCCCATGTACAAACATACAATCCATAAATGTCCCACTGCCAGGGCGCTTCTCAACTGGGGTTCGGGAGACAAGCACCCAGAGGTGGGCATCATGAGAGAACTACCAGCCGAGGTGTTATTGGGAAATGACTTGGGCTGTTTAACCTCCAAGCTCACGCACACCTACTCAGCAGAATCCTACCCAGTGACCACCAGAGCACAAGCCTGCAGGGGGGTGCCGGTGCACTCAGAGGAACTTTAGGTAGGATCTTTGATCCCTTCCCTAACCAAAGCCCCATCCCCATTCTGGGATGCTCCTCAAGGCTTTGAGCAACTGCAGAGAGCCGATCCCACACTAGAGAGGTATAGGAAGGAAGAAGCGTCTCCCAGAGGAGATATAGCCCAGGAAAGGTTTGAGTGGAACAAGGGGCTGTTATACCGAGTCACAGGGGGAACAGGAAGTGGGGCGGCGCAGATAACCAAACGACAGCTGATAGTGCCTGTAAATTTAGGGCTGAGCTATTCAGGCTAAGCCATGATATCCCTCTTGCAAGGCATCTGGGGCTCCGGAAGACTAAGGGCCGGTTAACCCAGACCTTCTTTTGGCCAGGGATTACACAGGACCTGAAGAATTACTGCAGGATGTGTGACACTTGCCAAAAGACCGGGAGAAGGGGTGATCGCCAGAAGGCCAAGTTACACCCGTTACCCATTATTGAGGAACTCTTCCACCAAGTAGCGGTAGTTCTGATAGGCCCCCTCAGCAAACCCAGCACCTCCGGGAAGAGCTACAATCTCACGGTAGTAGACTATGCGACTAGGTACCCAGAGGCTGTAGTTCTTTCTATTATAAAGGTTGAGACTGTGGCCGAGGCTCTAGTAAAATGTTTTACAAGGAAAAGGGTTTCCCAGGGAGATTTTGTCTGATCAGAAGACTCAATTTACCGCAACTGTGACCCGACAGTTATGGCAGAGTTGTGGAGTGAAACCCGTGTTCAGCTCTCCCTATCAATCCCAGACGAACGGGCTCTGTGAACATTTTAATGGCATGCTTAAACAAATACTTAAGACGTTCACAGCCTCCTGTCAGCACTGGGAAAGATTTATTCCCCACCTTATGTTTGCCTACTGTGAAGTGCACCAGGTGTCTACCGGGTTCTCCCCCTTCGAACTCCTTTACGGGAGAAAAGTCCGGGGACCAGTACACCTCATACGGGAACACTGGGAGGGTAACACAGAAGATGGAGGAGTACCTATTGTACCCTATGTTCTGGGTAGTGGAGCGTATAAGCGACACTACCTACAAGGTAGGTAAATGTTCAGATGAAAGGATATGGAGAGCCTTTCATGTGAACATGCTCAAACCTTACTTTGAATGGGTAGAAGACGCAGCGGCTGTATGTGCCCCATCGTTTGAGGATAGCGAGGGCCTTCCCCTACCTGACTTGCTCGCAACCACCTCCAGAACAATCGACCAAGTCAGCCTAGGCGAAAAATTGACCCAAATAGAAAAGTAAGAGACCTTTCAGCTACTTCAGGGATACCAGGAGATGTTCTCCGTCATACCCAGGTATACCTCCGCTGTGGTGTCGAGACCCAGGGAGAAACCCCACTACGATAACAATCTTATCCCTGAGGCAGTTAGAGAAAATATGCTAGTAGAGATACAGGAAATGCTAAACTTGCAGTCATTGAACCCTCCCAGAGTCCTTGGTCTTCGCCTGTAATGCTGGTACCCAAGCAAGATGGCACAACTCGCTTTTGTGTCAACTACCAGAGGCTTAACGACAGGACAGTAACCGACGCCTACCCTATTCCCGGAATAGATGAGTTATTAGACCGTATGACTGGGGGGAATTACTTGACTACCCTGGATTTGTGCAAAGGATTTTGGCAGATCCACCAGGAGCCAACGGCCATTCCTAAGTCTGCATTCGTTACCCCATTCGATCTATACCAGTTTAAGGTTATGCCCTTTGGGATGAAGAATGCCCCAGCTGCCTTTAAGAGAATGGCTGATAGGCTCCTGGAGGGATTTCAGGACTTTGCATGTGCATATCTAGATGATATTGCCGTCTACAGCCGCACTTGGGGAGACCATCTGGAGCACCTGTACAGGGTACTGAAGATAATTTGGGCAGCGGGGCTTACTCTGAAGCCTGATAAGTGCCACGTTGGTATGGCCAAGGTACAGTATCTCAGCTATAGGGTAGGGTCACGCAAACATAGACCTGAACCTGCTACGGTAGAAGCTATCGCCAACTGGCCACAACCCCGTACCAAGACTCAGGTACTAGCGGTCCTAGGAACAGCAGGCTACTACCGCAAATTTGTCCCCGAGTACAGTGCCCTGGCCAAACCTCTCACAAACCTAACCAAAAAGACCTGGTCACCTGGTCCCTGGAGTGTGCGGCTGCTTTTCAGCAACTCAAGACAGCACTGAGCGAGGCTACCCCAAACCATACTAAACAATTTGTCATCAGGGGACGACAGGATGGAGCACCCAGTGGCATATCTCAGCCAGAAACTATTACCTAGAGAGGTCAGTTATGCCACCGTGGAGAAAGAATGCCTAGCTTTTGTATGGGCATTGAAGAACTTGCAGCCATACCTCTACGGTCAACCCTTCATGCTCTTGACTGACCATAACCCCCTTATTTGTCTGAACCTAGTTGCTGGAGACAATCCCCATTTGTTACGCTGGAGCCTGGCCCTGCAACCCCACTATTTCACAATGCAGGCAAAAAGAACGGAAATGCTGATGGTTTATCTCAGCAAATGGAATTGGAACCTTGACTGACTTCCCCGGACATCTCCAAGCCAACCCGGCAGGATATAGGCGGGTATGCCGACCCATGGAACTAGGGGGGAGCAATGTGAAGAAACTACCCCTGTTATTTGGGTACTTTTGGTTTTTCCTGTTAGGTAGATAATACTACCGAACATGACTACCCCTCTGGCTCATTTACTTCAAAGACATTTGACAATTTAGTGGTCTCCCTTGTTCGCACGAAAGGAGGCAGCGGTACTTGGTCGTTGAGTGTTTAGAACCAAAATCGAACACTCGACTTCCCAAACGCTGGTCAAACTTTGTGAAAACCTGCTTCCTTTCACCGACCATCCAGGAGAGCGCTATTTGGTAGTTTTGTTCTGACAAACTAGGGGAACAAACGCTGCCTATGAGCCAGGGGTACTGTTTGTGGATTTGTTCGTTTTACAGACTTCCTGAAATAGACCGACCGCACAACCTAAACTCATGGAACTATTTCTGAGCAGGAGCCTCTTGTACAGTCGGTCAAACTAAGACCAAAGAAAAAAAAAGTTACCTGCGCTCTCTCCCTAATCCCTATGCATATTTAGGCAAATGGAGCTCCATTTGTCTAAATATACATAGGGATAATGGAGAGAGCGCAGGTAACTTTTTTTTCTTTGTTTTTTTACTATATATTGGGGCTGATGTGTACTGTAGTCGTTGCTGCCGTGATGGGAGTGATGGGAGTGAGTGCAGGACTTATCTTTTTGTATTTGTGGTCAAACTAAGACCTCCATGAAACTCTGGAACCCCTGAACTGATCTGGTTGAGTTTTGGATATGTTGGTCACCCAGATCAGGGGTCAGGGGATGTAACAGTTATGGGGATATTATGTGTGTTTGGGGTACATTTGAGGTCTTATAAAATATGTGTTTTTTCACCCTGGAGATAATTGAGTTAATACAGTATCTGACTCAATTATCTCCCAGGCAGAGAGGAGAGATTGTATGTTTGTACATGGGAGTGTCATATGTTTAAACACTGTTATGATTGGTCTAGGCACAGGGCTTGAGATACACCAGCGCCACTCTCACTTTATTACAGCCACACAAAGTTCGTGTTTAAGCCCATACTAACAAGACAGTAGCTGTAAGGGTGGCAGGAGGCGCCATCCATAAATGTCCCACTGCCAGGTCTTGGACTTTTTACTGCAGTTCCCCACAAGGTCCCTGTGGGAGTGCCCCTTGCATGGGGATTGTCATAAAAGGCCAAGTGTGGCACCATTAAAATTATTCCTGTTACACCCTTCCTCTAGTTTTGACTGATGTTTGGGTACCTGTCTACTTTGCTGGGAGAATATACTGGGAGGCTGTCATTCGTTTGGAGAAGCGTTCGAACCAACACCCGAACAGCGAGCTATAATCACTCAGGCTCTAGCAGTTTGGGAGAAAATAGGCAAACGGGTATCTGCTATACCAGCATTCATTACAAAATGAAATTAAAATGTATCTTCACTTTACCTGTCAGCTCTGTTTGCTGACAGAATGGAGCTGTTTGCTGACAGAATGGAGCTCTGTTCACTGACAGAATGGAGTTCTGTTCGCTTTGTCTAGTGCTAGGTGTCAGGGTACCTGAGGCCTCTACCTCTAAGGGAGGTAGAGACTTGGTGGTTTGTCCGTCCAGGCGAGCTGTTTCCTTCGTTCCTCGCGGTTCATCCAGTCACTTAAACACCGGCCGCGAGGAATCCACGTCCTTTTCTAGCAGGACGCTCAATACGTGACGTCATGACGCTATTACGAGCGACCTGTCACTCAAGTGTCCGATATCCAATCGGTACTTGTCAGAGGCGTGCTTACCATCCAGAGCCAGGGTATTTAAGCTTACTTCTCTCTTCTGCTCATTGCCCTGTCGTGGTTCTAGCTTGTCTAGTCACTCAGTGCTCTGGTATTCTAGTTTGCTCTATTTGGTTTTGACTCGGCTTGTTGTACTACCCTGCTTCTCTGTTATCCCTTGACCCGGCTTGTCTCTCGCTTATCTGTCTTCTCGTTCCCTCGACCTCGGCTTGTCTCTGACTATTCTCTATTACTCTCGGTACGTTAGTCCGGCCATTCTAAGGCCCGGTATACGTACCTTTCCACTCTTTGTACTCTGCGTGTTGGATCCCTGTCCCGATCCTGACATTACGACAGGGCCAATGGATCCTGCAGGTACAAACAGTCAGCTTGGTTCTTCGGATCCCAGGTTTGACGCCATGGAGCATAGAATGGATCAGATGGCTTTGGCACTACAGGCACTTTTGTCTCGTGCTAATAATCCACCTGAGGAGACACGTACTCCTTCTATTTCTCCTGCAGTCTCAGGTCTAGAGGTAGCCACTGTAGGTGCTTCTTCCCGTATTACCCCACCAGTACGTTATGGCGGGTCACCGGAGAAGTGTCGTGGCTTTCTGAACCAGATTAGCATCCATTTCGAATTACAACCCCGCTCTTATCCTACAGATAGAGCGAAGGTTGGATTTATTATTACTTTACTCATTGAGAAAGCTCTGAGATGGGCCAATCCTTTATGGGAGAATGATAATCCACTAGTCTATAATTATAATGCCTTTGTAGCTGCGTTTAGAAGAACTTTTGACCCTCCTGGTAGAAAGGTCAATGCAGCTAGATTACTGTTGCGCCTTAGACAGGACAATCGAACACTTGTGGATTATGCACTAGAGTTCAGGTCCTTGGCGGCAGAAGTTAAGTGGAACGAACAGGCTTATATAGATGTGTTTCTGAATGGGTTATCAGATGTAATTCTTGACGAGGTCGCTACTAGAGAACTCCCTGAGAATTTGGAGGATTTAATTTCTTTTATATCTCGTATTGATGAACGCTTAAGAGAGAGGCAGAACACTCGAGATAGGACCCGTAGACCCTCCTTAAATTAGTGCCTACCTTTCAAAATTCTGAGTTCGAGGACTTACGTATCCCTGAACCTATGCAGATAGGCAGTACTCATCTCACAGAGAGGGAGAGACAGTACAGGAGAAGGGAGGGTTTATGTATGTATTGTGGAGTCAGAGGTCATTTACGCCTAAATTGTCCCAATCGTTCGGGAAACGCTCGCACCTAAGTTTCTCTAGAGGACAGGCCTTGGGTGTTTCTACTTTGTCCTCTATTCACAACTACAAAGAGCTCAGGCTTCTGTTACCTGTTTCTTTAAAGTGGGAGAAGGGAGTAGTTAAGACTATGGCACTAATCGATTCTGGAGCTGCGGAGAGCTTTATAGATCAGGGTTTTGCTGCCAAGCATGCTATTCCATCCCAGTTAAAAGAGACACCACTGGCTGTTGAGGCCATTGATGGTAGACCGTTACTTGAGCCTGTTATTTTCCATGAGACCATACCGATTAACTTAACTGTTGGCATCCTACATAGAGAGGACATATCCTTACTGCTCATTTCTTCTCCGTCTATTCCCGTAGTCCTGGGGTACTCCTGGTTGAGGAGACATAACCCTATTATTAATTGGGAGTCAGGGGAGATAGTTTCGTGGGGACAGAATTGTCAAGAAAAATGCTTGCGGAAGGTCTCACCTCTCGGATTAACCAACACATCGGCTAACTCTGACAATCCTACAGAGACACAAATTCCGCCTCAGTATCTAGATTTAAAGGCAGTATTTGACAAAAAGAAAGCCGATACCTTACCCCCACACAGGTCCTTTGATTGCAAAATTAACCTACTCCCTGGTACCATGCCCCCCAGAGGTCATGTATACCCATTATCTACGAAAGAGAACTCAGTTCTAGAGGAGTATATTCACGAAAATTTAGACAAGGGATTCATTAGGAGGTCCTCCTCCCCTGCCGGGGCTGGATTTTTTTTTGTTCAAAAGAAGGATGGTTCTTTGAGACCTTGCATTGATTATCGAGGCCTAAATAAGATAACCATTAAAAATGCCTACCCGATTCCCTTGATCACCGAACTCTTCGATCGTTTGAAGGGCTCTACAATTTTCACCAAGTTAGACCTCAGAGGGGCATATAACTTGGTGAGAATCCAGCAGGGACATGAGTGGATGACGGCTTTCAATACTCGCTATGGCCACTATGAATATACAGTCATGCCTTTTGGGTTATGCAATGCTCCAGCTGTTTTCCAGGATCTGATAAATGAGGTCCTTAGGGAATTTCAGCAAGATTGCGTCATTGTATACCTAGATGATATACTTATACATTCTAGTGAGATTGAAACTCATCACAAGCAAGTCAGGAGGGTTTTGCACAAGCTTCTCCAGCATGGCTTGTACTGCAAGTTGGAGAAATGTAGCTTTGATCAAACCCAGGTAACCTTTCTCGGCTATGTGATCTCTGGGGAAGGATTTAAGATGGATCCGGATAAACTCCAGTCCATTCTAGAGTGGCCTTTACCCAAAGGTCTTAAAGCCGTACAGAGATTTATTGGTTTTTCCAATTATTATAGGCGCTTTATTAAGGGCTATTCTTCAATTATCGCACCTATCACTAATATGACCAAACAGGGGGCTGATACTAAGAATTGGACTACTGAAGCTCTTCTTGCGTTCAAAACTCTCAAGGAGCTTTTCGCTTCCGCTCCAATTTTAGTTCACCCCGACACTTCCCTGCCTTTTCTACTTGAGGTAGACGCATCAGAGACTGGTTTAGGTGCTGTCTTATCTCAAAGGTTGGGTGTTGATAAACCATTACATCCATGTGGATTTTTCTCTAAAAAATTGTCCGGTACTGAGAGCAGATATGACATTGGTGACAGAGAATTACTAGCGGTTATCAAGGCTTTGAAAGAGTGGAGACATTTATTGGAAGGTACTTTACATCCCGTTACCATTCTAACAGACCACAAAAACTTGTCTTATATCGGAGAGGCCAAGCGTTTGTCGTCCAGGCAGGCTCGTTGGTCGTTGTTTCTTACCCATTTCAATTACGTTCTGACTTACAGACCTGGCTCAAAGAATTCTAAAGCCGATGCGCTATCTCGCCAATTTGAGCCTTCTGTTTCAGTTGAACCACTTTTGTCCTCCATTGTACCCAAATGCAATATTATTGCTAATACCAGTCTTAAAATTCATTCTCCGCTACTTGACCAGATCCTGAAGTCACAACATCTAGCTCCCGGAGACACTCCTGAGGGAAGAAACTTTGTTCCTCCTGAACTTCAACTGGAGCTCTTACAATGTTTTCACGAAAGTAAAATAGCTGGTCATCCTGGTATTCGCAAGACATACTCTCTGATATCCAAGGATTTCTGGTGGCCTTCACTTCGAAAAGATATTGAGGAGTTCGTCGCAGCTTGTGAGACTTGTGCCAAGACTAAACTACCTCATGCATCTCCATGTGGCCTGTTACACCCCTTGGACATTCCTGAGAAACCTTGGTCCTGTCTGTCCATCGACTTTATCGTTGATTTACCTGCTTCCAAGAGACAGACTGTTATTCTCACGGTGGTGGATAGATTTACTAAGATGGCTCATTTCGTGCCATTACCCAAACTTCCGACTTCTCCTGAATTGGCGGAGATTTTTGCGAGAGAGGTTTTTCGCCTACATGGGATTCCTTCGGAGATTGTTTCTGATAGAGGTTCTCAATTTGTCTCACGTTTCTGGAGATCCTTTTGTTCTCAAATGGGCATCAAATTGAACTTCTCCTCTGCCTATCACCCTCAGTCTAACGGAGCTGCTGAACGTACCAATCAAAAGATCGAACAGTATCTGCGTTGCTTTGTTTCCGAACACCAGGACGATTGGGTCGGTCTGATTCCTTGGGCGGAGTTCGCACACAATAACCTTGTTTGTGATTCAACTCGCTCTAGCCCTTTCTTCATGAACTATGGCTTTCATCCCTCGATTTTTCCTTCGGTTTCCTCTTCTCAGGGGATACCGTCGGTTGATGATCATGTCGCCAACCTGAAGAAATTATGGGATCAGACTCGGCAAATTCTATTACATAGTTCTTCGTTGTTCAAGAAACACGCTGACAAACATAGAAGAGCGGCTCCTGTTTTTGTTCCTGGGGATAGGGTATGGTTGAGTACTAAGAATATTCGCCTAAAAGTCCCATCTATGAAATTTGCTCCTCGCTACATAGGTCCTTACAGGGTTCTCACTCGTATCAATCCGGTTGCGTATCGCCTTGCTCTGCCACCTGCCTTACGCATTCCTAACTCTTTTCATGTATCCTTGTTGAAACCTCTTATTTGCAACAAATTCTCCTCTAAGGTCTCCTCGCCTCGCCCTGTTCAGGTGGAGGGTCGGGAGGAGTACGAGGTCAGCTCCATCATTGATTCCAGAATCTCAAGGGGAAAATTGCAATATCTGGTCAACTGGAGGGGATATGGTCCTGAGGAGAGGAGTTGGGTACCTCAGGAGGATGTTCATGCTTCTCGCCTTCGCAGAGCATTTCACCTCCGCTTCCCATCTCGCCCCGGTTCCTTCCGCCCGGTGGGCGTATCTGAGAGGGGGGGTACTGTCAGGGTACCTGAGGCCTCTACCTCTAAGGGAGGTAGAGACTTGGTGGTTTGTCCGTCCAGGCGAGCTGTTTCCTTCGTTCCTCGCGGTTCATCCAGTCACTTAAACACCGGCCGCGAGGAATCCACGTCCTTTTCTAGCAGGACGCTCAATACGTGACGTCATGACGCTATTACGAGCGACCTGTCACTCAAGTGTCCGATATCCAATCGGTACTTGTCAGAGGCGTGCTTACCATCCAGAGCCAGGGTATTTAAGCTTACTTCTCTCTTCTGCTCATTGCCCTGTCGTGGTTCTAGCTTGTCTAGTCACTCAGTGCTCTGGTATTCTAGTTTGCTCTATTTGGTTTTGACTCGGCTTGTTGTACTACCCTGCTTCTCTGTTATCCCTTGACCCGGCTTGTCTCTCGCTTATCTGTCTTCTCGTTCCCTCGACCTCGGCTTGTCTCTGACTATTCTCTATTACTCTCGGTACGTTAGTCCGGCCATTCTAAGGCCCGGTATACGTACCTTTCCACTCTTTGTACTCTGCGTGTTGGATCCCTGTCCCGATCCTGACACTAGGAGGCCGAAGCGTTACCAACAAGGTTAATACTGTGGGATTTTGTTCTAACACCGAGTTTTGTTTTAATACCGAGACATTTTTTTTCTCAAATATTTAGTTTGAATACCTAATTGTTTGAGTACGGGAACGTTTTAGAACCGAGGTTCCACTCCATCTATCTATCTATCTATTGCTATATATAAAAAAAACAATAATTAAAATAAATGTTACATGCATGTTTAAATTCTTACAATTACAATTTGAAGGACCTGCCTGACAACCCAGGCATAAAGAAACAGTATAACCTGCACTCGAGTTCCGCATGCATATTCCGGCCTGCCACCAAGTAGGTGCTCCATGTAAACTGAATCCACCAATGCAATATCAAAGAAGAGAAACACAGGCAGCACTCCAGAATAATGAAAGTACCTCACCACCTCACCAAAAAAATTATTGTCGCACTTATTTTTTGGTGAGGTGGTGAACCCCCCAAAAACCTTACCATTATTATCCTGGAGTGCTGCCTGTGTTTCTCTTCTTTATACCCAGGCATGAAGTCTTGAGAATTAATTTGCAAGCCCCTTTTTTAACCTGTAACTTTCCAAGACACTTTGATTTTCACCATGTTGAATACCCTTGGTTGTCTACTTTTAAAAATAGTATGCCATGATGGGGTTAATTTCCATTCCTGTGCTGCCATGTGGTCTCAAATGCAACATAAGCCCTGTAAACCGATCTGGCAAACTAAAAATGGGCAAGCCCAATATTGACCTTGTAACTTTAACCTGTTTATGGGGGTAGTTGTACTCAGGAGACTTTGCTGAACACAAATATGGGTGCTTTAAAATGTATCACGATGATGATACTGTAAGTGAATGTGCAGTTTTTCTGAGAAAAATGCAAAAAACAAATGTGAATGTTAAATTTGGCCTGTGTTTGTTACTAAGTGGCTATTAAAAAAGACTGTATATACCACATTTGCAATACATTGGGTTGTCAATTTTGCAAATGGTATGCCATCATAGGGGTAGTTCTCATTCCTGGGCTTCCATAAGGCAGCATAACCAATCTGGCATATTTTAGTGTGTACAAAATAAAATGGGCAAGCCTTATATTGTACCCTGTAATGTTTAAAAACACCATAAAACCTTTGGGGGGGGGGGGGGGGGTGATGTTGAACTTGTGAGACATCATTAGTGAAAAGGCACCTTTTTTGTGAAAATTGCAAAAATCAAATATGAACACTACATTTTGCCAGGGTTTGTGAGTAAGTGGCTACTAAAAAAGACTGGGCACAACCAATTTGCTATACCCTGGGTTGTCTACTTGTGCAAATGGTATGCCATGATGGGGTTAATTTTCATTCTTGGGCTGCTATACGGTCTCAAACGCAGCATAACCTGGCAAAAAAGAAATCTGGCAAATTTCAATGTGTATAAATTGAAAAAGTTTATATAAAAAGTATATTTGACCCTGTAGCTTTCCAAAACACCATACAACCTGTACATGGGGGTACTATTGTAATTGCGAGAACTAAAAAAATACAATTTCTTAATTTCTCACACTTTTTTGATTTTATTTAGATAAAATTATGTTTCATATATAAATATTTGATGTGAAATGAAAGCCCTGTTTCTCTTGAAGAAAATTAAATATAATAACAGTGAGTGCACTTAATATGAAAGATGTAAATTATGGTTGAACAGACACATAGCGCAAATTCCAGATTTTGCTTTGATTTTATTTTGATCAGAACTTATACAATTTCCTCCATTCTTAAGGGGTTGATCCAGAGGCATAACTATAAATCACCAGGCCCAGGAGCAAAAATTGCCCTGGCTCCCCCATGTGTTTCATCCTCCCCACCAGCTCCTCAATGTGTCACTTCCCCCCCAGCCCTTTCATGTGTTGTAATGATTATAAATGTTCTATTATTGTGTTCCCATTCATGTGCAATAACGTATGATACCTATAGGGGGTGTAGTGAGCTATGTGACATTAACCCCTTAAGGACACATGACATGTCTGACACGTCATGATTCCATTTTATTCCAGAAGTTTGGTCCTTAAGGGGTTAAGAGCAAGAAGATGGCTGCTGCATATTTAATGAGACGTGCTTTAGGGAGGAAGTGACCTATAGGTGGCCTAGTGAGCACTGTGACATCGAGTGAAAAAAGATGTCTGCCGCATAGTCAATGAGACATGTGCTTTAGGAAGGTATCGAAAATTCTTAAGTCACTTCCTTTCACAATTGACCACATGTAGTATCCGCCTCCTAGAGATGACAATTAGGTATTGGTTAGGTTACCTCTGTGGGTGGATACTAGATGGGAGGTTATTTAAGGGGTTACCAGTAACTAGAGAGCAGTTTCATGACTGGGTCGGAAGAAGCCAGGTGTCTTTAGAGGTGCCCATGTAAATCCATTTAACATGTGGCAAGGAACTCACCTCATTGTTATGTGTGTTATGCTGATTCGATTATCCTGTGTAAGCTGCTGAATCTCCATGAATAGAGCTAAGTAGATTTCTTACCTGAATGTATTGTTTATAGCAGTGTGTGTTTTTAAAGTATTTGTTTTTTTGTGCTTGATAATTTGTATTCCCAGTAACGTTTTGTTTATACTTTCATCAAAACTTTGCCTCTTGTCTGTTCTTTCAAGATATTCACTAATATTTATGTGATTGACCAGTATACCTCTTATTATTTTATCTGTGGTATTATTTCATATTAATGAAATTCAGAACTTCATAAATATAAAGAAATGTAATTTACCATTACATGTGTCAAGTTCTCTTACACCCCAGCTCTTCAATGTGTCTCATTCCCTCTTACCCTTCCAGCCCCTCCATTTGTAGCATTCTCTCTCCCCCACCCAACCCTTCATTTGTCTCACTTACTTTATAACCCCCGAGCCCCTCTATTTGTCTCATTCTCTCTCTCACCCCTCTCCCTCTCCTCTCCTGTACCTTCCGACTCTGTGATTAGTGTGGTCGAGCGGTACCTGGTCTGACAGGAAGTGCTCTCTCACTGAGCACCTACCATCAGACCGCAAACTGCTTGGCCATGCTACTCACAGAGACTGGCAGGAAGGGTGCTTCACAGCACACTGGGTTAAGCTGTAGTCGTTCTTGTGACTCTAGTGTTACTTTAACCTCTTCACCTCCACAATCTTCCCACTGTCATGGCTTGGTAGAAAAGCCTCCCTGTTTACATAACATTTTAGTGTAGTGTACAACGCCATTTCCAGTTGTTTTTTGAAGAAGCTGACTTTGTCAGACTAATTGAAAGCTTATGCATATTAGATGTTCAACTCTATCGTATAATCAGTATCTATTATTTCACGAGAGGAATATAATTATTTTTTTGCTAATGTGAACAGCATAAAGGTTATGTTTATTTTCATTAATATCAACTCAACATCTGATTGAAACTGCACAGTCATCCCTGCAGTTTTCAAGAATACCAAGGCTGTTTCTATGCTATTTTTAAGTTGTCAAGGCAATGTCAATCAGTGGTCCACTCAGTGAAGCATGCAAGTCAAATTAGTGTCATGTATTCACTGTATATTAACTGTATGAATATAAAGACAGTTTGCATGCTTAGATTATTACATTTTTTCCTAGTATCTTTTCTTGATATTTAGGAAATTGATCTAATTTAAGTTATAAAGGAAGTATAAATATATGAAATAACATTATATGAAAAGCACAATTTTCAATTAGATCCAATTTCTCTACAAGAATCCAAAACATACTTACAGTTTGTGATTTCAAACAAAAATATTAACTCTATATAAATAGTTCATCATATTTCACTTTCATAACATAAACAGAATACACATCATACACATATTAAAAACATAGGTATGATATACAAAAACCAACAAAGGGGCAAATTAAAGGATGCTATAGGCACCACAATAACTTAGCTTAATGAAGCAGTTTTAGTATATAGATCATGCCCCTGCAGTCTCACTGTTCAATTCTCTGTCATTTAAGAGTTAAATAATACTGTATATATTCTTGGGAGATTTTAGATAATTAATATATCTATATTTATCTCTATTGGTTGAATAGCTCGTCATCAGATTTTCATTTTTCAAGATGCACAACTTTGAAGGTACTTGCTTTTTTTATTGTTTTCAATAGTTTAAAGGAAAAACCCAAAGGACTTTTACAAAATGACTGTACAATTACAAGAATCATACAATTTTCCATTCAGTGTACATTAATAAGGTTGCATAGTTTTCAGGTATTACATTCCATGTTGCAATTTCGTTATTACCAATGTTACTAGGTTTTGCGGAGTTGACATGTAATCAGTATGTGATTCAATATGTATGATCTACTTTGATATAGACAGAAACAAAGACATTAATATAAACCTAAACCAGGTGATGGCAACCTCTGGCATGTGTGCCACTCACGGTATGTGGTGTGTGTCATGAACGCATGCTACTCCAAGAGTGTGCATGACGTAGTTGTGGTGGGGAAAGAGCTAAAGTTCACTATTTCTCGGCACTAGACCGAAAATAATGATAAAATCCCCCTTAACACCATCCACACATAAACATAATATTTAAATATTATTATTTTAACACTGCCACCATCAAGACAATTTATAAATGGGGTACCTTGGTCCCCCAGGTAGCTTAATACTAAAAACCCACCAAAAACAACTTAACACAATACCTATGCTATTGCAAAACACACATTAATTAGTCTCTTCAGGTAACCAGACAAAGGCAGAATTTAATAAAGAAACATTTATTATGAGCAAAAAATAGTCACAGTGCATATAAAAATGTAAATGACAATCAAATTAGTTACACCAACAGCAGATAAAAACAAATTGGATAAAATAACAGAAGTCCTAATCACTTACTCCTTAGGTTTTCAAAGTAAAGCTTCTGCCCAGGGGGTCTCTGGCAAAGAAGATGGTGACTCACTCAAAATTAGATTTTGGCCCCAAGCAAGTACAATACACATATCAGTATCATTGGATGAGTGCGGGAGACTGTCCAGCACCCTGTTGATTACAAATCCTGGCCCAAAGGTGGAGATAAGGCATACCTATAGAGACAATAAGTGACCACCCCCTTGTGTTCCAGACTAACATCAATCCAAATGGAAACATTTGGATCTATTCCCTTTTATGTATGTGCCACAGCAATAATAATTGCATCTATGAATGTGTTACCATTTTCCCATTCCATAGATATTCCATAGATATTTCACACTTCTTACTTGTGACCCAATATAGCGGACATTACAATCCCCAACAGCATAAGTTCCGCAACAAATGTTTAGGCTTGATTAGAAGACTGTGCTTGACCCATTCTAAATATAATAAAAATAAGGCTTAATTATTAATCTGAGGATAAGTATTAATGTTTATTTTGGATATGATAATGGTACACAAGGCTACTGGTTATTAACATATGAACATATTAACATATGAAAGGACCCTCCTAAGGAAGAATCTAGACATATGGCAAATTAGAGAGTTAGTTTATATTTAAACCAGACTTCCAGGCCACTTATGTGTGACTTCTCACACCTTACACTGTTGGGGTCTGATGTGGTCCAAGCTTCAAAGAGGAATTTAGCCTGTAAACCTTCTGCCCTCCCATACAATCAAATTAACCCCCGTTTGGAATTGACAATACCACCTTTACCAAACAGACAATTAATATATGTACTACACAAATTACAATAAATGACAATATTCCATAGTGCAACAAGGCTGCCAATTTTTCATACTCAAAGTGAAAGTCGAGGACTTTATGGCTTTTCTCCGTGGTGAAACTTCCAACATCACATAGATTGAAAGTGTGACCTGGAGTTCTGTATGTCAGAGTATAGCTCTGCTCCCACCTTAGCTCCAGAGTGGCAATTAATGATGTCCACTACTGTCTTTCCCTGCTGTGTGTGATGTGATTGGCGTTATTACTAAGTGCAGCTGTTCACACTTTGGAACCAATCACATACAACTCCACCTGATAAAATGAAGATAAGATAAAAACAAATAGTGTGTAAATAAGTATGTGATAAATGTAATCACTGTAAATTACCAGGAGTCTTTACACCATAACAGGGCTATTGGTTGAGACTGTCAGTTGAGCACTCTTAGTCAATCACTGTACTAATCTCTGGTATGAACTGGTATGGCGAGAGGTGAAAGGGACACTATAGTCACCAGAACAACTACAGCTTATTGTATTTGTTCTGGTGAGTAGAATCATTCCCTTCAGGCTTTTGTCAGTAAACACTGTCTTTTCATAGAAAATGCAGTGTTTACATTACAGCCTAGTGATAACTCCACTGGCCACATCCCAGATGGCTGCGAGAGGTGTTTCCTGGGGTGGCAATGCTGCAGAGTGTGCAGTACTGTCATTCAGTGTC
The DNA here is from genome assembly GCF_036172605.1 of Pelobates fuscus. Taxonomy (NCBI): domain Eukaryota; kingdom Metazoa; phylum Chordata; class Amphibia; order Anura; family Pelobatidae; genus Pelobates; species Pelobates fuscus. Next base: position 231,801,954 of record NC_086319.1, on the reverse strand, counting down.
TCCACCCTCTCTATGCAGACACTAAACTTTCCTCATAGAGATGCAATGATTCAATTCATCTCTATGAGGAGATGCTGATTGGCCAAGGCTGTGTTTGACTTGTGTTGGCTCTGCCCCTGATCTGCCTCCTTGACAGTCTCAGCCAATCCTATGTGAAAGCATTGTGATTGGCTCACATAATTACTTTGGATGATATTATCTGTAAGCAGTCAGATCAGGGGCAGAGCCAGCAGCAGACTGCAATAAAAGTAACATTTTGGTAAATTCAGGGAGGCAATGGGAGCCAGGGGGGGCTAAATGGTGGTTTTAACACTATAGGGTCAGAAATATATGTGTGTTCTAGTCTCCCCCCACATCATCATTAGAGGCCAGGCTTCGAGAGACCAAGTTTCTCTGCTAAATGGTGAGTAAACTATTTAGTAATAATGTGGATCTTGGCACACACATTCCAGGAAACATTATGACTTAAATATGTGGTTATGGCGCCTACAGTGTTCTTTTAATTACTGTGTGATTAGGGATATAATCAACATCCAAAAATTATATTTGTACTTACCCTATTTTTTTTTTAAATACTTTATTTTTTCCGTGCATATAGGCTTAACAGAAATGCTTGTGGTACCCCAAAGGCATTCCACTCGCTTACATCAATGACATTTGTTACAGTGGGGTATACAGTGACATGTGCACATTTTTATATTTAAAGTGAAAATAAGTAATGATAAAACATGGGTAATAGTAAAACATGAGTAGAACAGGTGCATTAGGAATAATGTACAAATAATAGGGGATGATCTGCTAAATTAAAGATGAAAAAAGAACATAGCGTATAACTGTGTATATGAATGAACCATAGGTGTAAAACTGGCCACTCACACTTTCACTGAAGTTAAAAAGCCTTTAACATAGATTTATTTTTTTCAGCATAGATGCCTTTTCCAAATCAATTCTTCCTTCTATATTCAATGTCTCATAGACCAGATGGGATGTATGTGCTCAGGAAAAAATATGCAATACTATTGTAGTGCACATTCAAAAGTATAATAAAAATAAATTTAATAACTTACATCATAGTATAAAACAAAAGGTGTAATCTCTCTGTCACCACCAGGGGTTCTACGCGTTTCGTCCGTGTATAATAATGAGCATATAATGACAGGATACAAGTGAACAGTAAAAATCCCTTCCCTTCTCCACCCTTTATACCTCCCCCAATGTCCACATAACCCATTATTCAAAGCAGGTGTTTCGTTCTGCGGTCCGGTTCCTATGACGTCATCCCATGCGCCATTCAGTTCCTCATGCGTTACAGCATGCGTTCCATTGCCGAAACACGGAAGTGTCTTCATAATCGATCGTTTTTTCTTTTTCTCAGTGTCAAAGCGCATATATACGGGCAAAGGGCAAAGAAGAGAGGGGGATGTTAGAAATTTTAAATGGCACTACTAGGTTTAAATATGCTTAATGCTTAATGCACATACTATATTAAATTAATTTATAGAAGCTTTTTACAGCATTCTTCTATGTTAAAAATATACCAAACATAAAAAATATGAATGAATGAATATATTATCACATTATATATAAAAAATAATAATTATTAAAAAACCTTATTTTTCCTTCTACAGGGAGTGCAGAATTATTAGGCAAGTTGTATTTTTGAGGATTAATTTTATTATTGAACAACAACCATGTTCTCAATGAACCCAAAAAAACTCATTAATATCAAAGCTGAATATTTTTGGAAGTAGTTTTTAGTTTGTTTTTAGTTTTAGCTATTTTAGGGGGATATCTGTGTGTGCAGGTGACTATTACTGTGCATAATTATTAGGCAACTTAACAAAAAACAAATATATACCAATTTCAATTATTTATTTTTACCAGTGAAACCAATATAACATCTCAACATTCACAAATATACATTTCTGACATTCAAAAACCAAACAAAAACAAATCAGTGACCAATATAGCCACCTTTCTTTGCAAGGACACTCAAAAGCCTGCCATCCATGGATTATGTCAGTGTTTTGATCTGTTCACCATCAACATTGTGTGCGGAAGCAACCACAGCCTCCAGACACTGTTCAGAGAGGTGTACTGTTTTCCCTCCTTGTAAATCTCACATTTGATGATGGACCACAGGTTCTCAATGGGGTTCAGATCAGGTGAACAAGGAGGCCATGTCATTAGATTTTCTTCTTTTATACCCTTTCTTGCCAGCCATGCTGTGGAGTACTTGGACGAGTGTGATGGAGCATTGTCCTGCTTGAAAATCATGTTTTTCTTGAAGGATGCAGACTTCTTCCTGTACCACTGCTTGAAGAAGGTGTCTTCCAGAAACTGGCAGTAGGACTGGGAGTTGAGCTTGACTCCATCCTCAACCCGAAAAGGCCCCACAAGCTCATCTTTGATGATACCAGCCCAAACCAGTACTCCACCTCCACCTTGCTGGCGTCTGAGTCGGACTGGAGCTCTCTGCCCTTTACCAATCCAGCCTCAGGGGAATGAAGCTCATTGAGCCAGCCTCTCCCTGGGTCCAGCAGGCCCCCTGCTTTGGATATCTTCGCTGTCAGTCAGCTTTAGAGTGAAAAATCATGTTTTATGAGTCGAGTCATAGAGTTATTGCAGATCAGATCGGCGGTCCGGCCCCACCCCCTGTACTTACCCTATTTTTGAAGCTCATTTTGGTATTGTGTTGAGTTTTCTATTGTTATTAGATTGGGGCTGAACTCTCCAGGCCTTTCTGTGATGTGTCCCCTCTGCTTGTCATTTCTTCACATGTCTGACAGAATGTGACATTTACATCTATTTAATCCTTTATTATTCCTTATGCCTTGGGATTCATTTTATTTCTCTGTCAAATTTGTTTCTTGAGTGGGTGGAAGGTTGGTTTACAAATTTGTTGGTTGCAGTGTATAAAAAGAGGTGCAGAAACTCACCCAACCACATTTTCCACCACCGTCAGTGTGGTGGGTTTCTGAGAAAGATAAGCAGTTTTCATGATGTTCTTTTTTTTTTTTTCAAGGAATACAAAAATCTTCAAATAGCAAATGTTTTTTCCCCCTTAGTAATATCATTAGTCTTGTTTTGTGAATGTAAGTGAATGTAAGATAATAAAAATACCATAAAATAAATTTAAAAAAAATTTAAAAAAAGTAAAAAGTGGCAGAATATGGAGTTGTACAGCAAAAATGATTGTGATGTGTGTGCAATATGATGTGATAATGTTGTTTGTAGTGCATCAAGTTTTAAAAGATCTTTTCAAACAAAAGATGAATCATCAATTAATGATATTGATGACAAAATAGAAGCCATAAAAAGATCAATTTCTAGATATAAAAAAAACAAACAAGTGCATTCAGCCAAGTAATTGGAGAAAAGAAAAAAGCTACTGAATATAAGTATAAAATTGCTCAGTGTGTAGCAAGAAATGGGAAACATTTCACTGAGGTTGAGTATATTAAATAAGCCTGTAACAACAGTTCTGAAGTTGTATTTGGTGATTTGCCTAATAAAAATACAATATTATCTCAGATTAAAATTATACATGTATCTGAAAGAACAATAGAAAGGCGTGCAACCAAAATGACAGACAAAATGCAATACAAGCAGAGAAGAAGTTTAAAATATGCTCTTATCTTTAGTGTCGCTGTGGATGAAAGTTTAGATGTAAATGACATGGCTTATCTTGCAGTAGTTGCTTGCTACTGCAAAAAATTATCACATTTATTAAAAAAAAACAAAGGGAGAGGACATAATGTTCATTTCCCTATTGGAGGAACTGGGGAGTTCATATTCAGAATTCCCTCGGTATAATAATGTTTTGGTTCAGTCGAGGCAAGGTATTGAACAGATTTGTAGCATGCATGGAGGAGATCAAGAGTTTCAAAAAGAGTGAAAAAGGTCATCATTTTCCAAAACTAAGTGATATCAACTGTCTGTGCAAGCTCATGTTTTTGGCTGATAGAAGCGCACACCTGAACGACCTGCATTTACAATTACAGGGAGAAGGATAAACTGTCTTTCATCTTTATGAATACTGTAAAGGATTCATGGAAAAACTGAATGTGTATTGTTGTGATATCACTACTGAGACATACACATATTTTCACAGTTTAAACGTACATTTAGCTCGTTTTCCAGTTAGCACAGAAGAATTTCAGAAATACTTGAGGTGCTCAGAAAAGAGTTAGAACAATGTCAAGTTTTTCAGATTCATGGGCCAACATCTATTAAAGGTTATTAACACTAAGGAGAACTGATGAAAGTGAAGGGTAAAAGAAGGAAGAGGGAATTGATCACTGTTCACATAACAGTTTACCAGCTGATAGTTAGGCGGCTGCTATGGGTCCCACTGCTACCTGCTCTTACCAATTAAAAAAAATATGTATTTATTTATGTTGTTCCTGAAGTAAGTCAACACTTTGTGTGTGTCTCCCTCCCCCCTTCCCTCCCTCCCCCCCCCCCCCCAAGTTGCTAATAGACTCTGTCAATCTCACTTATCCACAATGTATAGTTTTCTGAGACTCTATTCCACAACATACAGTGAGGGAAAAAAGTATTTGATTCCCTGCTGATTTTGAACGTTTGCCCACTGACAAAGAAATTATCAGTCTATACATTTGTGTGATAGTGAGTGGAGCAATTTTACCAAAATTGAGACAGAGATAAATAGAGGTACATATATACAAACTGTTAGATGATATATCCTCCAGCAATAACGAGGTATATCAAAGGGAAAAGAAAAAACAATAATGGTGCAGATTGTCTACAGAAGAAATATAGACATATATATCTGCAGTAATTTACAGACTTTAAAGTATCACTTATAAGGAATACTTATGCTAGAATGTCAATAAGAAAAAAATGACATTAATTTATTATCTGCCACATGCAGGAAAAATACATAAATACATAAAATGGATTAAAAAAGAGAAAAAAGAAGTAGGGTGATGAGCCCCTTACTAGATTCGTTGGTGAGTATGACAAATATATGTCAACCCACTATAAAAGCTTTGTGTATAACGGGGTGATAGGCTGCTTTGTCCGGTGTTCTCCCTGTTCGGCTGGATGATTTGTCCACCTGTAGTTCCGATTACTGCAAGGAAAGCCGTTTCAAAACTCCGTGGTCTGTAAGCTCCTCCCCCAAATATCACACATTATTTTCTCTTGTTGGTGGAGTTTGGGATTGCACCAGAGTGTGAAGCAATTTGTCAATTAAGAAATTTAGCACCCAGATTTTTTCTTTTTACAGTCTATACTTTTAATGGTAGGTGTATTTTAACCCCTTAATGACCGTGTACATACTAGGTACATCCGACAAAAAACATCCATGGCCAATATGACCCCTGTACTTACCTGGTCCATGGCAATCCCAGTCGGGGGGGGGGGGGACTGCCTGAGACCCCAGCAGTCCCCCTGCAGCAGCTCACCAGGATCACATGGCTGCAATAGAAGTCTAAGGAGCTGCCTACAGGGGACTGTCTGAGCTGTCAGGCAGTCCCCATGACACCTAAAAAGTTTAAAAAAATTAAATAATCAAATAAATATATTATACATATATTACAAATGTATAATATATTATAAAATAATTAAATAATTAAAGCATTTTACAATATATTATACATATATAATGCATATATATGATTTCATTATAAGTGTACTTTGAGATATATACACAGTAGCCAGCAATTTTTATATTTTGTATGTTTATTTCATTTATCTGCCGCTGATTTTCAGATATTTGTGAGCTCATCGAGGAAAAGGGAGACAGTTGGTTAATTTGATGTAATTCATGTAGCTTTTTGTTCCATTGTAGTAGGCGAGTGTCCACCTGTTTTTTTTTTTTCAGTAAGAATGCACATTGTATTACAATTCCTCTTGACACTTATTTGTGGGCCAACTATAGCGTGATAGGTTCTATATCTGACTAGTTAATTCTTTCAAAGTAGTGTATTAGGTCTTTTTCTAGTGCTATGAGAAATGTCATGTTTGTTTAGTCTCCATGGTCCTCAACTTCTGTAATTGTATTGATTACTCAATGTTAGTATCACCGGGTTGTAGTCTGACCTTGGTATGAACCAAATCTCACAAATATTAAACCAGGAATAAGTGAAAGCTGTATATTAAGAACCAATCAATCCTTGAGTATGAGTTGTGAACCTGTGAGTAATAAGTATGTGTCCTAATGGCCATTAGTCACTAGGTGGTTAGTAATGGATTTGGAATTGAATTTTAAATCTGTGAACAGCATCAGTTATAAAGGTTGGAAGACTGGGGTTAAATGTGGTTCATGTCCCCACATAGCAATATTGTGCCTCGTTGGCTTGGAGTTAAGCATACTAGCAGGCTATGCATGACATTTCTTTATTCAGAGTTGGAGATGTATGCATTAACTATAGTGTATATAGAATTGTTGATGAGCATATTAATATTAAGAACCTTCCATGGGGAGTCACAAATTTGAGTAATTAGTTTGAACGCAAAATGTTTACTGAAAAGTATTGAGACAACTTTGATTTTATTGGATGCTGTAGCATGAAATTGGAGTGGATAGGAAAAAGAACCTAAAGGCACTGGTCTGTCTTAAAATGTGTTTCTAGAAGGCAAATGATGTTTGCTTGGATCTGATTAAGTTCTTTCATATAACTTCCTATATGAGGTGTTCAGGCCCCATACATTATGACAGTAACATTTTCATGTTGTATCAATGTGTGCAATGATATACTGGGTGAGTAACTTAGTTTTTCGGTTTTCGATTAGGTATTTGACAATATAATGGGTACTTTCCCATGCACCTCCATTTGGGACTGCAATGTCATGCTGGGAAAAGTTTGTGAACTAGTTTTAAAAATTGAATTGCTATTCCGAGGTCTCCAAGGGTCTTAAGTAGTAGGGACTTTGCATTGGTGTCCACTTTGCATTGGTAATGGATTGTGGGATGGGGAGGGGGTGGGAGTATTGGCCACCCACTGGTCATGAGGTAAAACATAAGAATAAAATACAAAAACAATAAGAACATAACGTAGCCCCTTGGTAGGGTAGTGTATCTCTATTGATACCTTAGGGGACTTAAAGGCAGAGTTGGATGGGGCGGTAGTGGTCAGTGCTTTAAGATTATTTTGTTTTGTTCAACTGAATAGACATAATTAGGTCTAAACATACCAGTGTGAGGTGCTAAGTCCAATCAGTATGCAAAGAAACTCTGAACCAACCTTAGCAATGAAGTTCCATATGGATTACATGAAAGATCACTCGTTTGGAAGCGCTTTAGGCACTTATGCACTGACATTGTTGTTAAACAGGTAGAATGTTGAAATCCCAGTTTGAAGTTAATGTTTTATAATTGGACCTCAAAAATAGTAAAAAGAAATCTTTTTTTATATTTATTTTATTTATAAATTTTTCTTAATATATGAATATCGAATTCACAGTAGTTATACAAAATTTCAATAATACAACATTAATATACATTCATATTGATTATCTATAGCATTAACTATACATCACAATCCAAAGAAAAGAAGAAAAAAGAAAAAACACATTAAGTTGCAATTATGAGAATTGGTGCATGTCTAGTTCCCAATTTAACAATTTACTATTATATAAGACATCTAAAAGTCCAGTAGACCACAAATTTCTCAAATAGGAAAATATGGATAAGTATACATCTTATATTAGACCCTTGTCTATTTTACATTGGATCAATATCCTATTAGCCATATCAATTATCTATAGCCTTACATAAATTCCACAAAAGAAAAAAAGAAAAAATATATATATAATATATATTTATATATGGAAATAAAATTTAACACATATATGAGACTCGGTGTGCGTCGGGCCTTAAACTAACAATTCGTTATTTTATAGGAAACTTGGAAGTCCAGGGTAACCAAAGTTCTCTTAGATTTCTAGTTGAGGAATTATGCATCGAATTAAATTCCATCTTATACTGGAACCTTATCTGTCCCATTATTTCTTGCCAAAGTGGTGGATTAGGTGATTTCCATGCTCTAGCAATATTGATTTTTATTGCAAGGAATATGTGTGTCATAATATATTTTTGTTGTTTATCAATTGATTTATAATCCATGTTAAACAAAAACATTTCAGGACTAATTACATCAACCTCCTTAAAAATACTTTTCATTAGACCTAACATTTGGTTCTTGATATTATTCAGACCCGTACAAGCCCACCATATATGAAACATGCTACCCTCTTCTCTTCTACATCTCCAACATTCTTTTGGATATATTGGGGATAATTTATGGAGTCTAACCGGGACCATATACCACCTATAGATAATCTTTAAGTGTATTTCTAGCAGGGATATATTATGTATGCTTTGTTTTACTAGCATAGTAGCATTTGTCCAGTCTGTCAATGGGAGGGATTTTTCCCTCTCCCATTTACCAAATGAAGGAACATGGGTAACGTTGTCTAATGTATCAAACAATTTATTAAATCTGGAGATTCCTCCCTTTTTTTGACTACACATAATGTAAGGGTCAAGATAATTATCTTTAATCAACGTTTTAGTTAACAGAAAATTCTTGATCCTTAAATATTGGAATATTTCCCTAGGTAGGAGATTATATTTAGATTGTAGTTGTGTAAATGTCACTAGTTTAGATCCCTCATATAAATTTCCAATTTTTTTTATTCCAAGGTGTATCCAGGTTTTAATATTCATATCTGACATAGCATAATGAAGTATTTCTATCGGTGTATTAGATAATTTTCCTTTAAGTTCCAACTTAATATTCAAATATTTTGCAAAATCCACCATATCTCACCATAATTTTATTAGAAAATTGCTCCGTTTCCAAAACCCCTAGATTCAAAAGTCCTAGCCACCCTAAGATGTATAGCTTTTGTCCTGGTCCTAATTCCTGTTCTATTTTAATCCAGGATTTAGATATGTTTTGATCCAAATTTAACCATAACATAAGCTGGGAAGCCCTACTTGCTTCATACATCTTGATCACATCAGGGAATGCTATACCCCCTTTCTGATAGCTTCTGCAGAGAATCTCTGCCGCTATTCTACGTGGTTTATCACGCCATATAACGCTAGAGAATAGACTTTGAAAGCGCTTCAGAATCCCCCGTTTAATTCTGTATGGGATCATCCTAAAAAATATAGGAGTTTTGGCATAAAATACGATTAAAAAATATTAACTCTCCCTATCCAAGATGGTTCTAACCTCCTCAAATTGTGTATCTGAGATTGTCAAATATAGATAGATTATATAGATTATCAAAATTCATTGGAATTGTCTTTGCAGTATCAAATGATATCTTTATACCTAAGTAATCAATTTTATCTTTTATACATTCTATATGGAAATGGGAGGACAACATTTCTAACTGTATCTTGGTCAATAAAAATGGTAGCACTTGAGATTTGTTAATATTGACCTTATAGTTAGAAAATTTACTATATATAGAAATGTCTTATAGTAACGGTGGGATTGATAATAGGGGATCAGCAAGAGTAAGTAGGACATCATCAGCAAATAAAGATATCTTAATATATTCCTCTTGAAATTCTATTCCTTTCATCTTTTTATTCTGTCTTATCATTGTAGCCAGAGGTTCGATTGTAAGAATATATAAAAGCGGGGCTAACGGACAACCCTGTCTAGTTCCATTCTTAATATCGAAGGGATTAGAATCAAAGTAAGGGCTGCTAATTTTTGCCGAGGAGTTTTTATATAAAGATAAGGTTTTATTTCTAAATGCTCCTTCCAGTCCGAAAGGGCCCATGACAGAGTCCAGGAATCTCCAACTGACTCTGTCAAAGGCCTTCTCGGCATCTAGAGCAATAATAACAGATTCCTTGTGTTGTCCGTTTACTCTATTTATTATATCAAAAATCCTCCGTGTATTGTCAGAGGTGCTTCTTCCTTTCACAAATCCTGACTGATCCCAATTAATCAAATCTCCTAATACTTCTTTTAAGCGATTAGCCAAAATGCCCAAAAATATTTTAATATCAATATTAATTAGTGATATTGGTCTATAGTTAGCAATTATTGTATTATCTTTATCTGGCTTAGGAATCGGTATAATTGTTGCTAACATCATCTCTTTTGGAAATGAAACATCCCCAGATATTAACAAGTACATCTCTAAGAGAATTGGAGTAATAGTTTTCATATATGTTTTATAGAAAATAGCAGAGAATCCATCCGGGCCTGGTGCCGTATTTGATTTTAGTTTCTCTATCGCTTCTTCAATTTCCAATTCTCTAAAAGTGGCATTTAGATATTCTAATTTCTCTTGACCTAACCTAGGAAGTCTAAGTTTCTTAAGAAATCCGTCAATTTCACCATTACTTGCCTTGACCTCTCCTAAATTATATAACAAGCTATAAAACTCTGCAAAAGCCTCTGCTATGTCTCTAGGCAAGTTTACAACCCTTCCTCCCTTTGTCATCAGTTTTTTTTATAGATTTATATTTGTGTTGGTTCTTAATTTTATTGGAAAGATCCCTATTAATTTTGTTATTATTATGGTACCATCTTTGTCTAAGGAAAAATAGATTTTTATTAATCTCCTCATACATTTTTTCCTTAATAGTTAACTTTAAGTTATTAATTTCCTCTATTAATTCCCTAGTTATTAATATTTTATTTAACTGTTCTTTTTTCGTCAGTTTAATCCTCAGGACTTGTAATGATTCACCTTTCTTCTGTTTATATTCAGAACCGAACGTAATTAATAGTCCTCTTATGAAACTTTTTAGGGTACACCATACAATTGGTGTTGCAACTTCTCCGTTATAATGAATTTTTTAAAAATTCTCTATTTCTATTTCTATTTTGCCCCTGATGTAATCAACTTTCAAAAGGCTTTCATTAAGCCTCCATTTAGTCCTTGGGCTATTACCTTCCTTTATCCTAATTCTCAAGAAAACTGGAGATTTTTTCCAATATTTCTATTGAACCAATTGTGGATTTTGTGATGTTATTTAGAAGGCCCTCTTTCACAAAGAACATATCGATACGAGAATAAGTTTGATGTACATGCAAAAAAAATGTATAGTCTCTTTCCTGAGGATTCATAGTTCGCCAGCAATCATACAGGGAATTTTTAGCTAAGAAATCAAATAGACCAAATATTCCTATATTATAAGGGTTACCATTCTCAGAATATTTGTAAATTCTATCTTTAGTTATGTCAACAACACTGTTGAAGTCACCTCCTATTATAATGCTACCACAAGCAACTTCGTCTACAATATCCATAATTTGATCTAACAAATCTGACGGGTTATAATTCGGAGCATATATATTTAGAAAAGTATATGTGAAACCATTAATTTTTATAATTAAAACCAGATATCTACCATTTTTATCAGTTACTGAATGAATAATTTCAACATTAAGTCGATTTGAGATATTAATAGCCGTTCCCCTTTTTTTTCTTCTTACCTTCTAAATTTGATGCATAAACTGTAGAGAATTTTTTATATTTCCATAATCTATCAGGAGATTCAATCCAATGAGTCTCCTGAATAAATGCTACATCAATTGAGTTTTCAATTAAAAATTTATATACTGCCCCCCTTTTTTGAGGTGAATTCATGCCCTGGACATTCCAAGTAGTTATTTTAAGTGACATCTCTATTCCAAAAATCCCTGCCCATCCCAGACCGAGTCTCACATACTTAAATATAGGAAGAAGAAAAAAAGAAAAAAAAGGAAGAAAAAAAAAAATTACAAAAATACAAGGAATAAAATTTTAAAAGTAGTAAAAAGAAATCTTACTTGCCTTCAAAGAGGAAATTTTTCTCCTTGAATCAATAAGCTGTCAGCTTGTAAAAAAAACATACAAATCTTTTTAACAGATATCTGCTTAATATGAGTACAACATTAATGGGTGGCTTACTACGTCTTTTACAGTCCTGCTAATGATCTGATCACAGGAAGGTAATTTTTTACTGTTCCTGTACATATTTTAAAAATATTTTCATATACCTCAGAAATGCATTCCTTCTAAAGTAAACAAAAGTAAAATGTCTAGCCTTTATTAATAATTCAAATCTCATAGTTCATCCAGTAATTACGTAGCCCTTTTCTGCACTTTTTTCTCATATCCTTCATTAAAAACAGTGTTCAAAACTACATTGTATTTTCAATGTAGGAACTTATAAAGAGGCAAAAATTATACTTTCATCACAAAAAAATGAATACTGTACTTTACTGACCTTTGCAGCTGCCGGTTGACATTTTTGTTTGACATTTGCTGACAAATTTGACATATTTTATTTTACTGTTTTTGCCTCTTATACAGTTACTACTGGTTTTAATTGTTATTCAGCCAATTAGTTATTTTACTCAGTTCCACTCAATGTTTATAAGAATGTGTGGTTCTAAAAAGTTTTAACTTAACCTTAGCAAATGTGTTTTTTCTTCTAAGGTCAATTCTGCCCTTTAGGCTGTGGTCCACAAGACCAGATGCAATATTACCTGTGTGGTATGTTTGCTTACCTGTGGTTGTTGGGCAGACATTCAGGACTATCAAAAGAAGGTTCCAGGAGCATCACAACTCAACATGCAAACAAATGTGGAATTCTTCATTATAAGGACATTGAGGGAGTGATGTTAATGTGATATCCTATTGTTTATATTCTTAACACTACTAGTTCAAGAGGCTATAATCCGCATCATGCACATTGCGGAACTACAGCACAGTATATTCATCTGTCGCCTTTATAATACCCACATACCCACTCCTGCAATTACTAACCCTGCCCTGCCATAAAACCACCACTGAGGGTCCCCACACAGACAGCAATAAGCAATAAGTCACCCTGCTTTGCCATAAACATAAACTAAGGGGCCCCACACAGATCCACAGCAAGCTAGTCACAGCTGGTACAATCCAAGGACAACTAACACACTCTAGGATCAGTGGTTCCCAAACGAGTCCTCATGACTCACCAATAGGCCAGGTTTTGACACTATCTCCATTGGAATAAAACACGATAAATCCAGGACTGTTGGTAAGCCATGTTGACTGGTTTGAGAACCACTGCTTTAGGATCATTGTATAGATTTACAGCAGACCCTCCTACTTGGCCTGAAGGCTAAGGGGAACTGATGAATAAGTGGACCCTATTTGTGAGCATAGTAAGGATTTATCCTATAACAGTGAGAGTTTCTGTGTACAGTCAGTGCTAGCAGTTAACAGTAAAATAATTCTATTAATTGTGTAACTTGATCTTTTAACCTCAATGCACTTAAACTAAACCATATCATTATATTAGATTGTACATTTTTTTTTATTTGATGTAGTTTTTCATTTACCAAGCTGAAAGCCAATATTTTGATTCCCAAGTAAATATTTAACAAAAGTGATTGGGAAGGTTAATTATCGGAACCCTGCAGCCTCATAGCATTGAATAGAATACGTGTAAGGATTGATGTGAAATAAACCATTGCATTTCTGCTCAATTCCTTTGTATTAGGAAGTAGGCAATTCAAAAAAGAACTTGGTGTGAACCAGGGAATAGGAGTGTCATGCAGTGGAATGGTACCTAACATTAATTAATGTATGAACAGCTGTCTGTAAATATTCTAGAAAGGCCCTATTAATTCTGTTTATGGTGGATGGTGTGGTATCTGTCCTGAATTGGAGATAATCAAAGTACCAACTCTCACATCATTCATTTTAGATCAAACCACAACTGCTCCCTTAATATCAGTCTGTACTGGCTTCATGCTATGCTTGCCTGCAGCTCCATTAACCCTGCAACAGCTGTTTCAATCAACTTTTCCATCACTATTGTGGCCAGAAAGAGTCCCTGTGGGTTTTAAAATTTGCCTGCCTATTGAAGTCTATGGCGGTTCACCAGGTTCGCCCGTTCGCGAACATTTGCGGAAGTTCACGTTCGCCGATCGTGAACGGAAAATGTAATGTTCGCGACATCACTAATCATAACAATTATTATGATTAAGTATGAAACAGCACCCCACCAAGTTTGTTTTTGGCCACATATCAGGACTGGAGGAGGTCCTGGGAGAAGCAACCTAGTTTATATTGCTTAAGTTTTCACTTTCTTTGTATCACTAGTTTAGGTAACTTTATATTATGTTTGGGCACTAATTTTGTTGATATTTCTTTAGCACTACACCAAGACCTGAAGATGTAATTCACCAATGTATTCTACACACTGTATGATAACTAAAGGGAACGTATCAAGTATTAAACTGTTTACTGTTGCTGTTGCCACCTAATCCCAGTGCTTATTTACATGTAGAAACATAGAAACATAGAAACATAGAATGTAACGGCAGATAAGAACCATTCGGCCCATCTAGTCTGCCCAGTTTTCTAAATACTTTCATTAGTCCCTGGCATTATCTTATAGTTAGGATAGCCTTATGCCTATCCCATGCATGCTTAAACTCCTTTACTGTGTTAACCTCTACCACTTCAGCTGGAAGGCTATTCCATGCATCTACTACCCTCTCAGTAAAGTAATACTTCCTAATATTATTTTTAAACCTTTGTCCTTCTAATTTAAGACTATGTCCTCTGGTTGTGGTAGTTTTTCTTCTTTTAAATATAGTCTCCTCCTTTACTGTGTTGATTCCCTTTATGTATTTAAATGTTTCTATCATATCCCCCCTGTCTCATCTTTCCACCAAGCTATACATGTTAAGGTCCTTTAACCTTTCCTGGTAAGTTTTATCCTGCAATCCATGAACCAGTTTAGTAGCCCTTCTTTGAACTCTCTCTAAGGTATCAATATCCTTCTGAAGATATGGTCTCCAGTACTGTGTACAGTACTCCAAGTGAGGTCTCACCAGTGTTCTGTACAATGGCATGAACACTTCCCTCTTTCTACTGCTAATACCTCTCCCTATACAACCAAGCATTCTGCTAGCATTTCCTGCTGCTCTATTACATTGTCTGCCTACCTTTAGATAGATATCCACATGCCGGGAATCAGTAATCATCTCTCTGGATGTCAATCATGAAAACGGCAATGCCATTGTCTCCAGTCAAACTCAGTCCTGATCAAGTTATTTTTTCCACAATGTCCACAAGTATCTTTCCTTGCCATGCTGCATTAATCACACTTACCCTATATACTCGAGTATAAGTCGACCCGAATATAAGCCGAGACCCCTAATTTTACCCCAAAAAACTGGGAAAACTTATTGAGTCGAGTATAAGACTAGGGTGGGAAATGCAGCAGCTACTGGTAAATTTCTAAATAAAATTATATCCCCTCAAAATTATATTAATTGAATATTTATTTACAGTGTGTGTATATAATGAATGCAGTGTGTGTGTTTGTATGAATGCGGTGTGTGTGTGTGTGTGTGTGTGTGTATGAGTGCAGTGTGTGTGTATGAATGTAGTGTGTGTGTGTATGAATGCAGTGTGTGTGTGTATGAATGCAGTGTGTGTGTGTGTATGAATGTAGTGTGTAATTATATCCCCTCAAAATTATATTAATTGAATATTTATTTACAGTGTGTGTATATAATGAATGCAGTGTGTGTGTTTGTATGAATGCGGTGTGTGTGTGTGTGTGTATGAGTGCAGTGTGTGTGTGTATGAATGTAGTGTGTGTGTGTATGAATGCAGTGTGTGTGTGTGTATGAATGCAGTGTGTGTGTGTGTGTATGAATGTAGTGTGTAATTATATCCCCTCAAAATTATATTAATTGAATATTTATTTACAGTGTGTGTATATAATGAATGCAGTGTGTGTGTTTGTATGAATGCGGTGTGTGTGCGTGTGTATGAGTGCAGTGTGTGTGTATGAATGTAGTGTGTGTGTGTATGAATGCAGTGTGTGTGTGTGTGTGTGTGTATGAATGCAGTGTGTGTGTGTGTGTGTGTATGAATGTAGTGTGTGTGTGTGTGTGTGTGATGCAGAGTGTGTTTGTGTGTCTGATGCAGAGCCTTGGTGGGGGGGTGGGCATTTTTTTTTAATTATTATTATTATTAAAATATTTTTTTTTATATATTATATTTTATTTCTATATTATTATTATTTTTACTATTATTATTATATAATCATTTTAAATTGTTATTATTATTTTATTTAATTTTTTATTTATATTTGATTTGTCCCCCCTCCCTGCTTGTTAGCTGGCCAGGGAGGGGGCACTCATTCCCTGGTGGTCCAGTGGATGGGCTGAAGGAGGGGGGCTGGCAGAGAGCTGTTACATACCTTCACAGCAGCTACTGTCAGCTACCTTCTCTCTCCTCCGGTCAGCTCCCTCTGTAAGGTAACCCGTAGCAACGCTCTGACCCCGCGGCTCTTGCGAGACTTGCAGAGGGAGCCGACCGGAGGAGAGAGAAGGGAGCTGACAGGAGCTGCTGTGAAGGTAAGTAACAGCTCTCTGCAGCCCCCAACAGGACCGCCGGGCTTGTAATGAGCCCGGCGGTCCTGTCTGTATTATGGCAATGTAAGTTGCCATAATACAGACACTCACTCGAGTATAAGACGGGTGGGTTTTTTTCAGCACAAAAAAAATGTGCTGAAAAACTCGTCTTATACTCGTGTATATACGGTAGATTCTAGCTTATAATCCAGAAGAGCTTTTTAAACACAGTAGAATTAAGGTTCATTGTAGGGTCAAAGGGTTATAGAGAAGTATCAGAGCCCCAAATTGCAATGTAAGAGGATTGACATTTATAAAATAAAATATAGTTCCCAGCATCCATCTCTCTTTCTTCTCTTAAAAAAACAAAAACAAATAGAAGGATACATGAATAGAACACGGATTGCGTTTTCCAATAATGGAGAGGGATGTATATCAGCTAATATAGCTGGAACATGGCTTCAATGTCTACTTTCAGCCTTACAGAACCTGTTTGTGCTTATTTCAGTTTTCTTATTAAAGTGATAATAGAATTCTAAAATGACTCTAATGAAAGTTATATTATTAGAATGCAACATAAAGCTCATATAGGGTTGATAGATTTTGTGAGACAGGGTATAAATGAAGTAGCAAATGTAAGATGTAGCTCAGCTTCACTTGAGTGTTTTTGCAGGAATATATATCATTTTTAATTAGATGTGACATGTTTGAAATTGTGACATTCACAAACTGTTATAGTTGGTACCACTCTCTCCAGAGTATGTGAAATGACAAAGTGTCAAAGGGAAGCCACTTGAATAGGACAAGTTTGAGTTGTGTGAGAGGAAAGACTGGTATTCAGTAAGATATATTGTGAGTAAAACTTTCTTCTTGTATGTGAATGGTTAGGTTTTTGGAGTTGGTTAAATGAGAGTTTGCGGATACTATATGATTATAGTATACGATCATTTATGACTATCTAGGAGTTTAAAAGCCATGCTAACAATTTTATTTGGTTAATTTGGCTAGAATATTATCGACTGAAAAAGCAAGTAGGCTAGTACAAGAAGTAATGAATAAAAAAAATATTTTAAACGTCATTAGGAAAACTAAAATCACAAAGGATAAGAGAGTAAATATCAGAAGCTAAGACATAAAAAAGATATGCTGAAAAATATTGATGGAATAGAAAGGAATGAAAAATAGAGATACAATAAGCCTACAACAGCACCTTTTCTACTACTTAACATGGGCAGGGATACGCTGAAGGACATATCAAGACAGATCAACAGGGTTTGCAGGTTAGAAGGTTCAGGGAACAAGGGTGAGTGTGTGAATTGATAATGAATAGATGGTATCTTGATATATTGAGAAAGGACCTGCAAAAGGTCAAAGTGTAACTTACAAAATACAATCCTTAAATACAAGTGCAACTCATTTATTGCCATGAATATTGCATTTTAGAAATATGTCAGTTATTTTTTTATGAAACATATTTTTTTAATTTTAAACAAAAAGAGAATATCTTTTCATTTTGCAAACATCAGGTCATTTTTGTTCACAATGTAAAAAAGGAAAGTCTGGCTTATATTGGAAATGTTACAAAAGTAAAGAATAGATTTTGAAAGATTTCCAATGATGTGAGACTTTTAGCAAGGATTTTGAGCCACTCCTTTTAACCTGGATATTACACATGGAAAACTGATTTCATGCTGTTAAACTTGGCTTCAATAATCCTGTAGACTTATTTTTGATATAAAACAAATCATAGTTAAATGCATTTTGGTGAAATGTTCTACAGTATGTGGTAACATTGATTAAACCAAAGAAAACAGTTAAGGCAGCAATTATAATTCTTTATAGTGAAATATTTTTGGCAGTGTGTATAATATAAAAGTAAAAAAAAAAAAAATCCTTTCAGTGGGACAACTGCTGCAAGAGCATGGCATTCCAATGAGTCATTATAAAAAATCAGTATAAAATGACTTTGAAAATGTAATATGCACAGACTTGCCATTGAGGAATTTCTAATTGCTAATTAGCAACTAACAAACATTTGATAATTGACACTTGGGAAATTCAGTTAAAACTTTAAATTTCAAAACAAAAACGGGCAAACGTTTTTACATCATATTATCTCATGGGTCTTTTTAGTATGCTATGCATTTTATTTATGATGTAGACTACAGTGGTCTTTCGGTTGAGAAACGTATTTAGTTAGAATTACGTTTAGTGTTGGAATAACTGTTACATAGCTTGTGCACAATAAAATGCCTATTTATAGGTTTAATTCCACACATTGAGATACGAGACTTCTTTAAACAATGGTCTAAATGTAAAACAAATGATAATGAAATCAGCATTTTTTATATTTTTTAAAAACAATATATAAATATAATATTATACTAAAAGAGTATGAAATACCAAATACTTGCAACAATTATTTTCATTTATAGAAACATAGAAACCTAGAATGTGATGGCAAATAACAACCATTCGGCCCATCTAGTCTGCCCAATATTTCAAAATACTTTTAATTAGTCCCTGGCCTTATCTTAAGTCTCGGATAGCCTTCTGCCTATCCCATGCATGCTTAAACTCCCTCACTGTGTTAACCTCTACCACTTCAGCTGGAAGGCTATTCCATGCATCCACTACACTCTCAGTAAAGTAATACTTACTGATATTATTTTTAAACCTTTGCCCCTCTAATTTAAGACTATGTCCTCTTCTTGTGGTAGTTTTCTTCTTTTAAATATAGTCCCCTCCTTTACTGTGTTGATTCCCTTTGTGTATTTAAATGTTTCTATCATTTCCCCCTGTCTCGTCTTTCCTCCAAGCTATACATGTTAAGATACTTTAACCTTTCCTGGTAAGTTTTATCCTGCAATCCATGAACCAGTTTAGTAGCCCTTTTCTGAACTTTTTCTAGAGTATCAATATCCCTCTGAAGATACGGTCTCCAGTACTGCATACAATACTCCAAGTGAGGTCTCACCAGTGTTCTGTACAATGGCATAATCACTTCTCTCTTTCTACTGCTAATACCTCTCCCTATACAACCAAGCATTCTGCTGGCATTTCCAGCTGCTCTGTTACATTGTCTGCCTACCTTCAAGTCATCAGAAATAATCACCCCTAAATCCCTTTCCTCAGATGTTGAGGTTAGTAGGGTATCAGATATCCTGTACTCTGCCCTTGTGTTTTTACGTCCAAGATGCATTATCTTACACCTATCCACATTAAATGTCAGTTGCCACAGCTCTAACCATTTTTCTAGTTTACCTAAATCATTTGCCATTTGGCTTATCCCTCCTGGAACATCAACCCTGTTACATATCTTAGTATCATTAGCAAAAAGACATACCTTACCATCAAAACCTTCTGCAATATCATTAATAAAAATATTAAAGAGAATGGGTACAGATCCCTGAGGTACTCCACTGGTAACTAGATTTATAGAATCCATTTTTGTCTTGCTCATAAGAAGTTAGTTTCTATACTATAAACATTATCTCTAAACAATGCACTTGCGGGAAAGGTTAATATAATTTAGTAAAATTATATGAAAATAAAAACTATAGCAACAATTTTCATAGCAATCAATTTATTTCTGCAATTTGGGCTATATATACAATAACTTCAGTTATTAATTAGAAAATAAATTTTGCCTTCACTTTATCCAGCCACATATGACTTAAACTTATTTTTTTATGATTTGTTTTTTTTTTTATTGCTTTTTTTTTCAAATGTGTATATGTGTTTCTCCTGGATGTATCCACTTCAGCTTACTGAATATATTGAAAATGATCTACATGCTATAAACGGCCAAGCTCATGGCGCAGACGGTCGCATGTAACTAGTGCTCCGTTCCAAACGGCCCAAAACAGCGTTATTGACTAGCGAAACTCACCAGTATTCCTCAACAAACCTCAGACAAGATGTCCCAAATGAAAGTTAAACAAAAGCCCCAGGATAAAGGAGACAAAAAAGCGTTCTTTGGAACCAAACCGCGGATGTCTAAACAGGCAGCTGCACACGAGAGCGACCAAGATGGCGAGGGCGGCGATACACTGCCTCTCCACACTGATCCGGCGGGGAATTTACCGGTCACACAAGACATACTGCAAAAGTGCCTGGATGCAATGTCCAACAAGTTCCTGGACAATCTAAACAGGGCGCTAGCAGAGATCAGAAAAGAAATGCGCGATTTGGGTGACCGCACTGCCAAAGTGGAAAACAAAATGGACGAATATGCAGAGGCCCACAACGATATGGCGGACCACGTGCAGAGCTTGGAACATCAACAGCACCAACTTCAATTGAAGGTAATGGATCTAGAAGACCGCTCACGGCGACAAAACATAAGATTCAGGGGCATCCCTGAAGATGTAAAATATCAGGATTTGGTAGCATACCTGACGGATATTTTTCAAACCATGTCACCGGACTTACCAGCCGCTAATAGACAGAGCACATAGGGTGGCAAAGCCAAAATTCCTACCAGCCGAAGCACCCAGGGATGTACTAGCTAAATTGCATTACTACCATATTAAAGAGGAAATAATGCAGGCCTCAAGGAAACGCAGGGACATGCCGGACAAGTACAAATCCATCCAGCTCTACTCAGACTTATCTGCTATGACACTACAAAAACGCAGGGAATTTAGAGACATCACAGAGACACAGAGACAGAACACAACAAGTACCGTACCGGTGGGGCCACCCGGTCCGCCTCATGATCCAGAGGAACGGAGCGATCACTACAATTCTATCCCCGGACGAGGGCAGAAAAATTCTCAGATCCTGGGGGATGGCAATACCCCAACAACCCGAAAAAAGCTCCACAACTCCGAGGTTATCGCCAGAATGGAAGCGGCAGCGCAAGTGAGCCTTCCCCGGGCACACCTGATCACCGCAGCAACTATTATATCGAAAGGGTTTGATAATATGCATATACACAAATGTATTGTTGATTTTGTCGTTAGGTATTATAAGTTTATGTTAATATGCGGATAGGACCTGTAATTGCCAGAATTTGCTCCGAGATAGTTACCAGCACGTGCACAGACCTGCTAATGGGGGCGCAGGCCTACCACGATCATCAGCCTGAGAGCAGTTAACTAGCACAGGCTGCAAGAGAGAAGGTACCAGGAAGAGTCATTGTATATTAACCGAAAGAAGATACGAGATATCAGGGCATCTATTACATACAGGCCCGCAGGCTGACATTAAACTCATGTGGACAATGATTTTATAATGCAGGTTATAGACCAGGAGTCACTAATGCACCAATGCTGGTAACAGGATGACTTTAGTTAAGTAGGGAAGTTATATGGAGCGGCAAAACAGACCGTAGAAAGAAACACATAGTATAACTTAATACTGTTTGAAACAATAGGTTATTAGGAGGTGATTATAGTAGCGCGAGCTAAAACCCAAACTTCTGGGGAGCCGCGATAGAACCGTTAAATGTTAAATGTCGAAAAGATGTAAATTATATTTGATATAGCTGAGTGAGATAAAATTGTTACAGAGGTGCAATGGTACATGTATGTATACTAGAGGAAACAATATTAATCTGCAGGGGAGCGGGAGAAGCAGATAAAACACACTGTACTGATGACATCATGCCTAGACAAAAAGCCCGTATAACCTACAAAGAGGGACCCCTAGCACAAGGTGTAAAGGAGGAGGATGGTAGGAGACTTTAGATCTGAAAGATACCAGCCTCGGCCAGTATCTGACAGTTAAAAGATAAATTTTTGAGTCACCAAAATAACAAGGGCCTAGTTGATCGTTGACACACTGAAGATGGGACAGAAATCCCACCCCCACGAGGTTACGTGGATTAGTAACCAAACCCAAGTTTGGGTATTAGTGGTGACAACCACCGTTATGTTTTTTCCCAGTTACCCCCCTACAACCCTCAAACCGATATCCAACACCCTTACAGCCTCAGTAAAATGTTCTAAATATGCCCATGAACTTATCCACATGCAAACGAACGTAGCACAGTATAATATGAAACTCAGAGATAAAAGGTATAGGCGCACCAGCCTCCCAACCACAACCACACCCAAAAACAGTAAAAATAGACTCTGCGGGATGGACAGCTCCCACACAATGAAACCCCAATATGAAAATATATTCCCATAACGTAAAAGTCTTAAACACGCCATACAAACGCCATTGCCTCTTTCGAGCATTAAAACAAGAGGCAGCCGACATTATTTGCCTCCAAGAAACACACTTTAAAATAAGCCCGAATCTAAGACCAGATCAATTCCCCCATCAATACCACGCGACCACAGGACACAAATCCAAAGGAGTAACAATACTAATCAGCAGTAAAATAGCATACACACACCATGACTCAATTGTAGACCCTTTGGGCAGGTACATTATCTTAGTGTGCACCATAAACAATAGTTTATACACCATTGTCTCGGCCTATGCACCTAACGCAGGTCAAATAAACTTCCTACATCAGCTACTAAACAAGATCACGCGCTTACAGAAAGGGATGTTAATCCTATGCGGGGACTTTAATCACATTTTAGATCCCAAACTAGACACCACAGCACAGCTGGGTTCAAAAGCAAAGAAGAAACAGGCTCAGACATGCAAGAATTACCAAAAACTGCTAGAGGGCCACCAATTGTACGATACATGGAGAATACTTAACCCGCAAATAAAAGATTACACATACTACTCAGCCCCACATAAAACATACACACGCATTGATAGATTCCACGTCCACAGAGCATACCTAGACCAGATAATTGATAGCAACATCAATACAATTAGCTGGTCAGATCATGCGGCTATAACACTCACAGTTAAAGACCAATATGACTACAAACATAGGAGCCCTTGGAGACTCAATGAATCCTTATTACATGACCAAACTTTTACCAGGCATCTGGAGGAAGAAATGACACAGTATTTCGACACGAACTACACTGAGCAGACTGAAATAAATATAGTATGGCAGGCACACAAATCAGTTGTTAGGGGCTTGCTAATACGAAAAGCAGCGCAAAACAAACGCAGCACCCAAGCACAATGGATACAATGGAACACTCAATTGACCGACCTTACCACTAAAAACAAAATGACACCGACGGACACACTACAAGCCCAAATCAAAGACATACAGGATAAACTCAAGGAACACACCCTAAAAAGAGTGAGCTACAACTTACATAGACTCAAACAACAACAATACACACAGGGCAACAGAGCCAGTAAGCTACTAGCGTCTAGACTTAAACAAAGAGTAACCAATAGTAGAATACCATACATAATAGATCAAAATAGCAAAAAACTTCTATCCCCTGTGGATATAAGCAACGCCTTCGCCTCTTACTATGGAGGACTATATAACTTAGAGAACGAAACCCACCTAAAACAAAGGGAGGAAGACATACGCTCATACCTAGAAACCACTCCGTTACCCACTCTAACACCCATACAGATAGGAGAACTAACAGCTCCCATAACATCACAAGAAGTCACAGCCGCAATTAGAGCGCTACCGAAAAACAAGGCACCAGGCCGGGATGGCTTCGCTAACATATACTATCAAAAATTCCAACATATCCTATCACCTTACCTCACACAGCTGTTTAATCGGGCCAAACAAACAGGTATGCTCCCGGAGGAACTACTCATGGCACATATTATCACCCTCCCTAAACCGGGCAAACCTCCAACACACTGCCCTAACTTCAGACCAATTTCGCTCCTCAACACCGATGCTAAACTGTACGCCAAAGTGCATGCACTAAGGTTAAGTAACATATTGCCCCACCTGATACACACAGATCAGGTGGGCTTTGTAGCTGAGAGGCAGGGATCAGATAACACACGCAAGGTATTGGACCTGGTGCACAGCATGAGAAGAAGGGGGATCGGAGGCCTCCTGGTGTCCCTTGATGCTGAGAAGGCCTTCAATCACCTAAATTGGTCCTTCCTGCAGGAGGTATTAAACAAATTCGCATTCCCGCAACAATTTATCAAAGTGATCAAAGCCTTATATAACCACCCAACAGCCAAAGTGGTGACAGCCGGATTTTGTTCAGATACCATTCAGATCACCAATGGAACGAGACAGGGGTGCCCGCTGTCGCCTCTACTATATGTTTTGGCTCTAGAGCCGCTAGCAGCCAAAATTAGAGAAGAAATATCCATAAAAGGGGTCCGGTTGGGAACCAATGAATACAAATTAAGCCTATTTGCGGACGATATCTTTCTGACATTGACAGAGCCATACATCTCACTCCCTAACCTCATGAAACATATAGAACAATATGGGAAATACTCTTATTATAAACTCAACTTGACCAAAACGCAGGCTATGGGGATTAATATTCGAACACAGCAAATGGAGATACTAAAAGAGAAATTTACACTGGACTTCCTAACCTTCCTAGGCCTGAAAATAGCAAAAAACCCGATGGATTTATATAAACTCAACTATTTAAACATCCTTTCGAACTTTAAAGATACTCTAAAAACTTGGGAAGGCAAATACATCTCATGGGTGGGCCGCATAGCGGCGGTTAAAATGACACTGTTACCGAAACTCCAATATCTCTATAGGACTCTACAAATACCACTGCCTAATAGTTTTTTTTGCACGACCCAAAATTTACTCCTCAGATTCGTATGGCAAAACAAAAAACTGAGAATAGCCACGAAGATTTTACAGAGGGACACAATCGAGGGAGGCCTGGGATTCCCTGACATACAAAAGTATTATAATGCAGCAATACTTCACACAATCTCGCAACTATCACCACGACCCGACCAGCCGCAATGGCTCCAAATTGAATCTCACTGGGCTCAAAACTCCACAATATATTCATATCTATGGACTTCAAGACAGTGTAGACCCCTGACGCACCACTTGCTCCCCACATCCCAACTGCTACTCGAAATCTGGGACTCAGTGTATAAAAGGGTAACAGCCTATCACCCATTTCCTTTAGCGACCCCAATGGAAGTAATGTCAAAGACAATACCCACACTAGATCACAAAAAATGGCTAGAGCATAATATTAAGTATATTGCACAGCTGTATGACAAGGGAGAGCTCATGCAGTTTCCGGTATTACAAAACACATACAACCTCCCAAACTGAATGCTATTCCCATACTTACAGCTTAAATCTTATCTAGCAGGTACCAACCCTCAACCACATGCCGATACGCAACTCCAGACACTCTCTAGCTTTGAGAAAATATGCACAAACGCACTACCACCCAAAAAAGTGATCTCAATGTGCTATAAAGCCCTGATGCAATCACAACCTAAAATAAAACTTACATATAAACAGGCTTGGCACAAAGAACTCAACCGCACAATTAATGAGGATAGATGGGAGAAAGCTTACTCATCGCACCGAGGTATCACATCATGCACTGGTCACTTAGAACTCCAAAGAAAATATTATATCGCTGGTACCTGGTGCCTGATAAAATACACAAAATATGGCCCCAAACCTCCGATAATAAATGCTGGAGGTGCAAAGACAAGGTGGGAACGATGTTACACACATGGTGGACATGTAATAAATTGCTGCCCTTTTGGCGCAAGGTTACACAACTCATTCAACAATCCACAAACATAAAAACAGAGCCCACTGTCGAGACGTACCTCTTATTTATCCCTCCAGATGACTTATCTCGGGCCCAATGGGCAGTAACCTACCACATACTAATATCAGCAGCAACAGTGATAGCCAGGCTATGGAAATCACCTACACCACCAACCCACCACGCTCTTCTCAATCAAATTAACACTAACTGGCAATACGAAACGATGTTTGCACAACAAAAAGGAATGAACCAGACTATGGTAAAAGCTAACTTGATATGGAAAGAATATTGGGAGCACACACAAACTAAGAACACAAAACATGCAGACCTACTAGTCTAAGTGAGGCTTAATCACAACTCATAAAGGAAGAGTACATTGTCTTGGGGAGACCAAAACGAGAGTACAAACAGAAGGGCATAGATCAAAAATGGTTTGAATGACCTTATCCTTTATATAATGTTAAGTTACTGATGGCAATCACCCCACATCCCTACCCCACCCCACCCCACCCCAGCCCCCACACAAATATAGTAACACTTATGTGAATTGAAATAAATATTGAAGAAACAATGTTTGATTATGATGTATGATATGTATACTAAACTTTAATGTTCCCACCCTTATCTTTTTTTCTGTACCCCATATTACCGCAAAATAAAAATTGTCAAATTGAAAAAAAAGAAAATGATCTACATGCTGACTGATATACCTGAGAGTCAAGCTTTACTGAGGTTTCCAATATCTACTCCTGTTGTCCAAGGACTTCAAACCCTTTTACCATTATTGGAGAATACCACAATCTCCAGAAAGAAAGCAAACCACAATGAACATTTATACACCAGACGGGATTTCTATGCTCTTCCTTTGTATAATTCAAACTTGTTCCTGCTGGTTCTGTTTTTTATTTTTTTATTTTAACCACATAAGGCAACCAATATACTTTCTTCATACATTGACATATACCTTGGACTGTTCCATCATTTTCAGGAAAATTCCCTTTGCAAGTTAACTTAGGACCTATTGGCACTGACAAGATATATATCCTCCACTGGTAGTTTATTTTCTTTATCAACAACTATCCCTCTAATGGTCCTCTAAGACCATATTAGTGATCCCTATTAAGACAATTGACAATACCTACTAGCCTGAATGATAGTCTGGGCTATCTATACTTGTATGCTCATCCATAGTGATGTCCCGAACGGTTCGCTGGCGAATAGTTCCTGGCGAACATAGCGTGTTCGCGTTCGCCACGGACGGCGAACATATGCGATGTTCGGTCTGCCCCCTATTCATTATCATTGAGTAAGCTTTGACCCTGTACCTCACAGTCAGCAGGCACATTCCAGCCAATCAGCAGCAGACCCTCCCTCCAAGACCCTCCCACCTCCTAGAAAGCATACAATTTAGATTAATTCTGAAGCTGCAATCTTTTTTTTTTTTTTTTTTTTTTTTTTTTTTTCAATGTATAATTTTTTATTGATTTTGTCATAAAAAAGAGACAATAAGAGAAATACATAACAATAAAAGTTAAAAGAAAAGATGAGTAAATGATATACGCTAAAGGATATAATAGGGTATATCCAATATGGGAGGAGACATGCAACTCTTACACAGTTTAACCAATACAATTGATTTAACACAGCATAGATGCAAGCATTAAATTGGAGTTCGTCCATTGTAGATGATAGGACTCATCGCAAAGCTTATGTAGTAAGGTGGTATCAGTTACATACAGGATAATTCTGATATTAAATGTGTTACAAGGTGCCTGGAAGTAAGCGATCAATCAACAATTCGTATATTTATTTATGTAAGGTGCAAGGTGCAGCTGCAGCGTAGGGCGCCGGGGTGCTCTGTAATTACAGTGGTGCGGGGAAACAATACGTCCTTGCAGCCAAGGAACACAGTAGGACTTACCACAATATCAAAGTATTATGCAGTCTCCAACCTAGTATGTAAAAGTAAGATAGGAGAGGAACTAAGAAGAGAGAGGAACGGAAAGGATGAGGTTGGAAATAGGGAGAGCGTCCGGACTAGACATCTAAAAAAAAAAACATAATATATATATTTATCACAATCTTTATCACGATCTAACAGTCAGGGTATGACTTGAAAAAGGAATCCCAGTTGAGCCAGTTTTTGAGGAATTTATCTACATTACTCCTCTGAGCCCATTCTCTTTCGTGATGATATATGGAATTCACCTTGGTCAATACCTCCGAGACATTGGGGGGGTGGGTACTCTTCCAATGGGCCGCTATGCTAATCTTAGCAGCTACTAAGATATTGATTACCGCGTCCCTAGATGGAAGCGTGCTTAAATTAGGTATAAGATGTAGCAAATAGTTGTCTAATGTGAGAGGTACATAAGTTTTACACAGTGAAAGTATGGAATTTTGTACAGAATGCCAGAATGGCTTCAAGGATTTACAATCCCAAAAGATATGTTCAGTAGACCCCGGGTTTATATTACATCTCCAGCACAGTGGGGAAATCGTGGGGTAGCTTTTACTGAGTCTTACGGGGACTAAGTACCATCTCATGAGAAGCTTATAATAGGCTTCCCATAATGTAATGCAGTTGGATGATTGTTTAGTGCAATGTAAGGCCTGTTCCCACTCTAACATAGTGTAGGCAACTCCCATACTTTTTTCCCACTTGAGCATATAGGATAGTTTAATTACATCGGTAGGACCAACCAGTCCCGCGTAGCATATTGATAGAAATTTACACGAGGAATGGATTTGCGAGTTAGAGATATACCATTTAGTACCTAATTTGCTAAGCGCTAGGGGGTTTATGTAAGAGATTGAATTTGAGTCTAATAAATGTTTTATTCTAAGATATAAAAAAATATCTCGTGGTGGTATCTTGAATCGCTCTTGTAGTTCTGGGAACGGGCGGATACCAAGTTTATTGAATAGGCAATGGGTATGAGAGATGCCCAGAACTTCCCACTTACTCACAGGTAAATCAGGAGAAAGCAAGGAGAGGGCTGAAATGGGCGCCAGATAAAGCAATTCCTCCGGCGGCCACACTTGTTTGTTCCAAGTCTTCCAAGAACTTGCGAGGAAGGACGTTGCTGGGAGCGTGTCGGGATGTGTGAGGGCAGAAGATGACCATAAAACATTAGCAAGAGACGGTATGTGACTACAAGCAGATTCAAGGTTGAGCCATAGGGGGTTTGTTCTACCCGTCATTATGTCAAGACCTTGTGCCAGTACCGTTGCCCTATAGTAGTGTAGAATATTTGGGACATTAAGGCCTCCGTGCCTAAGTGGACGCCACAGTGACTGCGAGGATACTCTTGGGGGCTTTTTTTTCCAGATGTGGGCATTGATGGCAGTTTGAAAGCGTTTGAGAAGTGCATTTGGAAGAGCAATTGGGAGAGTCCTGAACAGATACAATATATGGGGTAAAATCATCATCTTGATAGAATTAATTTTCCCGAACCAAGAAATGTGAAGTTTGTCCCAGGAGCTCATCTGTGTAGCTAGTGTAGACAGAACCATTTCATGGTTTTCCTTAATGATATGTGTTCTCGATTTGGTAATTTTAACGCCTAAATAAGAGAGTGAGGAGCGTCTCCAATCAAAAAGATATTTACTTTTCAAGTCGTCTACTATTAGTATTGGTAGATTAATTGGGAGAATTTGGGTCTTAGCAATGTTATTTTTGTAATAGGACACATGTCCATAGGAGTGTAATATCTCAAGTAAGTGTGGTAGCGTGTTTGTAGGTTCGGCAAGAAACATTATAATGTCATCCGCAAACAGTGCGATTTTCTTTTCGCCTGCTGGAGTGAGGAGACCGGGGATTGCCGAGTCTGATTTTATACGTCTCACCAGGGGTTCTAAACATAGTATAAAGATCAGGGGTGACAGAGGACACCCCTGTCTAGTGCCATTTGTGATGCGGAAACTCCTTGATGTGAAACCAGTATTAAAGACTTTGGCTGAGGGGGAGGAGTAGAGGGCCAGTACGGTTTTTATAAAGGTGTGTGATAGACCAAAAGCAACTAGAGTCGCCACCATGTAATCCCAATTTAGACGATCAAACGCCTTTTCGGCGTCTAAGGCTATAAGAGCTCCACTTTTGTTATGACTGTTTGCCCAATCCACTAAGTCCATACAATATCTTGTATTGTCTCCCACTTGTTTTCCTGGGACGAACCCCGCTTGTTCCTCTGAAACTAGGTCGGTTAAAAAAGGTTTAAGTCTGTTTGCTAACAATTTTGCGAATAACTTCACATCCGCATTGAGCAGGGAGATGGGCCTGAGATTACTGCAAATTGTAGGGGGTTTATTGGGCTTGGGTAACGTTATAATGTAGGCCTCCAACATTTCTCGTGGGAAAGAGCCTGAATCTTTGATTGCGTTAAATAGTTTAGTTATGTGAGGGATAAGTTGAGTTGCTAATTTGAGATAGTAATAATTCGAAAGCCCGTCAGGGCCTGGGGCTTTGTGCTTTGGAAGAGCTTTAATAGCCCGAGCAACTTCCTCCTCTGTGAATTGGGCATCCAACACATCATTTTGTTGCTTTGTGGCTTGTGGTAACCTAACATGTGATAGATATTCAGAAATTTCTGACATATTCGGGGTATGAGTGAGAGTGTCGTTCGTAAGGTTATATAGCTCTTCGTAATAGAGAGCCAGTTCATCCACTATGTTGTTGGGGTTATATATTCTAATGTTGTCCTTGGATGTAATATGAGGTATTTTGGTTTGTAGATATTTAGACTTTAATTGGTTAGCTAAAATCCTGCCAGCTTTGTTACCCATATGATAAAATTTTTGTTTAGTTGTCATCATTTGTTTAGTGTACAGTTGAGTTTGGATTTCATGAATTTCGTGTTGTATTTTAGTGATTTGTTTTGCTAGTGTTTTGGAGGGAGACTTTTTGTTGGATTGTTCTAGTGAGGCTAATTCTTGTCGTAACGCTATGTCTTTGGTTTGGGAGCTCCTTTTGCGAAAAGAGCCCATTTTAATAAATTCGCCTCTAACTACCGCTTTGTGGGCTAACCATTGGGTTTCAGTGGTCGTGTCGGCGGTATTATTGAGGGTGAAATACTGGGATAATAGAGAGGCAATCTTATGCTGGTTTTTTGGGTCATCTAAGAGGGATTCGTTCAACCTCCATTTCCCTCGACCCTTTGTAGGGTACGGTGTTGTTAATGTGACTATTATTGGAGCATGGTCCGACCATGTTCTTTGGCCTATGGATTGGTCTATGAGGTGAGGGAGGGTGGACTTATCAATGAGACACATATCAATTCGCGAGTACGTTAGATGTACCCGCGAAAAATATGTAAAGTCGTGTACTGAGGGAAAAAGGCTTCTCCAGGTGTCGTATATGTCTTGGGAATGCAAGAGGTTGGAGAAGAGTTTAGCAGTTTGGGTACTTTGTTTGCTGGGCAATTTATTGCTTGTGCGTTTTGTGTCAATGGATGGGTCCAGGGTGCAGTTGCAATCGCCGCATATGATAACATGACCCTGTTTCATACGTGCGATCCTTTTAATTGTTTTGTTAAGGAAGGAGAACTGATTGTCGTTAGGGGCATATATTGATGCTACAGTTAGCAATATACCGTTCAAGTCTCCCACCAAGATAAGTACTCTACCCGAGGCATCTACATATTTCTCACGTAAAGTAAATACCCAGTCTTTGTGGAACACTACCGCCACACCCTTAGATTTGTTCGGGGCATTTGCATAGTAGGCTGTAGGGTATAGTGCGGAGCGAATTTGGGGAGGGTTCTTTGTATTAAAATGAGTTTCCTGTACACAAACTATTGCTGCAGCTGCGTCCTTCATAGTTTTAAACAGTTGTCGCCTTTTGAATGGGCTGTTTAGGCCCCTAGCATTGATTGACATAATTTTCATTACGTGTTGTATCATGAGCGTGGAATGGCGAGGGCTGATAATGGATGAATAGCTGGACGTGCCGACACTTGATTGTGTTTGGCCTCTAAATATCTGTTATGATGCGGTACGAAAATCGCCATGATAATACATAAAGCAACAAGGCGTAAACGCCTCATATGCAACTTGTCCTGTTTAGGGTTTTTGTCCGGACTTACAGAAGGGGAAGGTAAGAAGGTGAGAAAAAGGAAAAAGGTAACATAAAACCAAACATATTTACACACTTCTTCCTGAAAAGGAAGATATACAAAAGTCATCCTTGGGAGGGATGGAATAGCGATTCCAAGGATGAACGGGAGAGGCTATGAACTCCTCCCGACCTGAAATGATACAATAGTGGTATCGCACGTAAAAAAGATAAGTAATAAATGCAAATAATAACAAACTTTGTGTCATATAGGGCATGCCTTCATTCGGTGATCCACAGAGGAATGATGGTGGAGTGGGAACATAAATTTGCGACATAAAACATGTAGCTGCATATATGATGCCCGATTGTCGTGTGGGATCTTCATAAGGCTAATAGACCTGTGGTCAACTTATAATTTTACAGGGGACATACTAACGGTTTAACGGTGTCTATACCCGTAGTTTTAGTCTCCTTGTGGACACCAAGAGTCTTAGTTAAAGCATCTACGGCCTGTACTCAGAAGGCCCAACGAGTTATAGGGCCATTAGAACGGAATCTAATAAACGAAACCAAACCAAGCTCAGCGTGTGAACGGTCGAGGTCGACTGTACAATAAAACACCGCTGGCTATGTTCACAATCAGAACACGAAAAGCATATATTAAGGAACCAACCTTGGACCATGTCACAAAGAAAAGTAACTCCGGACGTGGTCATTGTGAAAATGGCTCTCTTAGGCGTGTACAGTATAATGTTATGTGTGTGACATGCTATACAATGCACCTTATGTAATCTACTAAATCAACGTACAACATTAGCCGTTAGGATACTATGCAAGAAACATTAAATCGGAGTCAATCAGACGCATTCGGGTTAATGTACTCTGTGCTCGGGTTAATGTACTCTGTGCTAGGTCTGGGCGTGCGTGATGTGGGGCTAATTTACGGGCCGATTACACATATACAACCCAGCGTAGGGTATAGATTGGTAGCCTGCTAATACAGAACGAACTGACTGGTCAGTCAAACAGTTTCGGAGTAGGATAACCTACCAGGGCTTGTACTAAAGTGGCCATGTACGCTTATAAGACCCCTGTGGGACTTAAATATGAGGAACTGACCTGTGAACAGAGGGTAATGGAGGTACGGCTGGGCAAATTTTTTTTTTTTTTTTTTTTTGGGGAGGGGGACATCACGATAGATGAACAAGAAAACTGCTATAGAAGTTAGTATCGAATAAGGTACCTGTGGCTGAGAGATAAGCACTACAAGTGTAACTTAGAACCTGTGACAAAGTCTCGTCAAAGTTCATGGCTTCTTGGGTGAGGCTTTAGCCATATGCCAATCTGCCTGGATCCGTTTTGGAGAAGTGTTGTCAGTAACATTCTGGGGGGGGCGACTGGGATTCCATAGTCCCCATGATGTAAGTGCTTTCATCCCGTCCGCCGGATCGTTGATAACGTGATGTTTACCTTGTCTCCAAATTAATAGTTTAGTGGGGTAGCCCCATCTGTACACTACACTGTGGTTGCGCAGCGTTTTCGTTATCGTAACAAATTCCTTGCGCCTCGCCATTGTAGCAGCCGACAGGTCAGCGAATAGGGCGATGTTTTGGTGGGGATCTGGAAGCGTTTGCAGTTTCCTCGCCGCTGACAGGAGCGCGTCCTTGTGGGCATAGTAATGAAATTTTACTATCACATCCTTAGGGACTTCAGTAGAGAGCCGAGCAGGTCTCGGCAGCCTGTGCATCCGATCAAATGCCCACGCTGAGTCTGGTAGGTCCGGGACCAGTGCCTTGCAGATGGATAAAATTTGGGCAGGGAGAGCGTCGTGGGAGACATCATCAGGTATGCCTCTGAACCTCACATTCTGCCTCCTCGACCTGTCTTCAACGTCCGCCAGTTTAAGTTTCAACGACTCATTTTCTTCTTGAAGTTTCTGCAACTTATCCACCACCTCATTATGTGCCACGCAGAGTTCTTCAGTTTTAGTTTCAAGATGGTCCGTTCTGTCCCCTATATCCGAAATTTCTCTTTTAAGATCGCTGTTTATACGTTGAAAGTCCGCTGTTAACGTTGCTCGAAGTTCCTGCAACATTCTATGGAGGCAGCGTTCAGTCACCGGAGAATTGGTGTATGCGGTCGAGATTGCCTCGTGGTCAGATAATCCATCCGACGCTACAGAGGCTTCGTCGCCATCTTGTTTTTCTCGTCGGCGTTCCGTTCTTTTTAGTTTCGCCGATTCCGAGATTTTCAATTGTTTAGTAGATGGCATTTTGGATGCCACTATCCACGTGCATCAGCCGGTAAGATAATAGATTTAATTCGTGACAGATAAGTCGCTTTCAGTCGCGTTCAGGTCGGGCTGGATGCGGAGCTCCTAAGCCATGCGACCGCTCTCACCGGAAGCTGGACACGCCCCCCTTTTTTTTTTTTTAGACAGAAGTATGTTATATTTGAGCATGCTAGGCTGAACGTGCGTATATTATGGCTAGTTGCACTGAGGGTATGAGTATATAGCAGTACATTGTTGTGAAAGATGGCTGTCATGTTTAGGGTGTAGCTTGCACGTCCGAGGCGGCTCTCTAATTAGGCGGTTTAGGCGGCTGCCTAAGACCTCGCACTGGCTGGGGCCTCGCGGCCACCTAAACCGCCTGTGGGCAGACTGTGGCAGGTCCTCGGTCACTGACCGAGAACCTGACACCAGGAAGGGGCCCGGCGGCTTGCCCGGTAGGTCGCCAGGTGCGAGGCCCCTCCTGGCTGCCCAGCCAGCCACCGCAGACACCGGTCTGCAGTTCCGCAGTGAGCAGAGCTGCAGACCATGTGTCTCACGAAAACCGGGCAATCAGAACGTTGGCGCGGGTTACCACGGCAACGCTCTGATGGTCTCGCGAGATTACATGGTCTGCAGCTCTGTGGAGCTGCAGACCGGGAGCAGTGGCCACCGGACCACCAGGGAGCCCACTGGACCACCAGGGACTAAAGGTAGGCTCTCTCACCCCCACCACACTCAGCCTCCCTACCACCCTCCCCACCACCCTCAGCCTCATTACCCTCCTTACCACCCTCAGCCAGCCTCACCACCCTCAGCTTCACCACCCTCCCCACCACCCTCAGCCTCCTCACCCTCCCTACCACCCTCAGCCTCCCTACCACCCTCAGCCTCACCACCCTCCCCACCACCCTCAGCTTCCTCACCCTCCCCACCACCCTCAGCCTCCCTACCACCCTCAGCCTCACCACCCCCCACCACCCTCAGCCTCACCACCCTCAGCCTCCCTACCACCTTCAGCCTCACCATCCTCCCCACCACCTTCAGCCTCACCACCCTCCCCACCACCCTCAGCCTCCCCACCCTCCCCACCATCCCCACCACCCTCAGCACCCCACAACCCTCAGCCTCACCACCCCCCACCACCCTCAGCCTCAGCACCCCCACCACCCTCAGCCTCACCACCCCCACCACCCTCAGCCTCCCAACCCTTCTCAATACCCTCAGCCTCACCACCCTCCCCACCACCCTCAGCCTCACCCCCTCACCACCCTCAGCCTCACCACCCCACCAGCCTCAGCACCCCCACCACGCTAAGCCTCAGCACCCTCAGCCTCACCACCACCCTCAGCCTCACCACCCCCCACCACCCTCAGCTTCACCACCCCCACCACCCTCAGCCTCACCACCCCACCACCCTCAGCATCACCCTCCCTCACCACCCTCAGCATCACCCTCCCTCACCACCCTCAGCATCACCACCCTCAGCATCCTCAGCATCACCCCCCACCCCAACCACCTGCAGCATCACCCTCTCACCATCTTCAGCATCACCCCCCACCCCCCCTCAGCCTCACCCCTCACCAACATCAGCCTCACCCCCTACCCCCCTCAGCCTTGGTGTTGTACGTGGCTGGGTGGAGGAAGAGACCTTCAATTACATCAGTGAGGACAAGGAATGGGACATGGCTAGCTTGGTATCCAACCTTGTGCAAATGGGGAGTTTGCGGTTGTGCAAAGGGACTGTTGTTTGTGTTTGTTTGCGGTGCATTAAACGGGGAGTTTAGTCTGTCACTGTGAAGCGGGCGTAACCCTTACACTACCTGATCGATACAACATCATACCTGATGTTTTAAAGCACATTATTCTAAACAATTTAGGAGTGTTAGGTGATTTATGCCCTTTATGGATTAAAACCAGACTCTGCATCAACTATGTAATTTTCCATGGGAGTTTTGCCATGGATCCCCCTCCGGCATGACACAGTCCAGGTGTTAGTCCCCTTGAAACAACTTTTCCATCACTATTGTGGCCAGAAAGAGTCCCTGTGGGTTTTAAAATTCGCCTGCCTATTGAAGTCTATGGCGGTTCGCCCGTTCGCGAACATTCGCGGAAGTTCGCGTTCGGAAATTTTTATGTTCGCGACATCCCTACTCATCCACTATACATGATATTTCTCGAGTTTCCACATTGAATGTAATGTATGACTATGGATATCAGTCTTATTGTTATAGATTTTATATGTTGACTAGTATGCTGTTTTCCACTTTCATACCACTTGGAGGAGATAGATATATGTGCATATTCTCTATTGCTTATCAGTTTATATAATGTTCCAGTCAGTGGTAAAACTAATGTAGAGAGGGATCTACCATCCTTGTATTTGTGAGCAGTATGTATGTGTTTAAATGTAAGCATGTTCCCCTGTCCTGACCAGACCCGAGCGAAGAACCAGCAACCTGCCGGACACGGCATGAAAATAGCAGAGTACTATCCTGGACCCCGCGGCACACTGTCACACAAGCACGGCTCCCCACAAGATCGGAGCGCAGAGAGCTGGCCCACGTGGATACTGCAGGGCTTAATTTACAACCACGGATGCTCTCCGGTGCTACCAAGCCTGCAAAGTCTACCAGGCAGGGACTTTGCTGTACCTCTGCAGGGCATAGGTTGAATGGAGAATGGAACTTTAACTCTGGCATGGTGCCTGTCCACCACGTATACACTACTATGTAATTATTTTGTTTATTTTCAGTAATTTCTGACCAACATACACAGCAACCATATTGTACGGCCTAACATTGTGATGCCTAACATTAACATCTAAGATTGCAGGAACCCACACAACTCCAGTGGTTGCACACTATTTCCATGTTTAACAGCATGCACTCTAATTTTATAACATGACAGGAGGCTTCATATTTGCTTAAGTCTCTCTTTACTAGAACTCCACAGCAGCACAGAAAAACAACCAATCAGAAAAAAGTTAGGTACTATAAAACTCCCCTCCCCATGCATCATTTCCTCTTTCTTTGCTGCTCCGCATCAGTACAGGTCAGAGTACCACTGCCTCCTGCTAATATTAGTTGGGGGCTTTGGGATTTATTCATTTATTTATGTTCAGTATTTATATTTTATCTGTGGGGGAATTTTTCTGTAGTTTATGCCTTGATGGTTTCTGTGTTTATGCATTTGGTTTAGGGGTCTTTGGGACTTTTCTGCCCTTCTATCCCCTTATTTTTCTTTCCCCCTCTGCCCATCTGTCAGAGTAGCTACATCTGCTCCCATTGGAATTCCCTTGCATGTCTTTCTATAGAGCCTTTCACCCTCTAACACTCTATCTATTTTGCCCATCTTCCCCCTGTTACCCATATACTGTCTTCTGCTTTCTATGCCCTTCTATGTCGGGTGGGTTGTGTGCCGCTCGGGTGTTTGCTGGAGGCTGACAATCAGCTTGCTGCCTCCGAACCCCGAGCCCCAGGACCGCGGACCCCCCTCCGGCGGTCCCGTGCTTTTCCTGCCGGTCCCTGGGGTACTCGTGATCAAGCACGAGTACCCGACGGCCGGATCTACTTCCACACGTGGCGGCCGGCTCCGGCTCCAGCTCAAGACCGCGTGCGTCCGACCGGGTGGAGGAGGGGGCGCCCTGATCGCGGCTCCTCCACAGGCTGTACATACCTCTATGGAGATCTGCTTACAGGAGTCTTGCTTCGTTGGAAGTCAGGCTCCTATCTGCCTGACTTCATGTTACCACATTGTTCTAATGGGAGTTGGTATTTTACTACCATACATTCAGTAAGCAAGCTTACTTTAGGAATTAACATTACATGTTGTTAACTATATCGATGCTATACCCTCATACTTTGCTATCATAAGTTTAAAGCAACATTTTTCATTTTTCTTATGGAGTGCTCGCTTTCCTTTATTTTTAAGCAAGCAGTAACATATGCCACCATTGTTACATTATCTCATACTGTCAACAGGTTGGGACAGTTTTTCCTGTGACCATATCAGGCTGTTATATGTATTTTCCTTGGCCCGCTTCAAATTTTTTCCCAAACTGGTCACCATAGCAACCATTCTAGAGCATAATACTGAAGAATCTAGGTTGGGATGCGGTTTGGGTACTATTTAGTCTGTATTACATCGGATTTTCTACAGCATGGATACCACAATGACCAGTGCCTGCAAGGCAATTGTGCTAAGCGCACGGATATAGTAATCCTGGCCGTCCCCCATTTTCACTCTACCATGAAGGTTTAGTATTTCAGGAGGTTGTACACACAACTACCCCCAAGATTATATATATATATATATATATATATAAATGGGACTCTACCCACGCAGATTTTCCCCTGCTGCTGGCAGACCACATCTCCTGCGAGTGGGCGGCTGTGTCCGTGCCCCATTGAATGGCCTGCTATGTCTGTGCCCCCTGAAATGGCCTGCTACGTCTGTACCCACTTAAATGGCCTGCTGTTTCTACTAAACGGCCTGCTGTGTCTGTGCCCATAAGATTGGCCTGCTATGTCTGTGCCCATAAGATTGGCCTGCTGTGTCTGTGCCCATAAGATTGGCCTGCTCTGTCTGTTCCCATAAGATTGGCCTGCTGTGTCTGTGCCCATAAGATTGGCCTGCTGTGTCTGTGCCCATGAGATTGGCCTGCTGTGTCTGTGCCCATAAGATTGGCCTGCTGTGTCTGTGCCCATAAGATTGGCCTGCTGTGTCTGTGCCCATAAGATTGGCCTGCTATGTCTGTGCCCATAAGATTGGCCTGCTATGTCTGTGCCCATAATAATGGCCTGCTATGCCCGTGCCCATAAGAACGGCCTGTGCCCATTAAAACGGCCTGCTATGTCTGTGCCCCATTGATTGGCCTGCTATGTCTGTGACCCATTGATTGGCCTGCTATGTCTATGCCTATTTGATTAGCCAGATATTCTGTGTCCATTCGTTTGGCCTGCTGGGCCTGTGCCCTTCTGGAGGTATACCACTGAGGAAAACCCAGTGCCCACCAGTCACATGGAGAAAGGCAGGTGCCCAGGCAAGCACCATTGCCATACTATCCAAGAGGCTCCAGTATACAGCCATCTGAGTACGGTGGGAAGGGTGAAGGCCCTAAACCTCATGCCTGGAGGGCAAGGTTTCGTATGTAGACCCCGGGCACACATCCACGATTTACACCAGACTGGCGACGGCACATCTCTAAGGAGAACTTCTCACAGACAAGGACCGGTACTCAGACACCTACAGGAGGACGCGGCGTTTCCCTGTCTTTAGCATCTAACCCTCTATCTGCCTCACGGTGTCCATATAGATATCGGTGGTTGTTCCTGCGTAAGGTTAGCTCCTGGCCCTGTTCAGTGGGGCTTACTTGCCTTGTTCTTCCGGCCTGCTATTTGCCTTCTGTCCGAGATAGAATTTACGTATTTACTCTTATCTACGTTTATTATTGTTTTTGTTTTCGTGCCTTCCTTTTAATTTCACTCGGGTCGTCGAGAGGCCTGACTTGACCTCCTCCGATCTCCCGAGTGCTCGTGGATTGCGGAGAACGTCTCCAGCTTTCCTCAGGCTATCAACGGTCCTCCTGGACCCCGCGCGCGCGCACGGGATCCGGGCGGTCAGTTGGTAGTTTTTCATCTTTGTTCCAAAGGTTCCATTTTCGCACCATTCCTTTCTGTTGTTAAGGATGGACACGGCCCTAGGTTGTATTCTATACCTTCGGTCTGGTTTACTGCCAGTTAATTCTTTCCCAGGTGAGCGATTCAGAGAGGAGTCTCGTGGTCGGGGAGAGACCCACCTAAGGTCCTCAGTCTTATGCTGATATTGGAAGTTGGTGTACCCCTGCAGTTGGTCTCCCTGAATCTCTAAGGGACTTTAGTTTGGATCACAGGAGGGTGCAGCCCTCCATCACCTCGATCCAAGAATATCTTATTTTCAGAAACAGAGAGCGTACCCCTCTCATATACAGGACCGGACACTGATTTGCTATTAGAGGACGCAGCCCTCCCTCAACCTCAGCCAGATGATGAGCTGGATACAGAGGACATGTTAGGAATGACACATTCTCAGAGAGAAACGGTAGACTCTCTACTGTTTGACTCTCTACTGTTTGGTTATTACGGGTGCGGTCCGCTCAGACTATCAGCCGGACGCTGTCACGGAATTCGATCACATTATTAGAGAGTGCGGCTCTCTCATACACTCGACACTCTACGGTACCGTCCATTTGTTCATCACACAGGCTTGTACCTGTGCAAGACATTGATGACTGCATAGAGGGGCGCCCCTCCTGCATCCAATTAGATCTGAAGACCGTGCTACTGATCTCGTTATAGAGGACTGCCTGGTCATGCATGATATACATATTTAGACTGGATCCCCTATTTTATCTCCTGTAATGGATCTACTGGATCCCGACCATTGTACCACGCGCGAGAAATACTCACAGGGGTATAACGGGGGGAGTCTCCCACTTATTTACGCACACTCCTGGAGATGGTACGGCTAACGGATGAGCCTCAGGTATTCCGAGAATGCAGATTTTGGTAGATTCTGCACCATAAAAAAGAAAATTGTTTTCTGTTTTGGAGATCCAGACCATTTCGAAAAAACTGCGCGGACAGTTTCTCCCATATCAAGTCGACAGGAGATACGGAGACCTTCATGGAGCAAACGGGCACTGCCTTGTTAGGTTAAACAAGACTAGGGAAGGCCTACTACCCGGTCTGAAGGTAAACCGTACGCATGGATCGCATGGTACGACCGGACATCCCGGTTGTCTTGAATTCCCCGGTCATTTCGATCTTGGGATAAGATGACAGGAATGCCCCATCTCCTCAGAGCACGTACCTGGTGCACAGGGTTTGGAGATGGTGGGCCCTCCGTCTATACTCTATAGATCCCTCACGGGAGCCGTCTTGTTTTGGATTCGCACTAACCCACCTTTTCATCTACTGTCAAGGAGATTTACGAGACTCTAGGGAGGTACCTGGTGTGCCTCGACTCCCACATCAATGTCGGGTCACATCCTGCCGCTTGATTAGAGCTCAGGATGGTAGCAGACTCAGATAGGGCTGCCGATTTTCTCTAACAGGACACCACATGTTCGGACGGCTGAAGCTAGACCCTTCCTTTTTCGCTGTATCTGCTCTCTGGAGTCGCCTGTCATGAACTAAGGTACTTTACGTCTTGCCTGCGCATTGGAGAATGCGATGTTGTATGCGGGACTCCAAGATAAGAAGGGAGGTATCCCTCTATATGGAGACTTTGGCTTCAATTTCAAACTCACATTCCTGGGTCCCTTGACCTAGGGTCTACTCTGGGAGTTACGTGCCTGGACAGTCAGGGGTACAGGGACCTAAGGGTCTCACTATATTTTACCCTATCCTGTAGGCGGCGTGTATACCAGGAACCCCTACACAAATTTTGACAGGTCGGGCATGGAACAGGATCGTACTATGGGTAATCGGATTATCTCACTCACTCACTACAGCTTCGTGGTTTACAGGTCCCAATCACCATTGGATCCGTACATCTTTCATTCCTAGCCGAGGACATATCTGGATGGAAATCTCCACTCCGCTTTACGCTTCCCATCCCTTTTGAATATTTCTGGAATTCACTACTCCCTGAATAGTCGACCACCGTTTCTCCACACAAGTTCAGTTCGGAACCCTGAATAGACGCCTTTTTGGAGTCTTTACTCTATCTCGAATGAGACATCTCACCGGGTAGACCAGGAGGGAACGAAAGATCCTACTCGATTCTATTGCGATATTGGTGGTGGACTTAGACGCATTCCTTGAGATTGGAGATCAAGAGTTGAGACATGGTGGCAGTTTTTCTCGTGTCCCTAAGTCCGCAAATGACCTTCGATTTTTACTGCTAGAGGAAAATGGCTGATAGGTCAGCTTGCCAGCTCGTGGACCGACTGATAGGAAACAGGTCGCAACGCCACGTACAATGGATCTTTCAGCGGATGGTGTTTTTTTCCGTGTTTGAGATGCTTCGTCGGCTGGCATCTTCTTTGATCAGTCTACTGTCGTTTATCGCAGTTGGAAAGTCCAATTAGGATTACTCTGATATCTCCTGGAATAGGTACCAGCGACACAATCAGCGTTGGATTGGTGGACTGAGCGTTGAAACAGCAAATACGAAGCCTCCTGTCATGTTATAAAATTGTAGATTATGCTAGCTTTAGTGTACCTATAATCTTAATTTTATTAATGACAGGAGGCGAGTATTTCCCACCCATTCTTATCCCTCCCTTGTTTAATTTCATAGTTTAGATTATCAGGTACGTATGCAACTCTGCTTGTTTGTCTCTGCTACCTGTCAATTGTTTCTATATCTGTTTTTCATAAGTAGGGCTGGGATATCTGCACATTTAGGTATTTTGGTTGCTACATTGGGTACCTGCATGTTTGTTCAGAGTACATTTAATTGGATAATCAACCTGTTCGATTCTGTTTTTCTCTCGTTTCAGTTTACAGTCCATCAACACTATCTGATGTGGCAGTTCTTCTCGGAGGATGGACTTCATTGTATCTAGGACTTCGTTTCTCCCCATTATGTTTTTCTGCCTTTTGTTCTGTTTTGTCGCAGCTTGAAAGAGGAAATGATGCATGGGGAGGGGAGTTTTATAGTACCTAACTTTTTTCTGATTGGTTGTTTTTCTGTGCTGCTGTGGAGTTCTAGTAAAGAGAGACTTAAGCAAATACTCGCCTCCTGTCATTAATAAAATTAAGATTATAGGTACACTAAAGCTAGCATAATCTACAATTCTCCTTCTAACTCACTCTTTAATTATTATTATTTTTTTTCAACTCCACTAAGATGTACCTTAGAAATTAATCTGGTGGAACTAGCAACTTGCAAGCAGTCAGTCTGTTAACCTATCCCAGTAACTCATCTGCCTCACCTTATAAATGATGTGCTGATCTAAATGTAAGCATGTTTTTGTATAGAGTATATGCGTGCATGTAGGGGTGCATTTGTATGTACTGTTGCCATTGGAATAGATAGTTGCAATTATGTGAAGTGTTTGTGTTTGAATTGTGGGATGTGTTTATATGTAGTGTTAGTTTTTAAATGCAGGTATGTTTGTA
Source organism: Pelobates fuscus (assembly GCF_036172605.1). NCBI lineage: Eukaryota > Metazoa > Chordata > Amphibia > Anura > Pelobatidae > Pelobates > Pelobates fuscus. Next base: position 231,758,575 of record NC_086319.1, on the reverse strand, counting down.
TGAAATATTTGTGTTAGCTGGCAGGATTGTGTTTACATGTTGTATTAGTATTGGTGTTTGATTGCTCAGGTGTATGCAGATAAACATACACTGCCACATACATACATGCTTACACAGATATTCCTACACATTAGCACACAGATACACAAGTATAAACACACTGACACATACACACATAGATGCACACACAAACACTGACACATGCAGTCACTGACACATACTACATATTCACATATGCACACCATAACACAAAGATGCACACACTCATACACACACTGACACATGCACACATTTTGACACATACACAAACACACTCACACAATCTGACATACACATAGACACATACATGTTATAATTATTATATTTGTATACTGTTAGCCTACCTTTTGTGTGCAGGAGAGTGGCTTGTCTGAGGTCCTTCCGATGGCAACAAGTGTGAGGCTTACTTCTGCTTCTCTTCCTCCAGTTGTCACCTATGCCACCACCTCCTTACTCCCACATGACACTCTCTATTTAAGTTAGAAGAAAGTGATAAACTGTCACTTCCTCCCAGCCGGGTGATACTACAGAGGCCCAGACATGCTCTTAAAGGGGCCTGACCGGGCCCCTGTACAACAATAAATAAATAATGGCCATCGGGGGGCCTAAGTGGCCTTGGTAATCTGTTGGGGCCCAAAGTATGCAGGCCGTGGTGCAGCCTACTGTAGTTCCGCAACTGGTTCCAGGGCACCATACTACTCTTCCAATCTTCAATGTTGATCCCTTTTTCCCAAGTAATGCAAAAATGACTACAATATTGCCTGGTCTAATGGCTATTCAATATCAGTAATTTCTGGAATGACAATTCTGAATTTCCAGAATTAGACCATTGTATATCTGGATTAAAAATAGGAAGTAAAATAACTTAGTTTTGTGGTGACTGATTGGAATCTTTTTTTTGTATAAATGACAAATTGGGAGCAGGAGTTATTTCAAGTTGAAAGTAGGGTATTTTTCCAAAAGGAAAAGAAAACAATCAGTGGGCTATTGACCACCCACTCACTCTGTCCACACTGACAAGAACAACATTTTCCATTTCACATCCAGTCTGTAGCTTCAGTGGCTGTCCTTCAGTTAAAAAAAAGAAATGGGTAAATTGCACTCTCACTTTTGCATTTTTTTTTTATCTCTCCTGTCTAGAAATAACATTTCTCCTGTTGACTGTTTTTTTAAAATGCCTTTTGTTGTAGTATTATTGTAGTACCTGCTACCTCCTCAGCCGCATCTTTTTTTTTTAGGTCAATCACACTATAAACCTGTATGTTAGTGGCACTGGCAGTAGCAGCTAGGTAAGAGGTATCCCTTTATTGAATTTGGGTGGGATGTTTACTTATAACTTATTTACTAATACTTAGTATTTTTAGTAGATAGTTTTCTAATACTGTGAGATTTGGGGACGATTGTCACATCCTGTTCCTAGCTGCGGCTCATTCTGGCTATGGCTTCTGGTATCCAGTACTATTTTTACAATTCTTGTTTAGTTTTTTTTGGTTTTTTGGTTTTCTATTCTATGTCTGGTTTTCTTTATGCTGAGTTTTTCTGGGTTCATTCCTATATTCCGTCCCTGGAATTCCCAGTCTCCAGGTTTCATTTAAATGTTTGTTTTTATGTTGCCACACCCGTATGTTTTCCATCATTCCTTTTGTTTCAGTGTTCCTGCAGGCAGCTGCTCAAGTCTTCTGCCCTTTCTTGCAGGTAAGTACTATGTGTGTTTTCTTTGGTTGGTTTAGCTTGCCTTAAGCAGAGTAAGACCTGCCAGATATGGGGTACATTGGCGTTGTTGGCAGGCTTATGCAATGTATGATCATATAATGTGACTAAATCCCCATGATTTTCATATATAGTACTTAGTTATTTCTCCTCTTGTTTTGCCTATCGTATCTTGTCTTGTTTTAGTTTGTATACCCAGTCCATGTACAGTCCTGTCTTGTCCTGCCCATGTTAAGCTATTGTTTCCCTTATGTATTGTGTACATTTCCTGGGTTTAGCTTCCTATCCTTCTCTGGTTCAGGGTTCTATTAGTTCTGTCTTGTTTTCATGTTTGGTGCCTTTTTCTAGTCTTGCCTTGTTTCTGGATACATTTCTGCTGCAGTACCTCCCTATTCCTATTCAGCTCTGGGAGGTCTGCTTAATTCCTGCTCCTAGTTCCTGGGATCCGCATAAGCTGAATCAGGGTTCTGGTATGTGGCTGCACAAACGCTGGTGCTCAACACCAGGGGGCGTGCAGTTACCCTGCACCAGATCCTACTAATCCACCTCCACACTGTGACTCCTACTCTGAACATCAGACATACTGGGTCCCGGTCCTCGCATCGCCGCCCGGACAGTGTCTGGGTCCCGGCCACCCTGACAACGATGCAGCCATGGCCCGGTTTGGAATTTTGTTTTCTGAATGGAATTCTTTACCAGAATAATAACCAAATGGGTTTGTTGAGAGTAAAATTTATCCCGTGCCCAAGCCTACTGACTACTACTAATAGGCAGTAGCAATCTGTGGCAATCTGTCCAGATCTGGTTGGAGTGATCAAACTTAAATGTAGGGAACAGCACTTTCTTACTAACATGACCTTCATGAAAGGCCTTGAGGTGGAGGCATGGTATTGATAGGTATGTTGTAGCACAAGGGTTTTATTATAGAGCAAAATCAGGAGGTCTGTAGGTCAGGGCTTGCAGCAAAGTAGTACAGTTAAAGAGAAGCCAAAGTTGATACGCCAATGTTAAGAGTCACACCAAGGTGTAGGTGGAGTCTAGAAAATCCAAAAACAGTCTAATGGTGAAGCGCTAATATAATAAATCGAACCTGTGCTCAAAAGTACCCTAGGACACAGTGTATAAAAACATATACCTTAAAAAGGTTAATTACTTTGGAATCCTGGTGCATGCATACTGTCCCTTTAAAAAGTAAACATAAAAATACATATCATAGTGTATATAGTTTCTATATAAGGTGCTATGCCAAGTAAACACTCACAATTTATTGAGCTAAAAACTTATCTGCCTTAGGGTCCGTTGAGGCAACCTTTTCCTTATTTGCAGTCAGTTTTCTGAGTATTCTGCCCTGTATGATATTGTAAGAGGAAACCCATATGGTGCAATATTGTTGTTCATTAAATGAATGGTCAATAGAAAGTGAATTAGGTACTCAAAAACTTGGAGCCTTAGGATAGGCTCAAATCAAATCGCATATGTGGGTAAGGACCACATTCCTTCTTTGTAGTAGCAGGAGAAAAGTGCAGTAAGTGTAATAAAATGTATACTTTATTTAACATTAATATATAAAAAAATATAACAAAATATAAGGCTATAAGGCTATAAACACACTTATTCGGCAATAGTCCAATAAAAGAGTCTTATGCTCACAATTCCCAGGATGTGTTTTGCCAGTGGCTTCCTCAGCTGGGTAAAAAAGTATTTGCTTTGTCCTAGAGTCTAGATAATGTCCATAAGTTAAGCCCAGGGACTCAGCACTATCTTGGATGACTCATTGTCCCTGCTCTGTTACTCTATACTATCTACCACAGCTCATGGGTTCTCACTTCAATTGGCAGCCCTGCATAGAGGCCGCCATCTTGGATTGATCATACATCTGATATGCTGTCGTGCCTCACTGAGAGAATAGTGGTGCTGGGCGAGGGAGCAGCAGAGGCCAGGGTCACCATGGACAGGTAAGTACTACCAGACATTGGGTAACAAGGGTGGTGGGGGCAGTGTTGGCACAGGTGTCAGTCTCCTTATGGCTGAGGAAAATGTGTTCCAACTTTTAGAAGTCATGGCACTACTGGTGATAGTGGATTTGGGAACAAGGCCCCTTCTCCTACTGTCCCTCAATTTTGACTTGTGATCAGTATATGGCATTTATGATAGTGAGTTTGTTTTTCTTATTACAGTAAATTAGGTTAGCTACGTGAATGAGGTTATTCAGGTGTTTGTGTTACAAAATTGGTTAGTGCTCAGTGGATTTACTGCTATAACATTTTTGTGTTTGATGTTAAACACCGCACAGTGCTCACAAAATCACACATTGCACAATTGACTGAAAACAATTAGGAAATAAAATTAAAATAATATTTTTTTTCTTCAAACAGCAAAATAAAAATGTAAAATTGACAACTGTATATAAGTAACCTATTCTAACACTAAGAACAATGACACACTAAGAACAATACCTGCCAATCTCCTATCTTGCACTCAAAGTTATTTACAGCAGAAAGCTTAACTAGTCTTACACTAGAATAAATGACCCAGGCTCCCACTCCCACTCAGGCACAGTAAGGGTGAACACACATGATCACTGCTGGTCATTCTTCCTCAGTATCTGAAATAGTCTAGAAGAATGCCCTAGGGATAATAGTTGCTTTATTGCTCCTTCTTTGTTTCTCTGAAAATTAATAAAAGGAATGGAACATATCAGCTATGAAGAAAGGTTAACAAATTTAAACCTATTTAGTTTAGAAAAACGTCGCCTGAGAGGGGATATGATAACATTATACAAATATATTCGGGGCCAATACAAACCATTGTGTGGAAATCTATTCACAAACCGGACTTTACATAGGACACGAGGCCATGCGTTTAGACTGGAAGAAAGAAGATTTCGTCTAAGGCAAAGGAAAGTTTTTTTTACTGTAAGAACAATCAGGATGTGGAATTCTCTGCCTGAAGAAGTGGTTTTATCAGAGTCCATACAGATGTTCAAACAGCTACTAGATGCATACTTGCAAAGACAGAATATTCAAGGATATAATCTTTCAATGTAGGGTAATAACTGCTTGATTCAAGGATAAATCTGACTGCCATTCTGGGGTCAAGAAGGAATTTTTTGTCCTAGCTTGTTGCAAAATTGTGCTTCAAACTGGGGTTTTTTTCTTTTTGGTTTTTTTTTGGGGTTTTTTTTTGCCTTTGGATCAACAGCAAAAAACAGGTGTGAGGAAGGCTGAACTTGATGGACGCAAGTCTCTTTTCAGCTATCTAACTATGTAACTATGATATTGTCCACTTCACTTGATCCGTAAATAAAATCAACATTGAATCGTTGTTCCCTAACCATCAATCATCTTTTTTTTTTACTTTTACTTGGACAGGAAATCCAGACCACATAATTAGGCAGACTGTTTGTCCATCATGGCAAATTTAGCACCTTATTTGCCGCCATAGAAGAAAAAACAGCCTCTTCTCAATTTCACCCCCAAATGTTTCTGATGCAAGGACCAAACAGAACTTGTTCAGGCTTGTGAGAGTCAGTTTACCTGAGATTCTGGCACCTGGCGACTGACAAATCAGAATTACGCTAGTCACCAAATCAGCTTGAATTTGGCCAAATTGCATTTCTGTTGATTGCTACTTCAGAAATTCACATTTAGTGTTTCTACAAAATAATAATGTTCATTAAAGGTATTAAAAAAGTAACCGATTTCTATGAAACAGCTGTTTTTTTAAATAATAACAAAATGCAATGCATGAAATTACATTCACATTCAGAATTTAAATCAGGATAGAAACCTTACATTTTTAATCGAACCAAAAAGTAAAAAAAAAATACATATCATAGAAACATATGAATGTTTAACCGCTTAAGGACCGAGGACGGTTCAGGACCGTCATCGGCATTTTTGCATTGCCGACCGAGGACGGTCCTGAACCGTCCTAACGGTCCAATGTACTTACCCGATCGCCGTCGTTCCCCCGGCGGCGATCGGCGGTGCTCCCGTTGTGGGGAGACTGCCTGCAGCCCAGACAGTCTCCCCATGGCGGATTAGGACCCCTGTGGCCATGTGATCGCCCAACAGGGCGACCACATGGTCACAATAGGTGTCCATGTCTCTGCCTGCAGGGGGACTGTCTGTGCTGACAGGCAGTCTCCCTGCTTAGTGTAAAATCATAAAAAAAATAAAGTTTAAAGTTAATAAATAAAAATTATAATTATATATGTGTGTATATATATATGATATATAGACGTATATTATATATATATAATATATGTCTAAATATCATATATATAATGTCATACTAAGTGTATTTTTATATTAATATGTACATATATTAATATAAAAATACACTTATAATTAAATTACACACGTGTATATATATAATATATATAATAACTATATATATTGTGTATATATTATTATAAACTACAAATAATAAGTAATTTAAATTAAACTAAAAAAATTAAAAATAATAATAAAAATTTAAAAAAAGTTATATATCTATACGAAATTTTATTCTAACTGTATTTTGATATTAATATATATATATTTATATCAAAATACACTTAGAATGAAATTGTATATATATCTATGTATATATAAATAAATAAAAAGAATACGAACTATTCATATGTCCATATACAAAATTACATAAATAATTATATAAATATACACGTAGACTTCAAATATATAAATATGCATATATATTTAAATTCTACGTGCGTATTTATGTAATATTTTTACATAATTAAGTTATTTTATTGATTGCAATTTAAGGGACCTGCCTGCCAACCCAGGCCGAGAGTACAGAGAATTTAATTTGCTATCACTGTATTTTACCCTGTAACGTTCTACGACACCCTAAAACCTGTACATGGGGGGTACTGTTTTACTCGGGAGACTTCGCTGAACACAAATATTAGTGATTCAAAACAGTAAAACATATCACAGCGATGATATTGTCAGTGAAAGTGACTTTTTTTGCATTTTTCACACACAAACAGCACTTTTACTGATGATATAATTGTTGTGATACATTTTCCAGTTTTGAAACACTAATATTTGTGTTCAGCAAAGTCTCCTGAGTATAACAGTACCCCCCATGTACAGGTTTTATAGCGTTTTTGAAAGTTACAGGGTCAAATATATGGGTCATATTTTTACATTGAAAATGGCCAGGTTGGTTACGTTGCCTTTGAGAGCGTATGGTAGCCCAGGAATGAGAATTACCCCCATGATGGCATACCATTTGCAAAAGTAGACAACCCAAGGTATTGCAAATGGGGTATGTCCAGTCTTTTTTAGTAACCACTTAGTCACAAACACTGGCCAAAATTAGCGTTCAATTTAGTTTTTTACTTTTTTCACACACAAACAAATATGAACGCTAACTTTGGCCAGTGTTTGCGACTAAGTGGCTACTAAAAAAGTCTGGACATACCCCATATTGAATACCCTGGGTTGTCTACTTTAAAAAAAATATGTACATGTGGGGTGTTATTTAGCGATTTATGACAGATAATAGTGTTACAATGTCACTATTGATACATTTTAAAAATATAGGTTTTGAAACCTCAATATCCTACTTGTACCTATAGCCCTATAACATGCAAAAAAATAGCAAAAAGCATGTAAACACTGGGTATTTTTAAACTCAGGACAAAATTTTGAATCTATTTAGCAGTTTTTTTCATTCGCTTTTGTAGATGAGTAAAAGATTTTTTACATAAAAGTCAAAAAACATGTATTTTTTTAAATTTTTCATCATATTTTTTTATTTTTTAAAAATTAAATTACATGAGATTATATAAATAATGGTATGTAAAGAAAGCCCATTTTGTCCTGAAAAAAACAATATATAATTTGTATGGGAACAGTAAATGAGAGAGCGGAAAATTACAGCTAAACACAACCACCACAAAAGTGTCAAAAAGATGCCTGGTCGCAAATGTACAACATCGCAAAAAAAGTCCGGTCCTTAAGGGGTTAAGGGTTTATTTCTTTATGTAATTTTTTGGTTTCACTACTCTCTGCAGTACACCTCTGGATTCCAAATACTATTGATTTAGAATTCATTGCAGACCTGAATGTAAAGGTAACTCTATCATACAAACCAACATCCCTTGATATCTTTCCAGCTTTCCACAGTGGCCACAAACTGTAGACAGAACCTTGAGTGCCAACATTTGTTTATCCCTGCCAAAAGATTCTGGCTGCTGTTAAAAAGCAAAATAAAGGAAGTGTTTTAAGGTAAAAGCATGCTATGCTCATGTTATTTTTTTATGTGGATTTTTATTTTATACAATGTTTGCCTTATGAGAAGAAATAGCTGTAAAAATACATATTAGCTAATACTGAGTTGCTGTTCATTGTGTCTGAGTTGATCTAATCAGTCTTTTAATTCAACGTATTTTAATATGTAATATTTAGTAGAATATATGGATGCACAGTATGCTGTGTGATGTATAATACATTTGTACTATTATGAATATATTTGTGGCTCCCAAGTGTAACTTTTGGAGAAGAAAAATTGTATATCTAGGTATAGTTATACCTATATCTATCTAAAGTGTTGTATTTTCTTTTGTTCCTATGGTGATACCAATAACCAGTAGGCTGGTTTTCCTACTCAAAACCTCCAGTTGAGTTTTGCTTTTATCTTTTTTAAATGCAGTCCCTTATTGAAGCAAAATATTACGTATTCCAGTTGGATGCTGAGAAGAAAATATAGAAGTGGCTTTTTTTTCTAGACTATAGGATTTCTAGAAAATGTTTTGCTTATTGCTTACCATTTCATAAACTGTTGTTTATTTTCAATATGATATGATATAATATATTAACCCCTTAAGACCGCAGCCAAATGTACAAGTTGTGAACGAAACAAAATGTAAACAAAACCTGGCATTTGCGCTATATGTCTGTCCAACCGTAATTCACCTCTTTCATATTAAATGCACCCCTTATTATATATAATTTTATTCAGGGGAAAAAGGGCTTTCATTTAATATCAACTATTTAGCTATGAAACATAATTTAATATGAAATAAATGGGAGAAAATAAGATTTTTTTTATTTTTTTAGTTCTACATGACATTTTAACTGTCAATGTCATAATACTGTTTGCTTTTACTGCAATAAAATACACATATTTGTATTTAGCAATGTCTCACGTGTAAAACAGTACCCCCTATGTACAGGTTTTATGGTGTTTTGGGAAGTCAAATAGGGACAAATACAGGGTCAAATATAGCGTGTTACATTTGAAATTGAAATTCGCCAGATTGGTTACGTTGCCTTTGAGACTGTATAGTAGCCCAGGAAATAAATTTACAACCATAATGGCATACCATTTGCAAGGTAGACGACCCAAGGTATTGCAAATGGGGTATGTCCAGTCTTTTTTAGTAGCCATTTGGTCACAAACACTGGCCAAAGTTAGCGTTAGTATTTGTTTGTGTGTGAAAAATGCAAAAAACGCCAATTTTGGCCAGTGTTTGTGACTAAGTGGCTACTAAAAAAGACTGGACATACCCCATTTGCAATACCATGGGTTGTCTACTATTGCAAATAGTATGCCATCATAGGGGTAATTTTCATTCTTGGGCTACCATAGGGTCATAAAGGCAAGGTAAGCAATCTGGCGAATTTTAATGTGAAAACAATGAAACACAAGCCTTATATTTGACACTGTAATTTTTGAAAACACCATAAAACCTGTACATGAGGGGTACTGTTGAACTCAGGAGACTTCGCTGAACACAAATATTTGTGTTTCAAAACAGTAAAAAGTATTGCAGCAATAATATCGTCCGTGTAAGTGCTGTTTGTGCGTGAAAAAGGCAAACAATGTCACTTTTACTGGTGATATCATCGTTGTAATATATTTTACTGTTTTGAAACACTAATATTTGTGTTAAGCGAAGTCTCCCGAGTAAAACAGTACCCCCCATGTACAGGTTTTATGGTGTCTTGGAAAGTTATAGGGTTAAATATAGTGCTAGCAAATTAAATTCCCTATACTTTTGGCATGGGTTGTCAGGCAGGTCCCGCTAATTGTAATTAATTAGGATACCTAATTATGTAAAATTATTACATAAATATATGTGTAGAATTAATATATGTATATATATATATATATACATATGTGTATATATACGTATATATATATATATATATAATTTTTTTAAAATATTTTTATTTATATATAGGTATATATATAGTGATATATACATATATATTTATGTATATAGATATATATATTATTTCGTTCTACATGTATTTTGATATAAATATATATATATTGATACCACAATACAGTTAGAACGAAATAAAACACATCTATATATTTTTTAATATTTTATTTTTAATTATTTTTTGTATTTTATTTTTTTACGTATTTACATATTTATTTTTTATATTATATATAAATATATATATATATATATATATATATATATATAACAATAATTATATATTTAATCAGTATCAGTCTACGTGTAATTTTATATTAATATATATATATATATATAATTATATATATATTAATAGTAAAATACACCTAGACAGTGTACGTGTGTGTATGTATATGTGTATATATATACTTAGATCATATATATATATATATATATAATATATATATATATATGATCTAAGTATATATATATATTTTTTACACTTATTTAATTTATTTTTATTTAATTTCCAGCCAGCAGGGGGACTAACTGTCATTACAGTTAGTTCCCCTGCTGGCATTGCTGCAGCCAGCTATACCGGCCATGTGATTGTGAGGTCCTCGCAAGGACCTCACTCTCACATGGCCCGGGGGGGCTGAAGAGGGCGGACGTGCCGTGGGGGGCTCCCTGGGAGTCCCCCCAACCGCGATCGCCGGCGTGGGATCGCCGGCGACCGGGTAAGTAACAAAAAAACGGAGGGCGTACAATTACGTCCTGCGGCATTTAGAGACGCTTTAAAAAGGACGTAATTGTACGCCCTCCGGTCTTAAGGGGTTATAAAAAATAATAACAAAAGTATGACCTATTTGGGTTCCCATGAGAAGTATCTCAGGCAGAGAACATATGGCTACAAAGAGGCAGGGTGCCGTTTCAAGCAGAACCAAAATAAGAAGTCATATAAATAGCAGTTTTCTACTTTTTTTGGTACAATCTTTATAGACATGAAGAATTGCACCCGAAGAGAGTCCTTGTGGTAGCGAGAGATGTTGGCTAGAAGGTTGGAGGAGGATTTAACCCCTTAAGGACCAAACTTCTGGAATAAAAGGGAATCATGACATGTCACACATGTCATGTGTCCTTAATGGGTTAAACTAAATTAGTGGGGAGGGACACAGATGTAGAAATGGGGTAGAGAGTAAAGAAAGGAGGTGAAATTCAACTGAAATCCATGCAGGTGGAGTTGGAGTGGTAAGTGGTAAGATTAGAATAGACATGAAGAATTGCACCCGAAGAGAGTCCTTGTGGTAGCGAGAGATGTTGGCTAGAAGGTTGGAGGAGGATTTAAACTAAATTAGGGGGGAGGGACACAGATGTAGAAATGGGGTAGAGAGTAAAGAAAGGAGGTGAAATTCAACTGAAATCCATGCAGGTGGAGTTGGAGTGGTAAGTGGTAAGATTAGCAGACAGAGTAAAAAGATATTAAATACATGTTTTTTCTGTGTAAGAAAATGGGGGAGCTTTAGATATTGTTATACAAGGAACAGTATCGTATAATTTGGATTACTTAGATTCAGTGGAATGAAAAACTTGAGTGGGCTCTTAATTTTAATGCATATATGTTATCTAAGAAGGAGAGCATGAATAAAAAGCTGGCAGGGTATGTCATATTTTAAGCCTGATTTGAAGCTAAGTGAGGATAATAGAAAAAATAATTAACCCATGGAGAAATCACCTGCAAAGTACCAACAAAGTAATCAGTGATGAAAAGGCAGTAAAATAAATATGTGCAATATAGATCAAAATTTGTACACATTCAATGACCATAAGAAAAACAAGACAAAAGTAAGCAAAAAGAGGGAAGCGGCAGTAATTTAGTAGTATATTACATATCATAGTGAGATGCCTGAATAACAACAATGTTCTTTATATACTTTTAATTTAATATGTATAAGTGTAAGTGGCATAAATCTATAGACTCCTATCATTATCTCATTAGCAGTGTTCTCCAAAAATACCACATTACATAACTGAAAGTTTAACAGTGGAAATAAGTACATCCTGGTTAATTCACCATCAAAACTACCACAAATGTGCTGGTGCAAAATTAAAATAATACCACTGCAAAAATATGTATATTGAAATCATGCTCTCTTTCAAAATTAATATATATCTGCTGAATATATGTTTGCCAGCAGTACTAAGAAGAAACTTTTTTTTTTAAATAAAATTCTTTATTTTTGTGTGCAAGTTAATATATTCAAGCATGTATGGCCACATTAGTGACAAAAGGAGCACAGTAGTGAAAACACTGTGGCATGAGAAATTGCACTTTTTAGTAAGTTTACAGGATGAATCACACGTTTTGTACATATAACATAATAGGAGTCAACAGATGGGTAGGTATAAGTGATATGTGGGGCAGGCTGGGAAGACTGACATCTTGTCGTTCAAGGTAACATAATAAACAAGAAGAAAATACAGTGCCAGGCTTGGTTATATTCATTGATAGGAATCAAGGTAATCTTTGGCACTGAGGTGTTATTAGACAACAGATTGTTACTGGAGGGTGGACCATGAGGGAGCTAAAATAGGACCAACAGGGAGTTTATGGGGAGGCAGAGCAGAGACGCGGTCTGGCGCCTCCTGCATTGGCACCATGATGGAGAGGTTCTCCAGTGCCCATGCTTGACCTCTGGCACCTGAAGCCCCACAAAGGCGTAAGGTCTTGCAAAGTCCCCTGGTGCCTTGCTGTCCCCATTTTATGTGACTATATTTTAATGCAGATGGTGTCTGCTTGCTTGGTATTTGATGGGAGGCCTGTACATGGTAGTATCTCAGTTGTGTGGCCAGAGTGGTATTGAGTGGGTGTCTGTGTTAGGGACTGAACTTAATCAGATGGTCAGGCTCGGTGAGTGCTTAGGAGCTAAGTTGAACGCAGAGCCGAGGGGAGGCCCCTGACTTGCACTCTGCTGGAGCCTGTGCCCTATCTATGCCCTCTTGTTTGCCCTGACATGACTGGGGTGTCGAGAGCTGTGGTTGGTTAGGGCGATATCGTACCTGTGTAACAGGGTATGCGTTAAAGGGACAGCTCTCAGGGTGTTTATGTTCGCCGAATGGAGAGGTCTGGGGCCGTTAAGTGTGCATATCTTCCAGTTGTGTGTCAGGGGTGTCCCTGTGAGGTAGTTTGAGTGGTCCTTTCTCTGCTGTGTTCGGGTGTCTGCGGCCACTCAGGCCATTATGTTACCCCTAACCAAGGGGATCGCGGGGGGGGGGGGGGGGGGCAGGGCCGGCGCTACCATTAAGGCGAATAAGGCATTCGCCTGGGGCGCCGGCCTCTGGGGGGCGCCCACCGGGAGGTTTTCTGGTGGGCTGCCCTGCTGCTGCTGTCTGGGGATGCTGTGCTGGGCGAGCGGCTTCTTAGCCACCCCCCAGCGCAGCCATTCAACTGCTTGCCTGCTCGGGAGAGGGGTATGCTGTAAACCCAGCAGAGCTCGTTGCTTCCTGCAGGCAGGGGAAGCGGGACATGACTTAATATCCCAGCTGCCCCCTGCCTGTGAACACCGGAAGCACTCTGAGGGGAACAGGAAGTAGCCTGTGCTCACAGTGCACGGCTCTCCTGCTCCCCCACCAGGAACAGCACCAGCTACCTGCAGGATGGACCCCTCTGCTCCATTCACAGCACTTATGAATGATCCATCTGAAGGTAAGTGGAACTGATTATGAGTATGAGTGTATGATGGTAAATTGGTCTGTGTGTATTGAATTGCTGTGTTTGTGGGTGTAAATACATTGTGACTATATGTAAAGTGGTATGAGTTTGTGCTTGAGTGACAGTGTGTGTGTGTGTGTGATACTGTGTGTGTTAGTGACTGTGTAAATGACACTGTGCATGTCAGTGAGAATGTGTGAGTGACACTGTATGTCAGTCAGTGTGTGTGTGTGTGTAAGTGAAGCTGTGTGTATGTCAGTGACAGTGTGTATGTCAGTGAATGTGTAAGTGACACTGTATGTCAGTGAGAGTGTGTGTTAGTGAAAGTGTGGAAGCAACACTGTGTATGTCAGTGAGAGTGTGTGTTAGTGAGAATGTGTATGTGACATTGCATGTCAGTGAAAGTGTTAGTGAAAATGTGTATGTATGTCAGAGTGACCATGTAATTAGATACTTATATATTAAATTATATTTAAAATATATATTAATAGAATTCTATATTAAACCGAAAAAATGTTTGTAGTAACATAAATTAAATCTCAATATTATTAAAAATTAAACAGCACCAAATACATTGAAAAAGAGTGTGTGGATATATTTATTAGGCAGTATGTGTCTATTGATGTATGCATTAGGCAGTACATGTGTACTGATCTATGCATTCGGCAGTATGAGTGTATGAATGTATTTATTAGGCGGTGTGTGTGTGAGGATTTATGAAATGTGCATATGGTTGATTGTATGTAATAGGCAGTGTGCTTATATGGATGCATATACTGGATGAGTGTTTCTATGAAGTGTGTTCATTGCAATTCAGAATTTAGTGAATAAACATGTGATAGAATGTAGTTGCCTTTATGAGGGGGCGGCAAAATGGATGGCTGCCTAGGGCGGCAAGAATCCTTGCACCGGCCCCGGGGGGGGGGGGAGGATGTTATTGTGGTGCCATAACTTTTAAATAGTAAATGAGCTAAGAGCCTGTGCTCTAGTGTTGCCAGACATGGGAGCAAGAAGAAACTTTTAACATTAATTCTTAACCATGAACCTTGATCAAAATACATTGTGAAAGTTAAAACAAAATTGACAGTGTTACACAAAAACAGCTTTGGTTGCAAAATGTTAACACTACACACAAACAAACAATCACATCATTGCATTTAAATACTATCACTTCAAAAAAAAAAAAACACCCCAACACTACACATAAATACATCCCTCTATTCTAACATCAGCCAAATACACACTCCATACAAAAATACACCTACACTCACACACAAACACTGCACACACATACAACCCTGCAGAGTAGATCTACAGCTGAAAAAGCATTGTCAGAGTTGTACAACAGTTGAGATCTACCTTTTGGTCACAGCTGTTCTTGGGGGGGAATGGCAAAAAAATCCCCCCAAACTTTTGTGCACCAGGGTCCTGTCTACATTAGTTCTCTCACTGCTATGGTTAGTGTTAATGTTAAATAATTCAAGAACCATGATCAGAAGAGCTAGCTCTAGTAGTTTTGGTGAGAGGAATATCCCCCATTAATATGTAAAATCGTTTTGTATCACTTATTTTCTTATCTGGGTGCTGCAGTGTTTCCGCACAGCATCCATTGCATCCAGTCTTCTAGAGCAGAAGAATCAAATGTCACTGCATTAGGAGAGAATTTCAGCTGAGCACTGTCAGGCACTGAGTGGAGCCCTTTGTTGACTCGATTTGCTAAATATAGCAATCAACCTTTTTCTTTTGAGGAAGAACAGGTTTAGTGGATGTGGCATAGTTGCCTATCGACACCCAGGTAAGTTTTAAAACAATGCTAAAATGGTTTTGACGGTATTAGTTGTGGATTTAAGTGTTCCTTTAAGATGTAGACACCCTAAATTCAAACAGTTCAAACCGTAACTCTAACTATACATGGTAAAATAGATTGTATGGTAAATTTACTCTGACCTTAAACCTAACCATAACTCTACAATTATACATCTGTCTTATTTATACAACTATCCATTTACCTGGCAACACACTCACTCATAGATTGATAAACATACAACTCCACCTATTCACACACATACATAGAAACACAGTCATACACAAAGTTACATAGATTGGACACACTCACATATATATGGCTTACATCAACAAACCTCCCTTTCCTACCTTTGCCGTTTACCCTGTCTACATTTCTAGTCCCTAGTCTTTTGTGGTAGGAAAGTAGGGTAACCACTGCATTAGCTTACACAGACTCTTTCTTGCATCTTCCTGCACATACTATATCACTACTAGGTCCATTTAGTAAAGTGAGAAGTCAATGTGAATTTCAGATTTAAGGCCAGAGTAGCCAAACTGAAAGCATTGCTGACTTAGATAATTTTTTACAGTTTAGCTATTTTGACCTTAAATTTGAAATTTACTTTGATTTTACCTTTTGTCCATTCTAATACCTGGAGGCAATACAGCCTGCACCAAAGAGTATCTGCTGGTAGCCCCATCTTTATCATTAATGCTTGATCAGGTACTGGGGAGCAAATTAACTATTGTTTGCCTTAAAATAGTTTTACTATATTTCTAATGTCAGAATTTATTTTTAGTGTTTTAGTGTCCCCTCCTTTAGAAGTCAAATAAAACAGGTTTACTCACCTTTCATCTCTTGCCGGGACAGTCTCGCCATGGCTGCCAATATAAATAATAATATTGCATGGGGTGCTTCACATGTGGCAATGTATCTCCATAGGGAATGTTTGGTATCTTGTGTTTTGTAGGACCATAATGTCAGGATCGGGACAGGGATCCAACACGCAGAGTACAAACAGGAGAAGTTACGTATACCGGACCTTAGAATGGCCGGACTAACGTAAGGAGTAAGCAAAGAATGGTCTAGAGACAAGCCGAGGTCGAGGGAACGAGAGAGCAGGTAAATGAGAGACAAGCCGGGTCAAAAGGTAATAGAGGTAAGCAGGGTAGAAATAATACGAGCCGGGTCAGAACCAAAGAGACAAATAGAAATAAGAGCGCTGAGTGACTAGACTAGCTAGAACCACGACAGGGCAATGAACCAATACACAAAACCTTATTTTATACCCTGGTTCTAAATAGATGATCACGCCCCCGACGAGTCCTGATTCGTGCTCAGGACTTGATTGACAGGTCGGAACGGATAGTCGTCATGACGTCGGCTACTAGAGCCGCGTCATAAAAGGAGGCGGATCAGAGGCGTCCGGCGTGTAAACGGCCGAGAGGACTGCGAGGAACGAGTGAGTCAGCCCCTCTGAGAGGGCGGAATTCTAAGTGTCTCACCTCCTCTGAGGTAGAGACAACAGGTACCCTGACACATAATAGGAAGCATCTCTAGTGGCTACTTGTGTGACACCCAGTGTGACACCCTAGAGGTGTTCTTAGGGACAAATGTAAAGTCTCCAAGAGATTTGTTTTGTTTCAAACTGCAATTCATTCAAATTTGGGCCAATGGTGTAATCAGACAAATTTCCGCAATCAGAGATGAAATGTAGCCAAATCACAAACCACATGAAACAGGCAATAGATGAGCACGTTCTTTTTGATCTATGATTCAGAACTTCACCTGTGGCACAAAAAAAAAAAAGAGAGAATTCATTTGGAAAAGATGACTTATGGCTAGGGGTTGGCTACTAAATGTTGTTTTTATTCACAGGTCAACAAAAGTGACCAATACAATAAAAAAAATAAAAAAGGAGGAGCAGTAGACATACAAAAATCTATCTATTCAAATAATCACATAGAAATATAGATTGTATTTACTGCACCTCCTATTTTCCCCTCTATTGATTACATTTTTGTAATTAAATGGTGTAAACATTATTTTTTGTACCAGATTCCATGGAGCGCTTAAATATGTGCTTAAACATAATAGTACACCTAGGGCAAACAAGGAATATATATATATATATATATACACACACACACACACACCATATTTTTACATATCCTTGAACATCCAATGTTGTGAACTTTATGTATATATTTTGCGGTACTGTGATTGACCCATTTGTACTCCCTTTTGTTCCTAATCTTTTTTCCCCAAAAAATGAGAATACCGCACTATAAGAACTGCCTAATTGAAATCAGTTAAAAAAAAAATTGCATAGAAAACTTGCAGCATGGATTCTAAGCGAAGTCCTCTGATTGGTTTATAAATCTGAAAGCCTTGTTTGGCAGAAAGTTATAGCAGTCACTATATTTCAAACTTTGAGGGAACTGTTCAAGGTACCTATATTACACAATCATGTTAATGTATGTCTATCTGTGTACATCTAACATTAAATTGTCCTGACAAACATTTTATATTAATTATAAGTATATAATGTTTTTTTTTTTTTTAAACATTTATTCCCATGATATATTTGACCTTTTAAATTAATTTAAAATTCTTAGTTGGACGTTTGGTTTGCAAAACAAAAATGTCTTTGAACACGATGACAAAATATCCACATTACTGTATTTCAGCAGTTAAAGTTCATATCTTTCATTCTGATGGGATCCTATCAGTACAGCAATGATACTATTTTAGAGACTAAGCCTTTTCATTTTTATTTTGTAAACAGTAAACACAGTTGACTGTGATAGAAAGTTGAAGGTTTGTCCGGGTATTGAACTTTTTAATTTGAATTTTGTTTTCAAGTTCCCTTCAAAGGGTTTTTGCCCTTGCAGGAACATTGGTCAGATAATGATGCTGTTACAAAATTAGAACATTATTGTGGTAATTTTGGTGCCTTTGATTCTTCACAGATGGTTAAAACAAAAGCCTTTCATTTTCTTACAGTAATTGCCTATGTGAGAACTCCTCCAACAACTGCAGATCAACTGAGTTGGCCATCAAAAAGCCAGATTTACAATATTCCACATTACAATTAATACAAATGTTAAATAATATTTAGAGTGATAGGAAAAAAGACAGCATAAGCAATGCTTGTTCATTTTAAAGTCAGTATACTGATACTCTGATTTTTCTGCCTGGATCTTCATTTAAATTGCATAACTATCATATTTTCTCATTTTGCAGCATTTTATGATTATTAAGAGCTAATAGACGAACGACATATTTCTCATTATGCTATATTTTCAATGTCATGTCAAACTGTGAACTATTACTAAATCCACCTGGTTGCTTTTAATACCCAACGATTTGTCCGTTTTTTTTTTCTAAGAGCTAGAGTTAAACCTTAGGTTGGGGGAGAGATGGGGTACCACTTATATGTATTAGGGTTGAAAGTCCCCAAATGTCTTACAATGTGCATCAAAGACATGTAGATATAAATTTGATGAAAAAGTGAAATTTATGCTAGTTGTAAAAATACGAACATAGCAAGATAAACCAATGTTATATATTAGTCTGCTTAACATTTGACATAACATATAACTCATTTACTCAAACTATTTACTGTCTCGCATTTACCACACAACCACATTAATACATAAAAAATAGTTTAATCCTCTCTTCTTAACATACATACTTTTGTTCTGCTAGACTACACATCTCTTTCCAAGCATAGGAGACCATTATTTGTTCCCCTATTTAGTTTACCTGGTATTATTCCATGTAGCCCAAGATTACTTCATTCATAATGTTGGCAAAAAGAATACATTTCCAAAACTATAAAATGTTTATTTTAATAATTATATTATTGAAAGGAAACTTTTAAAAAAATATTTATTTTTTTATGTATAAAATATTGCATCAACAGTACAATTATGTAACATGCTATAAATCCCAAATGAAACACTTGGTCTCTGCTGCTTTTTACTTGGAACAAAAAAACCTTTCGTAACATTTTTGAAATTACATTTTTTCCCCCAACCTTTTATATATTGGTACTTGAGATCTAAACTATTCTTTACAGCAGGAACAAAATGTAACTCAGTACTCACTTTGCTAAAAAAAAATAACTGATCCCTTGTCCTAATATGTTTTCTTTTTTCACTTTAATCTCTGGTTCATATGACCTAGACCTGGCCTCTAGTCAATCAGTGTTTAAAGTCCAGGCACCAAAATTACAAGAGCACACTGTAGTAGTTATGGTGCTAGGAGTGCTCTGGCTTCTCCCAATTGTAAGTTTTCAAACCTTTTTGAAATGGCTTGACTTTTTACCTGGGGCAGGGCCAAGAAAGAGTTTCTGAATTTCCACACAAATAAATAAATAAAAAGGCCTATATGGGTCAACAAGATCCATATATTACTATAAAGGAGGTTTTAAAATTTCCTTTGCCCTCACCTTCCACTGTGGCAGGTGGAAGCATACCTACTAAATCTTTAAAACTAGCAAATGGGCAGCGATTGCACATGATCTATTTTTTTTTGTTGCTACAAATAATACTTTGTTCAAATACTATGTGTATTTATAAGGAACATTATACACTTTTGTTACTTAAACCTTAAAAAAAAAACCACAATATATAAATACAAATAATAAATACAAACAATATCCCACCAACTAGAATCTTACAATATCGTAATAAACAATGACACTGTGATGATATTTAAAGGGACACTCCAGACCACTAACTAAAGCACTTTAGCATGCTGAAATACTTTATGTGTGAAGAGTGTGCTCGCTCTCATTTTACAAAAAGTGCAGATTTCAATAGAAATTTACACTTTTAGAAATTAACCTTGTTACACCCCCCCATCTTTCAAAGAGATCACCGGTCATGTTACTTCCTTATTTTTATTTATTTTATTTTATTTATTATTGCTATTTATAAAGCACACACAGATTCCGCAGCGCTGTACAATTAGTGGAGAAACGTACAATATACACATACAAATACAAGAGGTAAGAGAGCCCTGCCCGTAAGCTGATATCTAGCCATTGGAGCTCTTTTATACAAAGTGCTTGGCTAGATGGCCCGTGAGCTTACAATCTAAAGGAAACCATGGGGATTTGAGACAAGAGGTAGCAGGGGAAGTTTTGAGGTGATGGCTGAAAGAGTTAACAGAGAGAAGCTATTGGTAAGATGTTAGGGGAATGAAGAGGTAATTGGGTGAGAATCTCAAACAGCTGGAGGAGCATGCTATATCTTTAAGGGGAGCCTGGGTGGACGGGAGGAGGGGAGGGGAGGGTGGGCGGGAGGAGGGGAGGGGATGGGAGGGGAGGGTTGGCGGGAAGAAAAAATGCAGTCTTCACTGAGTTGATTGTGAAGTGAGGCCTGAGGAATAGGGATAGAACAGTCATATGAAGGTATTTACGACTGGGGAGGGGAAAAGGAGAGTGTGAGAGGAGGGGGGGGGGAGGGGGCAGAGTAGGCATGTGTTATAAACTATTGAAAAGTTTAGCAACCAAATTCTATCACCCAAAATATTAATAACTGTCTACATTAAATATTGGTCAGAATCATTAAATGACAGTGGTACACACTGCATGCACATAACATTACAGTGGCAAACTACAGGTATAAATTGTAACAACTCTATAGTAACACATGAGAATATTGTAGCAATCCAGTAATATGGGAGGTGGAGTTGTTTAGCTCAGTGAAGCTAATCTCAAAAGATAAGCAATTGCTCAGAGCACTTGTCTTGCAAAGACTTCTCATAGAGCTGCATTTGAAAGTCTGTGATTGGTCTGCCAAGTAAATGCATGAATGTTTTTGTTGCGGTATATCTACTAAACAGTGGCTATTATTTTTTTGTTATGTTACTTGGACAGTGAACTGTCCCTTTAACTATCAAATTTCCCGGAGATCAATGAAAATGTGGCAGAGGTCTTCTCTTTTCAGTCTCTAAAAACTAAAATATCACACAAAGTGGAGATACGGCTCAATTCTAAAAAACAAAAAGTAACTTCACACTATTGTTACTTTTTCTTTTTGGCGCTGAGCTTTATCCCCACTTTGTTTGATTTCATATACGACAATGTCTGTATGTGTTTCAGCAAGTAATTATATCAAGTAATTCACAGTACTTTTGATGTCTTGAATGAATCTTTGTTGTGAATATTTATTGTGCACTCAATGTGTACAGGACCTTCCCCACCTGTTTGGCTGCTAAGATGCTGCCTTGAAGTTTGATCTACAAGGAATGGGAATCATGTCAGTGAAATGCATTTATCTGTAAGAAGAACCCAGTACGTAGGGGAAAACAAGGTAAGTGGCTGTTATAGACAAAATTTTATTTCTTAATATGAAACAAAAGTTTTGTAAATGCATGATTGGAGTAGTTATTTGACTAACAGGCTTTATTTACCATCATGAATCTCTGGTTCAATATTCATTGTCCTACCACAACAAAAAAATGGCATTTCTATGTTATTTTATTATTTTTTAGGACAAAGCTAACCGCTGATCCCTGCATTAAACTCTACTTCCCTTGCCATCATTTTATGAGATCTCTTATAAAATCACAGGAATGGACTATTTTGGAAGCTTTTTTGACAGCACACTGTTAATATTGGCGTGTTGAAAAGAAAATGTTTTACATATATTTCCAAGGAAGTGAAATTATTGCAAAAGTATCATAAATGTTAAAACCTACATATAAAATAACAAAATAGAATAAAAACCCTATATCTAGTGGCAGCAATGTCATCGAGCAGCCATATGGGATTTCATTTCCGCAAAAAGCATGGAATGACTGCAGAAACATCTTCAGTAACACTGGGGGGAATACTGGTTGTGTATGACAACACATCTGAAATGACCCTGTATCAGGATATAATTGCACCTGACTATTTATTAAACTAGTGCATTTCATTTCAGACATTTTTTTGCCAGAAATACTGAACCGTCAAAATTCTATATGAACTTATCACAAAACAAACAAAATGGCCAATGGACAAACCATTTAATTATAAACAAATATGAATACCGCACTCAAAAAGACCTTTGGGCAATAAAGCTTATTGCTAATCACGCTTTTAATTCAAAATATTTATTGTGTAAGTTTTAAATAAATTCATAAAGGTAATAGTATATCCTCATAGTGACACTCATCTCAAACTATTTACATATATACACACACACAGGACCCTCCTTCGTCTGTAATAAAGTTCATAGTATATACACGTCAATGTACAATAGGTAATGATCCAAAAAAACTAAGAAAAAATTATAAGAAAAAATTATGAAAATGATGAATAATAAAAAAGGAGAAACAAAATGAAAAAATGAAAAAATAGAAAAAATCTAAAAAGTAGAAAAAAATAGAAAAAAGTAGTGATGAAACGAAAAATTGATGAAACAATCAAAATAGAGAAAAAAATAGAAAAAAATAGAAAAAATAATGCAGTCCTAACAAGATAGTAGTCCAGAATATAGTGCACTATATGTATCACTTTATAATGGATGGATCTCACCAATGTGTCAGTAGCTGTATGGTGTCCGTGGTAGGAGGATGCTGTAGATTGCAGATAGTAATGTCCTGAAAGGGGATGAACAGGGGCCATCGAAGGGACACGTACGTCCCGAGCGCGCAGCCCATTCAAACCCATCCACAGGATTACCCGCCCATCCAAAGATTACCCAGTGACCTGCCTATCTGACCGGATCACACAGCAGTACATTCAAAGGAGTACCTAGTGACCTGACTGGCTGACCACTGATGCCGGAGTGATTACTGTGCATCGAGCAGGAAACTTTCAACACCTTTTTTTCATCCCCTTTCAGGACATTACTATCTGCAATCTACAGCATCCTCCTACCACGGACACCATACAGCTACTGACACATTGGTGAGATCCATCCATTATAAAGTGATACATATAGTGCACTATATTCTGGACTACTATCTTGTTAGGACTGCATTATTTTTTCTATTTTTTTCTATTTTTTTCTCTATTTTGATTGTTTCATCAATTTTTCGTTTCATCACTACTTTTTTCTATTTTTTTCTACTTTTTAGATTTTTTCTATTTTTTCATTTTTTCATTTTGTTTCTCCTTTTTTATTATTCATCATTTTCATAATTTTTTCTTATAATTTTTTCTTAGTTTTTTTGGATCATTACCTATTGTACATTGACGTGTATATACTATGAACTTTATTACAGACGAAGGAGGGTCCTGTGTGTGTGTATATATGTAAATAGTTTGAGATGAGTGTCACTATGAGGATATACTATTACCTTTATGAATTTATTTAAAACTTACACAATAAATATTTTGAATTAAAAGCGTGATTAGCAATAAGCTTTATTGCCCAAAGGTCTTTTTGAGTGCGGTATTCATATTTGTTTATGATTATGATTAGGAGGTTGTTGTGGGGTTAAGCCTCGAATACCTGCACCTTGCGTAATTGAGTGCCAGCACACAGTGTGTTTTTGTAAACCATTTAATTAGTTTTGGGATTCCGAGTTAAAAATCCCAACTATTTCCTTACTGAAGGCACTAGAATGTCTTGTGGTTCAGCATGAGATAGATGTCCAGTTCTTGCTAGTTGGCTTTTTACTTTTTAAAGCATATGGAGGTTGACACCTATATTAGTGCAAGGGAGGTTAATATCTGCATTATGCCACATCTGCCTTGCTGTGGTTGGGGGAATTCCTATTAAACAGTGAGCAAACAGTGATTGCTCACTAATTAAAAACTGCTGCCCAATGTTGCTGAGAAAAAAAAGATCCATCCCATGTTGATGGGACCTGTAAAATACTGGAGTAAACCTGGAACAGGTTCCCTTCATACTCTGACTTACAGGCATTGGGTGGGAGCGTAAAATTAAATAATGAGGGATAGACAGATCACTGACCACCACCTGGTTGGTGGGTTGTTATTAATGACATAAGAGGTAACCAGTGACCTGTCCACTGCAAGTATTTAATATTAAGCCCCCACCTGATGGGTGGGGGTATGAAGGGGCTTTTGCCAGGTTCTTCTTAGGCTTCGTCCCTATGGTAGTTTTTAATTACAGTAGTTTAGTAGACATGTCTCCACCCACAGTATGGCTGATAGGGCATAAGGAAGGTATCATATCTCCCTTATAATAACATGGGGGGTCTTATTGATCATCACATACTCTAAAAATATTGGTTCACCTAAACCTTTTTAATATTTTTGCATGGAAGAAATTTGGTCCATCCAAACAATTTTTTTTTTTTGTTTTTTACTACAAGTATATTTACATGTATGAACATAGAAGGATACTTCAAGCACCATAACCCACTCAGTGCACTGTAGAGGCCATGATGCCAGCAGTGCCTTGGTTCCACCACCAAACTAAGTAGTCAAACTGTTTTAAAATGGTTATATGAACTGCACTTCATATTAGACAAGTATATGTGGGTAGAAAATAAAGAAATTCTGCATTTCATAAAATCCAGTCAAAAACATACAAATCAAATTTAAGAAAGACTACATTTATGATAAAATGTCCTCTATGAGATCTTTCTAAGTCGAGTGTTTCTACCTTCGTTTGGCACTATTGAGTTAAACAACATACAAAAATGCATGTCAATTGTTGATCTAGTCAAGTGACTAAACAGTTAGATTTACACACTATAAGTCAAACGTTTAGGTGAGCTTGTATTATTTTTTTTTCCCAGTTAGGCTATTTTGGATCACATTTGGCAAATTATTTGTTTGTACACCACACATTAATTTTTGATAAAAACACTTTTAGGGCATGTTTTTTTTTTTTTTTTTTTTTATAGACATTAGATTACCAAATGGTTTGGTTTTACATCCCATGTTTTATCATCCAGAAGGGGAAAGATTAACCCTTACCCTTACTTATAACACTAAGCCATATATTTTAAAATTTCTGGAAAAGCAAGACAATCAATGTCCATTTATCTTCTATATGTATATACAATTTTCCTAAAGAATGTGAATAGTTTGCAAATTGTTAGCACAAGATGTATAAAGATTCATGCACAGGAGGGAAAGGACCATATGCCTGGTTTCATCTGTCTTATGAAAGACATTTTATTGTAATTGCTATACTGTGAGCTATAACTCTACTAAGAGAATGATCATAAGTCTTTCTTTTTCCAGATTTAAGTGTGAAACATGATTTGGGATGGATTAAAGCCATTTAAAAGAAGCCAAGTGAGGAAGGACATTCTAACATTCTAAAATGTTATGTATCTTCATTAGTGTTAAAAGGTGGCAGGGTTGTAAGGGCAAGAGGATCAAGCAATCCCTTGCTGAAAACATATATAATGGATTTCACTGTTTGATGTTCCAAAAGTGGAAAACAAAGATGAATTGTCTAAAGTTTCCATTTGTAACAAATTATTTTCATTATCAGCAGCTAAATAATGGTAAGAATTTATACTTTAATATGGAAAAAGTTGGGATTCTATCTATCACCACGAGGGCTGCACTCACCTGAACATGCATACATTATAATGGTGCTGCTGGGGCCAACTCATATAACATACAAGATCCAGCGCACTCACTCAGTCACTAAACAGCAATTTCAAAGCTCAGTAAATGTAATAGTTTTATTTAAAAACACATCAACTAGGCAAAACTAATGGGGGTTTAGTTACAGTATATGATTACACATTGCATAAGCCTGCCACAACATCAATGTACCCCATTCTTGGCAAGTCCTCTCCTAGTAACTCAATGCTTGCTCTTATGAGATTAATCCACTTAGTTGGAAAATCCTTCCTCCTGGGACTTTCAGCAGTGCAAGGTTAACAAGTGCCCTGGAATGAGGCACTCCATGCTAAATAGTACTCCAAACTAAATAGTGCAAAACAGCAAACTCCCCTGGTGCTTGCCCAGCATATCATAGAAATTAAAAAAAAAAAGAATGTTCAGATGACGTAAATAATAAATGAAGTAAATCAAACCATACACCCTCAATGTGTCCGCCTATAGGGCCCTTTTCAAGACTTGAAGTCATAAAAAAGGCCCTAGAGGCCAAGATATTGACGGTGTATGGTTTGGTTTAATATATTAAATTATCTAAGTGCTCTTGTTTTTGAATATTATATATACATATAATATATATTTAAATGAAACCAAGAGGGATGCACTCACCTGAACATGCATACATTATAGGGTGCTGCTGGGGCCAAAATATACAAAATACCCAATCCAGTGCACTCACTTATTCACTAAACAATGATTTAAAATCTAAGAGTTTTTAAATAGTTTTATTTAAAAACACCTTACCTAGGCAAAAAATAATGGGGGTTTAGTTACATGATATGATCATATATTGCATGTACGGTATAACAAAAGGATTCCTCTCAAACCTCATATATTAATAACAAAGCAAATATACCTAAAAACATAAAATGAAAAGAGAACTCAGTGTAATAACGTTATATTCTGGAAGCCCCAGCATTTAAGGTTGCACTCACAGAGTAGCAGAAAATTCAGGCTCATCAGTCATATATAGATTCCACCGGATTCAATAGTATTTAGAGATCCAAGGGTTCATGTGAAAATAAATTAAAAGGACCATAGAGCAACACTGTAAAAAATTACACGCTTTAATTGTCACACTTACAAAATGGAAATAGATCAAAAGCCCATTAAATGTAGTCTCAGTCCAAATCTCAGCGATATTGGTAACTGGAAAACTTACAAATATTGTAGGCTAAACAAAGAATAAATCTCTTGCACTCACGCTGTTTTAAAATTTCTAAATAAAGAATGGACTTTTTAACCCCGTGAGTACTGCTACCTCTTTGGACATATATATATATATATATATATATATATATATATATATATATATATATATATATATAAACAATACACAAGATCCAGCGCACTCTATCTACTAAACAGTAACTTCAATGTTGACAGATTTTATTCGTTTTTAAAAGTTTTTTTAAAAACACCTAATCTAGGCAAAAAAATAATGGGGGTTTAGTTACATTATATGATCATACATTGCATAAGCCTGCCACAATGTCAATGTACCCCATCTTTGGCAGGTCCCACTCTCACAGTCTAATGTCTGCTCTTATGAGATTAACCCACTTACTTGGGAAAAAATTCCATCTGAGGCTCTCTGCAGTACAAGGCTAAATAGGGACCTGAGATGAGGCACCTGTAACAGGAGGGGTGCAAAACCAAGGAGTTGGCTAGACTCCCAAATATATATATATATATATATATATATATATATATATATATATATATATATATATATATGAAATATGGGGGATGGTTGCACTCACCTGAACATGCTTAAATAGGGTGCTGCTGGGGGCCATATTATACAATAAACAATACACAAGATCCAGCGCACTCTCCTATCTACTAAACAGCAACTTCAATGTTGACAGATTTTATCATATATATATTTTATATATATATAGTTAATACAATATTAAATTTAAATCTGCACACCAGTCAAACCGTAGGGTGGTAGGGTCTTTATCAAGCCATACATAACATAACATAACATTACATTTCCATAGTGGATCACTGTCACAGTGATCATTATCAGTCATCACAGATTACCTTTATGCATAGACCTGCATAGAGTGTTTTGCTCACTTACACAGAGTGCTGAGAATTTGCTCTGTAAATTCTCTTTGCTCTGGTTAAATTAATTAGCTGTTCATTTCCTATCACTAGTGTAAAAAGAGCCAACATCTGTGGCTATCAGCTACATGATATTTATAGAAACACACTTATAGATCGTGCCACCCAAGGCAGCATTCCACCACACTGAGCCTTGTAGCGCAGTCATAGTAATGAAATCAGGAATCTAAAGACTAGCAAATTACTTTTCAGGATCCTATTACAATAATAAGATTGAGAGGAGGGAAAGAAATGCGTAATGCTTAATATTTTAATTTATATGGAAAATATAAATAAAGCTGACAATATAAAATAGGTACGTATATAAAATATGAGTGCAGTTCCACCATCTATATATCAATATAAAATAGGTACGGAAAAAAATATAAACAATTAGAACAAACCACTAGTTACCTCATGTAAAAAAGTTAGAGAATAAAATAAATAACAAAAAATATTCTACAAACAAGAAAATAAATAACTTCAATAGTCGTATAGCTAGAGATAATTAGAGATATAACAGAAAACAGAAAATCTAAATCCAAGGAGTTTGCCAAGCTGTGTCAGGCATATTATATGGAATGGTATAATATAAAAGCATTACAAAGAGAACATTGTACCAAGGAAAAATTAGACAGATCCAAGAGTATATTATGTTGCTGGCCGACAGTACTAACAGACCATATGGACAAAAGTCAGAAAGGAAATCTCAAGGCAATTTGAGATACTTATGGGGGAATGAGCCCTGACCAAGATGGATATACAACTACATTTTAGAATATTGCTCTCAGAAAAATTAGGATCCGTGTCCCTCCTAAATGGAGGAATGAAAAGATTCAGAAACATAATTGGAAATTGATTGTAACCCTTGTTGAACAATATTTTTACAACCTGAAAATCATAGCTTAATTCTTGGGAAATAACCTAGGGAAAACACCACCATGTTTTTTTTTCTTATAATAGATGAAGTAGAAAAAATGCTACCAGTCTTGAGTTATATAATTCAATACCAAAATGATTGTTGGCAGTGCAGACTTTAGAAAGTTTGTTCTATTAGTTTATTAGATAGCTGCCAATACAAGACCTGGATAATGTCCAATCCAATAGCTAGTGTAGTGGATGAGTTTCTAAAGCAGTACAAGAATTGCATCAGACTGATATGAATGGTTTCTGCAACCTTATTTATCTGAACATTGCTTGGTTCTATATATATCACTATAGACTATTGCACAATATG
Source organism: Pelobates fuscus (assembly GCF_036172605.1). Taxonomy (NCBI): domain Eukaryota; kingdom Metazoa; phylum Chordata; class Amphibia; order Anura; family Pelobatidae; genus Pelobates; species Pelobates fuscus. Next base: position 231,729,260 of record NC_086319.1, on the reverse strand, counting down.
AGACTGAGAAGATCTAAGAAATTAACTCAAACTTCAAAACAAAATTATGTTCCACAATAAACTCCACAATGAAGAAATCATTTACTCATCAATGGCAAACAATACATTTAAACTATTTTTTAAGTTAACATATATAACAACTCACACATCAACTGTAACAGTTAAATTACATCTATTTACTGGAGATATTTACTGCAGACTGAACATTGTGGACCATATTACATACAGTGTGGCTATGAAAGATAACAGTACTTCACATGTGTTATGTCTATTTTTCAAAACTTTTCTATCCATGTTTTTGAAGATTTTCTTTTAAGAAGCAAGATTTAAAAGAACTAGAATTCTATCAGTAAATATCCAAAGTAGGGATATTTTTTTTTGTATCTTATGTTTACTAGCATACAGGAGTTATTGATCCTTGATTTCTTTTAACATTCTGTATCTTTTACAAGAACACAAGAGTAGAAAATGGGAACAAGGCATACACATGGCCTTCATGTAGGTAAATTACTCCATTACCTTTTTGCCAATGGGTGTAATGTTCCAATAAGAATGTAACACTTTTATGGAATAATAAATAAATTAACAAATTGCATTTCCTGGCTAATCATGGCAGCATCACTAATGGGTAGCTCCACCCCTAACCAGATCAGGACAGGATAAACCAATAAAAAAGAGAGAGAGAATGAGGCTAGAGGCATAAAAGTCCCTCCTCCTTCCATACCTCCTTCTTTTTTCCTGTCCTTAACCGGACAAGACAGGTAAATATTTATACCTTATCAATTTTTTTTGGCAACCTCCCTTGTTCGGGAGTTTTTTGTTCTTATGGCTCAGTTTGCATTCCGGTAAGTGTTTCCCTGTCTGTTCGTCTAATTCTGCCATACGAACGTCCCAGCGTTCATTTCCTTTCAAAGGGACAGGCTTACAGTTAATTTATACCTGTGTGTCTGTGTGTGAGTAGGAATGCATTGTATGTTTCTGTGTGTGTGTGTGGGGGAGATGCATTGTGTATGTGTGTAGTGTAAAAGAGAGGGTTTGTGGGGTAGGATAGGGACTGAGAGGGGAACAGCTCTTTATTTTTTATTTTTAAATTCATAGTGCTCTCCCCTCCGGTCAATTATTGATTTCCCCTTCCCTTCTGTCCCTCCGTGTTCTCCCCTTTTGTCACTTGCTCTCCCTTGGCCCCCTGTCCCTCTGCAGTCCCCCCTTGGTGGTCTTCTCACTCCCCCCCTTAGTGGTCCTCCCTCTCCCAAACCCCTTAGTGGTCCTTCCTCTCCCAAACCCCTTAGTAGACCTTCCCCTACTCCCCCCACCCCCTTAGTGGTAATCTCCCCCCCCTTAGTGGTCCTTACCCTCCTCCCCTCTCCTTAGTAGTCCTCCCTCCTTACCCCCCTTTGGTGGTCCTTCCCCCCCTTAGTGGTCCTCCCTCTCCCAAACCCCTAGTGGACCTCCCCACCCCCGTTCCCCCTGTGTTCCTTCACCCCCCTCCCCCAGTGGTCCTGACTCACCCCTCCCCTAGTGGTCCTTACCCTCCCCTCCCCTAGTGGTCCTTACTTCCCCCTCCCCTCCCCTAGTGGTCCTTACCCTCCCCTCCCCTAGTGGTCCTTGCTCCCCCCTCCCCTCCCCTACTGGTCCTTACCTCCCCCTCCCCTAGTGGTCCTTACTCCCCCCTCCCCTCCCCTAGTGGTCCTTATCCCCCCTCCCTCCCCTAGTGGTCCTTATCCCCCCTCTCCCTCCCTCCCCTAGTGGTCCTTATCCCCCCTCTCCCTCCCTCCCCTAGTGGTCCTTATCCCCCCTCCCTCCCTCCCCTAGTGGTCCTTATCCCCCTCCCTCCCCTAGTGGTCCTTATCCCCCTCCCCTAGTGGTCCTTATCCCCCTCCCCTAGTGGTCCTTATCCCCCTCCAACCTCCCCTAGTGGTCCTAATCCCCCTCCCTCCCATAGTGGTCCTTAACCCCCCTCCCTCCCATAGTGGTCTTTATCCCCCCTCCCTCCCATAGTGGTCCTTATCCCCCCACTCCCTCCCATAGTGGTCCTTATCCCCCTCCCATAGTGGTCCTTATCCCCCTCCCTCCCATAGTGGTCCTTAACCCCCCTCCCTCCCATAGTGGTCCTTATCCCCCCTCCCTCCCATAGTGGTCCTTAACCCCCCTCCCTCCCATAGTGGTCCTTATCCCCCTCCCTCCCATATTGGTCCTTACCCCCCCTCCCTCCCTTAGTGGTCCTTATCCCCCCTCCCTTCCCTAGTGGTCCTTACCCCCCTCCCCTAGTGGTCCTTATCCCCCTCCCTCCCCTAGTGGTCCTTATCCCCCCCAACCTCCCCTAGTGGTCCTTATCCCCCCAACCTCCCCTAGTGGTCCTTATCCCCTCCCTCCCATAGTGGTCCTTAACCCCTCTCCCTCCCATAGTGGTCCTTATCCCCCCTCCTTCCCATAGTAGTCCTTAACCCCCCCTCCCTCCCATAGTAGACCTTAACCCCCCCTCCCTCCCATAGTGGTCCTTAACCCCCCCCCCTCCCTCCCATAGTGGTCCTTATCCCCCCTCCCTCCCATAGTGGTCCTTATCCCCCCATCCCTCCCCTAGTGGTACTTATCCCCCATCCCTCCCCTAGTGGTCCTTATACCTCCCCCCTCCCTCCCCTAGTGGTCCTTATACCCCCCTCTCCCTCCCTCCCCTAGTGGTACTTATCCCCCCATCCCTCTCCTAGTGGTCCTTATCCCCCCTCCCTCCCATAGTGGTCCTTATCCCCCCATCCCTCCCCTAGTGGTACTTATCCCCCATCCCTCCCCTAGTGGTCCTTATACCTCCCCCCTCCCTCCCCTAGTGGTCCTTATACCCCCCTCTCCCTCCCTCCCCTAGTGGTAATTATCCCCCCATCCCTCCCCTAGTGGTCCTTATACCTCCCCCCCTCCCTCCCCTAGTGGTCCTTATACCCCCCTCCCTTGTCAAAAGCATGGCATTATCTGTCTCAGCCAGAAGAGCCATGTGCTACACTCTTGGGGAGCTGACTACTCTTCAAAAGCCTCCCTTTGCGCTCTTCCCTTCCAGGGTGATCTCCTCTTTGGAAAAGTCCTTGATGAGGCCATCCAAAAAGCTGCCGACAGCAAGAAAGCTTTCCTACCTCAAGTGAAGAGAAACCCATACTCGACCTCATGGAAAGATAAAAGGTTCTGTGACAAGTCCTTTTGAGACAATAGATCATATCCACCAGGGAAATCCTACCAGCCTCCTTCCTCTCCCTCTAAAACCAACAGAGGGAGAGGATCTAGAGTCCCTTCTTAAAACTTCTGAAGGTTTACAGGCCCATACAGAATACTTAGGAGGAAGACTTCAACATTTCCGATCTGTCTGGGACACAAATATTTTAGATGCATGGGTCATGTCATCCTAGATCTAGGCTACAGAATCAAATTTGACTCCTCTCCTCCAATCAACTCCTTCCTAAGGTCAAGAAAACGCCTCTTGTCACACTACACAAGCCCTGAACTGTCTAAAAGAACACGGTTAGATTATCAAAAGGAGAAGAGTTCTCTGAATCCTTCTCATCACACATCTTTCCTGGGTGCCTACATCAATACAAAAGTGGCAAAGGTCTTTCTATCACAAGAGAGGATGAGCAGACTGGTAAACAAGATTATCTAGGTCCTCCCCCAATCTTCCATAACAGCCAAGGAGTACATGAGCATTCTGGGATCACTAACTTCAACCATAGGATTAGTCCTATTAGGCTCAATGGAACTCAAGAACAATCCAATTAAATTTCCTGAATCAGTTCAACATCCATCGCAGCAACTCGAATCAAATGATTCAAATTCCACAAATAGTAAAAGATCAGTTGGTATGGTGGCTACAGCGAGACAACCTGCAGAGAGGTTTTCCCTTAGAAGATCCACCTTGGCAAATTGTCACCACGGATGTGAGCATGTCAGGTTGGGGTGCTCACACAGAATCTACATGGATTGAAGGCACTTGGAACCCATCAGAAAGGTACCTTCACTCAAACCTGTCGGAATTGAGGACTATATACATTGCACTACAGAGACTCCATGGGGCTCTCAAGAGCCCTTGTATATCCATACAGACAGACAACAGAGCAGTGGCTGCATTCGTAAATCACCAACGAGGCACAAGAAGCAAACTTCTTTTATGAGAAATGACTCCCCTGGTATCCTGGGCGCAAGTTCATATCAAGGGGAAGAAAGTGGTCTGCCTCCCAGGGATGGAAAATATTCTGGCAGATTTTCTCAGCAGAACTCAAATACTACCCGGCGAGTGGAGCTTGAACCCCAGTGTGTTTCAGGCTCTGATGAAGACGTGAGGCATACCCCAGGTTTGCCAACAGATAGAATGATCAGGTGACAAGCTACTTTTCCCTCTCCAAGGACCCTCTAGCTTTAGGTCAAGATGCCCTTTCCCATCTTTGGAACTTCGACCTGGTGTATTTGTTCCCTCCCCTGCCTCTGAATCCTCGGCTACTGAGAAAGATCAAGATAAAAGGAAAGAAGATGATAGCCATTATCCTGATCTGACCAAGGAGACCTTGGTATTCCCTTCTCATCCAGGGTCCAGCGACTCACCCCAACCCATCCAGCTAGAATTTGGGTCCTGGCTATTGAAAGGGGATCCCTCCTTAACCAGGGCCTATCCGAAGCAGTGATTATTACTCTCCCAAAGGCAAGGAAACAGTCAACATCAGCCTGTTATTACAGAATTTAGGAAACCTTTTAAAGATGGGCAGTTGCAAAGGCTTTTAAATCTCTACACCATACTCACCTTTCTACAGGCAGGCCTGGACAGAGGTCTCAGTCTCAGCACTTTGAAGGTGCAGTCCTCAGCCCTATCGGCCCTTTGTAATACTTCATTGGCTTCTCACCCTCTTATCTCAAGGTTCTTTAACCCCTTAAGGACACATGACATGTGTGACATGTCATGATTCCCCTTTATTCCAGAAGTTTGGTCCTTAAGGGGTTAAAGCAGCATTACACGTGCGCTCTCCAGTCGAAACACAGCACATCCATGGAATCTATCTATGGTCCTAAATACTTAAATGGAGATATCCTGCAGAAGTGCATAGTAATTTTCTTTTCCTGGCTATTTATCATGGCAGCATCAGTCACTCACCCTTCTTTCTTATTAACTTGACTGAGGTATGGAAGGAGGAGGGACATTTTATGCCTCCAGACTCATTATCTCTCTCTTTTTTATTGGTTTATCTTGTCCTGATCTGGTTAGGGGCGGAGCAACCCATTAGTGATGCTGCCATGATAAATAGCCATGAAATGAAAATTACTAGGTAAGTATTTAACAAAATTTTCCATATTTCACCACACATCCATTAACAATGATGCAGAGAAATATAAGGAGTAAGTCACTTAGAGTGAAAACAAGAAGTAATTGGGGTCTGGGTTTTGTTTATATATGTAGAGATTTGACCAGCGATCCCTACCATTTCCTTCACCTCAATGGCTGCTGTTTAGAGTGTAATAAATATATGGGACCAGGAAACGTGCAGTCTCCTGAACCCTATTAATTGCTGAAAATAGCAATAAAGTGCTGCCATTTGTAGCTATAATATACCGATTTTTCTAGGTTTGAACATAGATCACACTTATGCTTGGAAAATAGATCCACTTTCTGAGCCAAGTTTCCTTCAGAAGCAGACTGCAAGGAATGACAGTAAATATCTGGAAAATTCATGTCACTCTTGGATGTGTAACCAAGTAACTAGTCAGGGAAGTATGAATGATTAAGATTGAAGTATTGGGTAGCTAGTATGATAGAGGTGACAGAAGGGATGGTGACAAGAGATGAAGAAAAGGTGTTTAACAGTTGTAGTCCTGCATGCAGAAAGTTAGATGGAGGGCTAAATGCTGATGGATCCATGTTGACAGGCACCCAAGAGGCATGAGGTGAAATGGGAAGGACATATGAGCAAACATATACACAGCCTGCCAGTGTCAGTGCAGACAGTGCTTTGGAGCTGCAACACGTACAGGCAAAACTAGCTGAGGAGAAAATAAAGAGGACCTTATCTCTGATCTTACCTAAAGATTGGATGGCAGAGTCACCAGCCCTGTTCTGCATCCATAGGCAGAATCACCTGTGGTACATAGATAAACAATGGCCTCATGTGAGCAGAGAATAGAAGACATAGAAGAAAATCTTAATCATGCACCGTACCATTTGTGTGTTGGGGCTAAACTCCTATATATGGCTGACACTTTGACGTCCTTGCCTAAACAGTGTAGCATCAGTCACTCTGCTCCTATATTCCCAAGCCACAGCTAGCAGCACAGCAAGCACACCTAGCATTGGCTAGGGAGTTTCCATAGCAACCACAGCGTATGTACTGTAGGTACACTGCTTTGGAGACCAGAAGGACTACTGTGGGAGTTCTGTGTTGACATGGCTCAAAACCTAAGCGAATAACATTTTAAGTTAGCATATCTATAATACAATTAATTTAGAGACTGGAAAAAAATAATACATTTTATCACTTTCTTTACTCAGTATATTCTCTTGAATATTACTAATGGCACAGGGACAATTGAAATCAGTTTCAGACAGACTAGGACATACAGGTGATACTCGAAAAATTTGAATATCGTGCAAAAGTTCATTTATTTCAGTAATGTAACGTAAAAGGGGAAACTAATATATTAGATAGACGCATTACATGCAAAGCAAGACTGTTCAAATAGTTCAAGCCGTGATTTGTCATAAGTGCGATGATAATGGCTTACAGCTCATGAAAACCCCAAATCCACAATCTCAGTAAATTAGAATATTGTGAAATGGTGCAATATTCTAGGCTCACAGTGTCCCACTCTAATCAGCTAAGTAAGCCATAACACCTGCAAAGGGTTTCTGAGCCTTTAAATTGTCTCTCAGTCTGGTTCAGTAGGAATCACAATCATGGGAAAGACTGCTGACCTGACAGTTGTGCAGAAAACCATAATTGACACCCTCCATGAGGAGGGAAAGCCTCAAAGGGTAATTTCAAAGGAAGTTGGATGTTCCCAAAGTGCTGTATCAAAGTACATTAATAGAAAGTTATGTGGAAGGGAAAAGTGTGGAAGAAAAAGGTGCACAAGTAGCAGGGATGACTGCAGCCTGGAGAGAATTGTCAGGAAAAGGCCATTCAAAAGTGTTGGGGACTTTCACAAGGAGTGGACTCAGGCTGGAGTCAGTGCATCAAGAGCCACAACACACAGACGGAGCCTGGACATGGGCTTCTGATGTCGTATTCCTCTTGTCAAGCCGCTCCTGAACAACAAACAACGTCAGAAGCGTCTTACCTGGGCTAAAGAAAAACAGACCTAGTCTGTTGCTCAGTGGTCCAAAGTCCTTTTTTCGTATGAGAGCAACTTTTGCATCTCATTTGGAAACCAAGGACCCAGAGTCTGGAGGAAGAATGGAGAGGCACACATTGCAAGATGCTTGAAGTCCAGTGTGAAGTTCCCACAGTCTGTGTTGATTTGGGGAGCCATGTCATCTGCTTGTGTTGGTCCACTGTGCTTCATTAAGTCCAGGGTAAATGCAGCCATCTACCAGGAGATTTTGGAGCACTTCATGCTTCCTTCCACAGATGAGCTTTCTGGGGATGCTGACTTCATTTTCCAGCAGGACTTGGCACCTGCCCACACTGCCAAAAGCACCAAAGCCTGGTTCAATGACCGTGGGATTACTGTGCTTGATTGGCCAGCAAACTCGCCTGACCTGAACCCCATAGAGAATCTATGGGGCATTGCCAAGAGAAAGATGAGAGATATGAGACTGAACAATGCAGAAGAGCTGAAGGCCGCTATTGAAGCATTCTGGTCTTCCATAACACCTCAGCAGTGCCACAGGCTGATAGCTTCCATGCCACGGCACATTGAGGCAATAATTGCTGCAAAAGGGACCCAAACCAAGTACTGAGTGCAAATGCATGCTTATACTTTTCAAAGGTCTGATATTGTTCTATGTACACTCCTTGTTTTACTGATTGCATGTAATATTCTAATTTACTGAGATTGGGGATTCTCCTGTACATACATGCATCCTGATGAGTGATGTGCGTGTGTGCTCTATGTGTTTTTGTGAAGAAAATTCTGTAATATGAATAACATATGAAGAGAAAAATTATGGCATCTTGAGGAAGACCACAACAAACCACTTTAACTTCAATGTCTACAGAACTCCATGATGGCATTATCTTTCCATTGTACACACTTCAACATGTTATATCCTCTCGCTCTGTACATGCACATATTTCATTTATTTACAATGTTGTGGCCAGCAATCAAGCTAACTTTTCACAAACTTCAGAAATCAGACTCTTCCTCATAATATTCTTTCCTATTACCAAACATCCAATACAACATTATGTGTGTTTAAATATAACACTAATTTAGGAATTAACAAAATTATAATGATTAGGAAACAACCACTGCCATTATTTAAATACAGAAATGTTAATTTCTTGTTGATTAAAAATTTTAGTTTTGGGGTCGGGACCTGGAAACCAAGATGACCAGACTTGTGGCAGCTCGGCTCCTGCGACATATGTAGAATATGGGCATCTTCTGCCCAATAATACCCACAAAACTGCTTTGATCAAGCAGCATCTCAATACTGAATTGAGTGGGGGAACAACTATGCTTGTCCTACACCGCTGCAGCAAGAATCCACACTGTCTGGCTACAAGGCCTAGCGAGAACGACGTCCTGGGAACCGGGGGAGGCCACGGATCCTGCACTAGGCTGGGGGCCCACCCGGTGACACAGCCAACTAGCCGCCCAGATACCTGGAGGGTTCCCTGACACCCTGAGCACCCACAGGCTGTGACCCCGCCAAAAGAAAACGGATGGTTCCTGGAAACATGACAAGGGCTCCCCCTAAAGCCTGGGCTCAGGAAGTTGAAAAGCCCCGGCGTAGCACACCAATTGTGATCCGCAAGCACAGAGCCTGGCTCAACACACGGCCTCTCCTGAATGGGAGCAGCACAGACCCGCCGGCCTGGAGGTCTGATGGTCTTCGCTGGCCCATCTGCGGCATTGGCTGAATGACTACCCTGAAACAACTTACAGCTCTACTGCAGGTACATCTTCTCTTTAAGTAATCTCAGGACGTTTAGTACCCAGTGGCCATAAAGCGGAGCTAGCGCTTAAAAAAAAACAAAAAAAAAACAAAAAAAAAACGTTAGTTTTAATATTACTATGGCCTTTAAATGGCATACATTTTGGAAAGGTAAGTAATTAAAAAATATTGTAACAATAATTGAAGAAGATATTTTCAAGTTAACATGGCATGTTATCCCCAACAATCCTGGGTTCAGAGAGGTCATCACAAATGTATAGTTTATATAATTTGAAACTAGAAATATCCTACAGCCAGTGGCTGCTTCCTTATGCGTTTGACACCTCTTTTTTATAGTTTATATAATTTGAAACTAGAAATATCCTACAGCCACTGGCTGCTTCCTTATGCGTTTGACACCTCTTTTTTATAGTTTATATAATTTGAAACTAGAAATATCCTACAGCCACTGGCTGCTTCCTTATGCGTTTGACACCTCTTTTTTATAGTTTATATAATTTGAAACTAGAAATATCCTACAGCCACTGGCTGCTTCCTTATGCGTTTGACACCTCTTTTTTTTATACTTGAGAACCCCACCTTCCAACAATTAATGGGACAATTTGGGAATCATTGGCAGACCCCTTCCCCTCCAGTATTCACATAGACTTTTACTAATTGGTCAACTGCCCAGTTATATTTAACCTTCTCAACTTCTGGATACGAGTAGGGCATAAAAGAGGGGCTGGAGCAGGTCTCCCTATGTTTTTGTAATATCAATACTATTTCCCTTTGCTTAGGGGATGGCATATTAATGGTTGAGCAGTTAGTGCTGGCTTGTTACACTTCTAATGGCAATCACTAGAGGTGATTCCTGTGTCAATGCTGAAAAGTGTATCCTTAGCTTTCTATCTTACTCACATCCCCTGCTCAAAACAAGTATTGCTTGAGATATACTGTATGATATCACTTAATATTATCATTTTTCATGATTACTTTCTTTACTCATGGTGAGAGCATAAATTATAACTATCACATTGAGCTGTCAGATTTCTGTTTATTTTCCATTTATTCATTTGGCATTAGAGGCAGTTGGCAGTAGAAACTGCAGTTAGCAGGATTGTAATTTATATAGTCCTAAGATATGCACTTACAATAAAGTCCTCACTTAAAAACATGATCGCTGGGAGAATTTGATAGAAGTGGTACAAGGAAAGTATATGAGGGTACATAAGAATAATTGCAGCAAAGTAAATAAGAGCAAAGTTATGGAGTGTTTGTAGATGAGGGTTGACGTGTTATTTACTTGGGGGTCAGTAAAGATCTTTGCAGAATGGATCAGGCGAAAAGGAACAATGGATTTATTTATAGCAAAGTGCAATAACATTGGTGATACAAAAAAATCAACACATAATATATAATTATTTCCTTCTTGTGTAGAATGCCATGCAAACTAAAATTTCAAAACACTATAATAGAGCTCAGATAAATCTGGAAATCATAAATCCACTCCCTTTTTAGTGTAAGCCAGTGTAGTTAAATGTGCATGTTCCAGAAGAGTAAACAAATGTCCAATTGCATTATAACATCTAACAATTTTATTGATATGGTAAATTAAAACTCTTACTTAAAGGGACACTATAGTCACCAAAAAGACTTTAGCTTAATGAAGCAGTTTTGGTTTCCCTGTAGTCTCACTGCTCATTTCTCTGCCATTTAGGAGTTACATCCTTTTGTTTATGCAGTCCTAGTCACAGCTCCCTGAATGTGACTTACACAGTTTTCCTAAACACTTCCAGTAAAGAGTCATCTAATGTTTACACTTCATTTATGTAAATTCTGTTTAATTTAGAATGTATCATCTCCGGTTCTGTGAATATGTTGCTAGACTTTGCAGGAGCCTCTTATATGTAATTAAAGTTACATTTACAGAGCAGAGGATAATACCTTTTAAAGTAAGTTACATCTGAATTTGCACATTTGTTTGCCATTTTATAATTATTTGTAATTATATCAGTGAAATGAAGGATGTTAATTCACACTCCAGCATTGCATATTACTGAAGAAATTGAATGATAATGTTTGCATTATTAATTCATCAAAAGTCAAAATAAAACAGCATTCACAATACAAGGAAGCAATCAAATATCCTGTGATACTGCAAATTGAATCACATTTGAGCTAATAACATCCTGTGGATTGTTATCATAAAGTAAGTAAGAAGCAAAGTTATTTTATGAACAATGTGATTTTCTTGATAGTTGCTCAATGGACCAATAAAAAGGAATGCAAATATGGGGTTTCAGTTTCACCATATGACCATATTGTGTTAATCCCATTACTGCTGCACCGTACAAACTAAATATTGCTAGTGCTAAATAAGCTAAAGTATATTTTATTAATCTATCGTAAGAGCATTGTGAATACAGATTGCAAATTTAATGTGATAAACACAATTCAAAAACACAGTCAAAACTAAAAAATCATGGTGACACTGCTTTTTTTAATATATATATTTCTTTATTTTGCATGAATTTCTACTATTAGTTCGGTTTTACATTAGACAGTAAACATTTTTCATACAAAACATCCTTGTGAGTAAACACTAATTATACCATAAACACACTGGTCATTAGTGGGAATAACAGTTAGAATTGAAATGCAAGGAAAATAATAAGAAACGACCCCCGAGTAGGAGACAAGGTGTGTATTACCCTCAAAACAAAAATTATATGATTAATCTTATTGTTTCCCATCTTTTTTGTTATTTATTTTTTATAAATATTTATTAGGTATTTTACAAGTATCAAATAAGACATACAATCACAAATCATCAAGATACAGTACATTTCTCCTAAATCATTATTATACCGAACACATATTTATCTATCTATCAGTTTTGAATCCAAATCCTCAAAGGCCTTAACATACTGCACCACATAAAAAACAGACAAAAACAAAAACATGATGGTCTCAAGCATTAAAATACTGTAAAGAAAAGCACAAGGAGGATCCCATTTGGAATCTATGTATTTAATACCATATTCATATCATGGGTCCCCAAGATATAGTTCCATGGGAGAGGGGAAAAGCAGAGATGGGAGGAGGACATCCCAAAATGAGTGATTCCACCTATGCATTCATGGAATTCTCATCCAGTTTTATATATATATATATATATATATATATACAAAATGAGAAAATCAAGATGCACTCACAGGTCTTCAAATGTAAGGAAAAATGGTGCTTTATTAATCCATGTGTGGTATACAAAAAAAAAAATCAATCAACGTTTCGACCCTGCCGGGTCTTTTTCAAGATGTTTTATATATTTGACGCCAAAGATCTGCACCCAGGCAAGAAATATATTGTTTCCCTTTTTTAAGGAGAGTGCCAAGCCTTCATCTTTATATATATATATATATATATATATATATATATATATACAGTAAGCTTCTTGAATAAAGTTCTTCCATATTTCCCATCCATATTTAGTTATAGGCAAGGGCTCTCTCTCCATTTTTAATTGGAAAGAGATTTGTGTTTTAAGTGTTACCCATGTTGGGGGCTCCTTCTGTTTTCAGAAATTTACAATACATTTTTTTTGCAGCTATCAGTGTGTGAGTAACTGTAGATCCATTTTTCTTACAATTTAGGCCATATTAGATTATATTCTTTCTTAAATCTGGCCCAAAATTTTAAAAATGTTTCCCAGATTTTTTATCTAAGCTCGTAGCAATACTCAGTTTTTTTGGATCAATTCATAATAAAAAGGAAAGGTCAGAAATACAGATCATACCAGGAATCTTTAGGTTCTATTTTAAACCACTTGTAGATATGTTTAAGCATAGCAGCATCATGATATTTTTTAATATTAGGGATAGCTAAAACTCCTTTATCTATTCTTTTCTCGAGTATCTTTCTTTTTATTCTTGTTTTTTTTTCCCCCTGGATATATAATCCGAAAAAAATATTTGGATTTTAAGTAAGCTTAATTTGGATAAACATATAGGGATCACCCCAAACAGATAATTCCATATTGGAAGCACATAAGATTTTATGACATTGATTCGTCTCATCCATGAGAGTTCCAGAGACTTCCACTCATTGAGCAGTCTGGTAGTTTGATTAAACAAAACCTCCCAGTTGACCTTGGTTAAGTTGTTTACCTGAGAGGTAAGAACTATGACTAAGTATTCAATAATGTCTGTTTCCCATTTAAAAGTATATTCTCTCTGTAAAAAAATCCTTAATTGCCTTATTTAGATTCCAGCTCGTGATAATTGATTTAGATGTATTAAGCTTATAATTTGACATTTTTCCATAGATTTTCTAATTCTTTGAGAAGGCAACTTATGGAAGTTACAGGATCTATTAATGTCAATATGACATATAAGCTTATTTTTGTCTCTCTATGATCAAACTGTATTCCTTTAATATTTTCATTCATTCTGATATATTGATAGAGAGATTCTAAGGTAAGAATATATAACATTGGAGAGAGAGGGCAATCCTGCCTAGTCCTGTTTTGAACCCTAAACCAAGAAGAAGTGAGACCTGAACCGATAATCCTGGCTGAAGGGTTAGTATAAAGAGCAGATATTGCCCTAAAAATCCAGTCATTAAAACCTTTATTGATCAATGTTTGAAACATAAAATTCCAACTTACACGATCAAAGGCTTTATTTGTATCAAGCGAGAGTAAAATGGTTTAATTTGATCTTCTATTAGTCAGATCTATCAAGTCTACAACTCTTCATATATTATCAGAAGAATATCTTCCGAAAACAAACCCTGTTTGATCTGGATGAATTAGAGATGGAATAATAAGTTTTAATCTATCAGCTATAACAGTAGAGTATAGTTTTATATCAGCGTTAATAAGTGATATGGGACGGTAATTTTCAATCAGGGAAGGATCTTTATTGCTTCCCATCTTGACCCCTCGACACATAAAAATCATACAAATCATACCGGCAGCAGCAAGATGGCCAGGAATTTACGGGTTTCACATTAGCTAGCATTTACATTCACAGAGTCCGTTAAATTTGAGCCTGGGGTCCCAGATCGCTTCATATAGAGAGTCTATCTGGATAAAAACCTGCTTCAATTCTAAACTGAAAGTTCAACTGGGAACATATTTCTGACCATTTTGGAGGACCTATAGTTCTCCAATTTCTGGCCATTACTAGTTTTGTGGCCATAAATATGTGGACCAGAAGGGTTTTAGCATTGATGTTACCGGTAGGGAGGCCAACATGGAACAGAAACATATATAATGTTAATTTGACTTTCCTTTTAGCAATGTAGTTTACCACTCTGGACAAAATCTCTTTTAAGGTACCCAGCTCTTCACATTGCCATTATATGTGGGGAAATGTGCCTAGTGCCTTACCACATCACCAGCAGTCTGGGATTACCTGAGGATCGATTCGAGATAGTCATGTAGGGAATAGATACAATCGGTAAAGGAGTTTGTAATAAACTTCCAGTATGTTTACACAATTAATATTTATTTTCGCTAGAATGAGGCCCTGAAGTCATTCATCCAGAGAATAGGAAAATTGAAGTTCTTGCTACAATTTAATTATTGACGGTACTTTTTCTTTTTGCCCTTGGTTAATCATAAACCTGGAAAACCTGGAGGTCAGTTTGTTACTAAAATGCTGAGCCAGGAACTGATCTATCGGGGTTAACCGAGCTAGTGATTTGCCCATTATAAAGGATTTGATTCTCAAATAATTAAATAGTTCTCTGGAGGGGAGATTATATTTAGAATGCAGGAGGGAAATGGAAGAATTGTCTCTTTGTCTAGTATCTATGAGAGGTCACTCAATCCGCAATTTTGCCATTCTTTATGTAGTATTTTCAGCATTCTGTGGGGGCATATCATGAGATCTTATCAGAACCGAATTTTTTCTTTAAGTATTTTACTATGAAAAACAGTGTTTTAATAAATCGGATTGTCGGATTTTAAACTTTTTTACAAATTCAATATCGCACCATATATGGTAAAAAGGTTCTACATTGTTTAGTCCCGCTCTTTCTAAGTCTAACCAGGTTGGTCTAGTGGAAGATAAGTTATCATAGTGACAGTGCTTTGATATATATACTCACAGTGCATGTATATATACATGAATGCACCATCACTTTGTTTCATATTGACACTGAATCTTTTTTTAATTGCACATTCATTTTGACATATATACATTTTGAATTATATATATTCACAATGCTCTTACAACAGATTATTTAAACACACTTCAACTCATTTATCACTAGCATTATTTAATATGTCACCCACTTTGGAGTTAGAGAATAATCAGCCCATACTGTGGTACTGTGACGTACTGGTGGGTTTAACACAATATGGCCATATGGTGGAAGTGAATCCCCATATTTGTTTGCGGAGATAGATGATTTTAAGTAGCTTTGTAAAATATTAAATTGTATTCTGATGTGTGTGCTGTTTCCTAATCTGTATTATGTATACAATCCATCATCACATAAACAGAATCCAGTTTCACAGAAATGAGCTTTGCTCATGTTAACCTTGCTGTGAATGGGCGAATCTGCTACCAATGTACTTTCAGGTGGGTAGTTAAGGCTGCACAGTACAGATGGAATATGCATGCATTAATTTTAAAATGTTCACGTAAAGACAGAGCTGAATTGTTAAAACACTTAATTATAACCATATATCTGTGATGTGGTTCTTTTTTTATTTGGAATTTGAGAAAGAGAGCAACGTTTCCTAATATTCATACCTGGATTTTAAACTCCCAGAAATAACATAAATATAGAATAACTCCCATTATATTTGCATTTTATAGGAATACATAGCTTTTTGTTACAGGGCAGTGGCAGGGTAGAAACATGAGAAACGTACCCTTTAAAAGAATTTAATATTTTAACTCAAATTAACTCAAACAGTCGCACAAGAGAGCAGCTTCTCAACCTTTCCCATTTTAAGCCCATAAACACATATTTTGTACCTATATGATGACTGGCAGCTGTAGCCCATTGCAGGGAGGCATACGTGTTCCAAGGTGAAGCTTGCAAAGTTTGTTCTAGTCCCTTGGTGAGGTGATTCTCGTCGCCCAAGATGAGGCCTACTCGGGTGGTGAGTGGGGACGGCCATTGACCTGCTATGCTGCCTAACAGGGCCATGCCAGAAGCATGAGGCTATGTGGAACTGGCCATGTCCCCCCCCCCCTCCCCTGGATCGGTGGGGGTGATCCCGGTCCTCATCCTGTGGCCCCTATTCATTTGGCAATGCCAGGACTCCAAAGTACAGCCACGACAACCCAAAGCTCAGGAGCCACATCTAAAATGGCAGAGACCACGTGTTGAGTTACCTATGCCAGGAGGAAGACCAACACTCCCTCCTCACTCAACTCAACACAAGCAGATAACTGGCACGGGCTGGCTTGATACCTTCAGAAGTCTTCTATGAAGAAACAACATAAATCCCCAGCCCTGCACTTACCACACATGGTCCAACATAAAGCATGGGTTCTGGTCCTGTAGGAGACAGACACATCAAACCGGCACATGCAACACTGAAGCAACACTGAAGCAACCATCGGATGACAGCCCTCACACACCTACCCTCGCGTCTACACATGAGGATGGGTCCCAACATGAGTCAACGCTCCAACATCCTAGCCTGGCACGCCGTACCTCCCCGATTGCAATGAAGGGGCCACAATGCTTACAAAGAGCCAGATCACAGCAGGCCCATGCTAAACCACTGGCTGGTATTGGCTGAGCAGATGCTCATTGGGACGATATGATAACCATATGCAAGCCTCACACATTTGTTCAGCGTGCATATTGCTAACCATGTTTAATACTTCTACTCTAGGTCATATTCTTTCAAGTGTATCTGAAAGATTCTTAACTCTGCCTGAAGTTTTGCTGTCTCACTTTTTAATTGTTTACTGTGAGTGTCTCTTGGGTAAACTCACTCTTAATGGCCATTGGAGCCAACCAGCTCATTACAGCAACCGAGTTTTGACCCACTTATACCTCTTAGAACAGTGACATTCAACCCATCCTAACTTCTTCCTTTATCAATCATTTATTTTGATCACATTAATTAATCACCTCCCCAACTATCAGAGGGTAACACTCATAATTGTCTTGAGACGCAGTTCCCCAGCTCTAACCTTTACGACTTAACTCTTACTGTGCCTACATTGCTGCGTTCTAGTTTATTTCAGTATGTTGATAACTCCATACTCCTGATAACAGTCTCGGGGAGGCCACTGGAGTGTTCTAAAGTTTATAGTCTCCGTGTCTAAGACAATTTAACTGATTATTAGCTTTATAGTGAAAACAGTCTGGAGACACATAATTAGCCTGATTCATACTCTTGTTTTTTTTAAACTGTGCTATCACTCTGTATGCCATGTTGATGTTTTATACTGTTGTTATTGGGCTTGATACAGCTGTCGTGGCTTTACAAGTTTGCTGTTCTCACTTGCACAACAAAAAGAAAGAATTAAAAAATAAAACAAAATTGCCAAGCTGTGCTTATAGTTGAATTTTTTTCTCTTTCATATATGTTTGCCTACATTTTACAATCTGGGTTTCAGTTCACTACTATTTATTGTTTTAATGAACAAGGTTGATTCATTAAACAATGAATTGTGATGAATTCTAAAATCTAGGTCAAGATCTCTAAACTGGAAAATATATATTATAGAATTGTTCTGATAAAACTATCCCAATATCGCATGTTCAGATATGGATTAGAACCACTGTTTAAAGCTAAAAATCGAGTAATGACAACAGGTAAATAATACATTATTTTTTTCTAGTTCTGCATTTTTTCCTTAATTTTGCTACCCCTCGTTTTACTGCAGTTCACCATTTGATGAATAGCCCTAATACATGTATTGCCTCTACTAAGAAAGCAGCCATGCCTTATTGCTTTAAAATTTAGAGAACATTTGTACCTCTTTACAGAGCAGTGGAGAAGGCTGTCAAGTGAAATGTCAAATGTCAAACATGGTGGTCACAAAGGTCTGAGTTTAATTATAGATGAGTTAACAAGCAATGGGCGAGATGGGTTTATTTGAAAGATTGTTGGGTTAAAGGCCAGCACAATTCAATCAACAAACTGAGTAAAACCCTAAGAACTTCATAGAACACATTAATTAGAACTCCTTTGCTGAACAGACAATGGATATGTTTTATGCTGGCATATATTTATCAATAATTACCTCAAACATAACAGTTAAATAATGTAAATGTATTTTTGTTTGTGTACTTTAGGTATTTTTGAGAAGGGAGAATACACTTATTTTCAAATGTATAATATATCTTCAGGAGTACACATTATTTGTTTTATTATTATCTTTATTATTTGTAAATACCGTATTTATCGGCGTATAACACGCACCGGCGAATAACACGCACCTCATTTTTAGAAAGAAATTCCAGGAAATTTCCCCCCCTCCCATAGTATTCCCCCCCCCCCATCCCATAATATTCCCCCCTCATCCCATAGTGTTCCCCCCTCATCCCATAGTGTCCCCCCTTTCCATAGTATTCCCCCCCTCCCATAGTATTCTCCCCCCCTCCCCTCCCATAGTATTCTCCCCCCCTCCTCTCCCATAGTATTCTCCCCCTCCCCTCCCATAGTATTCTCCCCCCCTCCCCTCCCCTCCCATAGTATTCTCCCCCCTCCCATAGTATTCTCCCCCTCCCCTCCCATATTATTTCCCCCCTCCCCTCCCATAGTATTTTCCCCCTCCCCTCCCATAGTGTACTTCCCCCCCTCCCCTCCCCTCCCATAGTGTACTTCCCCCCCCTCCCGTCCCATAGTGTACTTTCCTCCCCCTCCCCTCCCATAGTGTACTTTCCTCCCCCTCCCCTCCCATAGTGTACTTTCCTCCCCTCCCATAATTACTTACCTGTCCTGAAGCGTGGGCCGGCTTCACAGCTTGCACCGCGGTACAGGAACTTTAATTTCATGTTCCGGTTTCCGGCGGGACTGAAAGGAAGTGTGCACACTATTGTGCACACTTCCTTTCAGTCCCGCCGGAAACCGGAACATGAAATTAAAGTTCCTGTACCGCGGTGCAAGCTGTGAAGCCGGCCCACGCTTCAGGACAGGTAAGTAATTATGGGATATCGGCGTATAACACGCACCCACGATTTTTCCCCTATTTTCAGGGGAAAAAAGTGCGTGTTATACGCCGATAAATACGGTACATATTCACAAATCTTTGTAAGAAAACCTAGCTTTTCTCTACAGTGAATTGGTAAGTAAAATGCTGGGTGTTTAAAAAAAATAACGTCATGCGAGTTTACTGCTCAGATAATATAAGATATTTCCAGAGAAGAACATTTGTAACACCCAAAAAAGGGAAGAGTACATATGGAATTCAAAATGATCCCATTAAATTTTTTTAACATGGCATGTTTCCGGTGATTTGTACAAAATGTAAGAATTGGAGCAATTAAGAGGAGTAAGCTATTTTTGGAACATCTGCTCTGTCTAAATATCTCGTAAAAAGTATATTTAATTAAAAAAAAAAAACGTTACCAAGAGGAAAATGGCATGGTTGCATGTTTCTGTAGTCGATATTCACCACAATAAACTGATTGACAAAAAGTGTACAGGTATGAGGAAATATGGCTTTTTTTGTTGCTGTATAATCAACTATAATCCACAATGAGTCCATTGTAAGGTGCTGCATTGTAAGTGGTTTATTTATAATAGCAACATTAATAATTGTTAGCTTTCTAACATACTCTTCTGTGGTGTACAGTTGGCAGACAAAACTGTAATTGCAACATGACAAGTTTGACTTACAGAAACGGAGGTGGTGAGTTTCCTGCTCTAATAAATTAAAAAGAGTGGGGTAGAATTAAAAGAAAATTGGAGGTCAAATACGTTATATGCTTGATATTTTTTCTTGACAATCTTTGTAGTAAATTGTAATATTTAAAGTCAATTTTGGTGCAGGTCTTCAGTAGAATTAATAGATATATTTCAGGATATACTTGTTAATAGACATAATAAGTAAGGATATTTAGCAGTAAGTAAGAATATACAGTTGCAAGAAAAAGTATGTGAACCCTTTGGAATGATATGGATTTCTGCACAAATTGGTCATAAAATGTGATCTGATCATCATCTAAGTCACTACAATAGACAATCACAGTCTGCTTAAACTAATAACACACAAAGAATGAAATGTTGCCATGTTTTATTGAACAGACCATGTAAACATTCACAGTGCAGGTGGATAAAGTATGTGAACCCTTGTATTTAATAACTGGTTGAACCTCCTTTGGCAGCAATAACTTTAACCAAACGTTTCCTGTAGTTGCAGATCAGACGTGCACAATGGTCAGGAGTAATTCTTGACCATTCCTCTTTACAGAACTGGTTCAGTTCAGCAATATTCTTGGGATGTCTGGTGTGAATCGCTTTCTTGAGGTCATGCCACAGCATCTCAATCGGGTTGAGGTCAGGACTCTTACTGGGCCACTTCAGAAGGCGTATTTTCCTCTGATTAAGCCATTCTGTTGTTGATTTACTTCTATGCATTGGGTCATTGTCCTGTTGCAACACCCATCTTCTGTTGAGCTTCAGCTGGTAGACAGATGGCCTTACGTTCTCCTGCAAAATGTCTTGATAAACTTGGGAATTCATTTTTCCTCCGATGATAGCAATCCGTCCAGGCCCTGACGCAGCAAAGCAGCCCCAAACCATGATGCTCCCACCACCATACTTCACAGTTGGGATGAGGTTTTGATGTTGGTGTGTTGTGCCTCTTTTTTTTCGCCACACATAGTATTGTGTGTTTCTTCCAAACAACTCAACTTTGGTTTCATCTGTCCACAGAATATTTTGCCGGTACGGCTGTGGAACATCCAGGTGCTCTTGTGCAAACTGTAAATGTGCAGCAATGTTTTGTTTAGACAGCAGGGGCTTCCTCTGTGGAATCCTCCCATGAAATGCATTCTTGTTTAGTGTTTTACGTATTGTAGATTCGCTAACAGGGATGTTAGCATTTGCCAGTGACTTTTGTAAGTCTTTAGCTGACACTCTAGGATTCTTCTTCACCTCATTGAGCAGTCTGCGCTGTGCTCTTGCAGTCATCTTTACAGGACGGCCACTCCTAGGGAGAGTAGCAGCGGTGCTAAACTTTCTCCATTTATATACAATTCGTCTTACCGTGGACTGATGAACAGCAATGCTTTTGGAGATACTTTTATAACCCTTTCCAGCTTTATACAAGTCAACAATTCCTAATCGTAGGTCTTCTGAGAGCTCTTTTGTGTGAGGCATCATTCACATCAGGCAATGCTTCTTGTGAAAAGCAAACCCAGAACTGGTGTGTGATTTTTTATAGGGCAGGGCAGCTGTAACCAACACCTCTTTTCTCATCTCATTGATTGGACTCCAGTTGGCTGACATC
Organism: Pelobates fuscus; assembly: GCF_036172605.1. NCBI lineage: Eukaryota > Metazoa > Chordata > Amphibia > Anura > Pelobatidae > Pelobates > Pelobates fuscus. The sequence goes on along the minus strand of NC_086319.1, from coordinate 231,707,759 downwards.
TCACTCCAATTAGCTCTTGGAGATGTCATTAGTCTAGGGGTTCACATACTTTTTCCACCTGCACTGTAAATGTTTACATGGTGTGTTCAATAAAACATGGCAACATGTCATTCTTTGTGTGTTATTAGTTTAAGCAGACTGTGATTGTCTATTGTTGTGACTTAGATGATGATCAGATCACATTTTATGACCAATTTGTGCAGAAATCCATATCATTCCAAAGGGTTCACATACTTTTTCTTGCAACTGTAAGTAGAAGTATAAGTTAAAGCTTGCTTACAAATCAGTTTAAGGCAAAGTAAATATGTGCCACCACAGAGAAAAAGATTGCATAAATGGAACAAAAATGCATCATTAGTTTTTGTGACTTATGCCTCGTTTCCACCGAGAGAAACGGTTCGATACGTTTTGGTACGCTATTTTGAGTGTTTCCATTATAAAAGTGGTACATACAAGCGAACCAAGCCGCACCATTCCTGGGCCCCCTTCAGTTGTAGGTCCATAGGAAATGGCACAGTACGGTTAGGGCAGAGCTACTGGCGTCACACGATACATTCCATTGATTGGCAGACAGAAAAAAGTCACTGCTCACATCAAAGGCAAGCGCGAAACAAACACCACATCGCCATTCAGTCCAGATAATAGGAGAAGGATGCCTGCAAACAACAGCAAGGTCTGGTCGGCTCTGGAACTATCCACTGACCTAACTATAATTGGCAAAGACAAGCTGCTGGATGACCTCCATTCTTGTTCTTTGTAGCGTCACGTTTGTTATCATTGCACTAGTATGATGCCATGCTAGGCATTTGATCTAAATCCTGCAAGCCCCCCGGCGGTCCAACTTGCAGTGGAAACGCGTACCTGAATAGGCTGGACCATTCTAACCTAACTGTACCAACCCGAACCGTACCGCTCAGTGGAAACGAGGCTATAAGATCTTTTTATGGATCTGGACATTTGGAGAAACTATAGCAGAAAATAATAATTTTGCAGAACATTTCTCCTAATAACTTAAATACTAGAAGTAAAGTCCATACTCAATATAGACTATTTCAGATATATAGATTTATACAGATAATAGCCATATCATTCAATATCCAGATGGAGGGCACACATGTTTATATAATGCATTGTTCATGCAAGACGCACACAATGTCTAAAGATAATTTGATTAATTGAGCATTAACCTCTCTCCCTTGTTACTTTGGCAATGGGAATTATTTTGGTATCAAGGAAATTATGCTTAATGGTTGGGTGCCAGAAATACGGTTGCCGTCCATAGCTATCAGCTGAAACAATAAATTCCATATAGATTTAAGTAAAACATTATAAAATTTACAAAATCTTCTATACCCTAACCAATCAACAAATGAAGTATCAAGGTCTCCAGTGTGATCCTATCTGCAAGAACCTCCATAACACAATTGTGTTTGGAATTTGTGCACAGTTCAGTCCAATGATGACCAATTGTGGCACAGCCGCACAAGCCCTCCCTTAGCTCAACTTTTGAGATGTCCAGGAGTGACATCGTTGAACTTTACATACAAATTTCTGTGTGATTCAGGCGCTTAAAAGTGCAAAGAGTATAATCCTTAGAAACGCTACAACACTCTAGTGGGAATCCCTCTAACCCACCAAAAACATACAAGAAAAGTGGAAAAGAGCCCAAAGAGCTATAATCCTTAAGAGTGGAGCGTGAATAGAAAGGTGGAAATAATTTACCACCTACCCTAAATGGGAGTCTGTCAAATATTACCAGATTTGGATGATGTTTCTATCTAGCAGATATTAATACGTATATGCAAGAAACAAATAGGAAAAATACATAGCGTAATTCTATATTGAAGGTTGTGGAGCGTAGATACATTGCAGATTAACAACTCACATAGAGTAGAGCCTTAAATATTACAGGCTCAAGTCTCTTCCGCAGTAGTGCCGTCTGGTGGCACTTTCCTCTTTAATACAGATAGTCCTCAGAAAATACGACAAAAACAATGGAACAGAGAAATCTTTTTGGTGTAGTTGTGATATAGGTACGAAAGTATTAAACTGTAAATGAGTGCTCACCTTGCACATGAACCTGGCTTTGGTGGAAATGGCTTTGGTGTCTGTAAAAAGGACACCTCCCTTCTTTGTAGTAGCAAGTTGGAGGACCCAAAGAGCACTTGGTATAAAAAAAATGTTATTGCAATATTAAAAACTTACAAACAAACAAGTGAATAAAAAGCTGGTCTTTAAATGAATGTATAGTGTCCAGCATGGAATCCTTCCCGAGACGCGTTTCACCATGTCTATGGGCTTTCTCAATTGGTATCTGCTGCTACTTATTCTGTCTGTTTCAAATACAGTCATGTTGATCCTCATTGGTGATTTTCCGTAGGTTTCCAGCCAGTAGGAGTCCAATATTGCGTTAATATCAGCTGTTCTTTATTTTTTCAATGCGTCCATATCGGAAGAGACTCACTGCACGGAAGCAGCATCACTTCTGAGGTTTAATTCCCCATCTTATCTCCGGGCAAATGGTTGTGTCTACCAGGAATAAATGTTTACACAACTAATATGTGTACGTTATTCCATCTTTGCCCGATAATACCATATTGGGGATTGGGTAATTTATAGCAATGCTATATAAGTTGTCCTGATGGTATTAAAAGTTCTTTTTCAGGAAGTGTCTCCATATAACAAATGGGAAAGAGGCGAAAATACACAATGTCAATAATTAAAAAGTACTGATACTAAACTATTATCCATTGATGCAGGTTTGATTACATAGAAACATAGAATGTGACAGCAGATAAGAACCATTCGGTCCATCTAGTCTGCCCAATTTTCTAAATACTTTAATTAGTCCCTGGCCTTATCTTATAGTTAGGGTAGCCTTATGCCTTTCCCACGCATGCTTATACTCCTTTACTGTGTTAACCTCTACCACTTCAGCTGGAAGGCTATTCCATGCATCCACTACCCACTCAGTAAAGTAATACTTCCTGACGTTATTTTTAAACCTTTGCCCCTCTAATTTAAGACTATGTCCTCTTGTTGTGGCAGTTTTTCTTCTTTTAAATATAGTCCCCTCCTTTACTGTGTTGATTCCCTTTATGTATTTAAATGTTTCTATCATATCCCCCCTGTCTCGTCTTTCCTCCAAGCTATACATGTTAAGATCATTTAACCTTTCCTGGTAAGTTTTATCCTGCAATCCATGAACCAGTTTAGTAGCCCTTCTCTGAACTCTCTCTAAAGTATCAATATCCTTCTGAAGTACTGCGTACAATACTCCCAGTACTGCGTACAATATTCCCTATACAACCAAGCATTCTGCTAGCATTTCCTGCTGCTCTATTACATTGTCTGCCTACCTTTAAGTCATCAGATATAATCACCCCTAAATCCCTTTTCTCAGATGTTGAGGTTAGGATTCTATCAAATATTCTGCACTCTGCCCTTGGGTTTTTACGTCCAAGATGCATTATCTTGCACTTATCCACATTAAATGTCAGTTGCCACAACTCTGACCATTTTTCTAGGTTACCTAAATCATTTGCCATTTGGCTTATCCCTCCTGGAACATCAACCCTGTTACATATCTTAGTATCATCAGCAAAAAGACACACCTTACCATCAGGACCTTCTGCAGAGAATGGGTCCAAGTACAGATCCCTGAGGTACCCCACTGGTGAAAAGCCCAAGCTTTGAATATACTCCATTGACTACAACCCTCTGTCGCCTGTCACTCAGCCACTGCCTTACCCATTCAACAATATTGGAATCCAAACTTAAAGATTACAATTTACTGATTAGCCTTCTATGTGCAACAGTGTCAAAAGCCTTACGGAAATCTATATAAGCAATTTCTACTGCACCACCCTGATCTATTATTTTAGTTACCCCCAAAAAATCAAAAAAATCAAGAAGATTAGTTTGGCATGATCTCCCTGAAGTAAACCCATGTTGTCTCTGATCTTGAAATCCATGTGTTTTTAGATGTTCAACAATCCTATCCTTTAACATGGTTTACATTACTTTCCCCACTAGTGAAGTAAGGCGTACTGGCCTATAGTTGCCCAACTCCTCCCTATTACCTTTTTTGTGAATTGGCACAACATTCTCTAACTTCCAATCTTCTGGGACTGCTCCTGTTAACAATGGTTGGTTAAATACATCTGTTAATGGTTTTGCTAGTACACCACTAAGCTCTTTTAATAACTTTGGGTGTATTCCATCAGGTCCCATTGACTTATTTGATGTATAACTCTATTTAAAAAGCTATAAAAAGGACTAATATATAAATCCCTGTTCTGATTTTTTGGTTTTATTTCAGTTTGTTTACAAAAGTGTTTGGACTGTGATATATGTCTTAAAATATTTACCTTATTATGATTTTTCATCTACTATATCAGCATATTTTTCCAAAGCAATGTGAAATAAATTTGGTTTGAATTGTAACCTTAAATGGTGTTATATTAGTATCCATAGATATGTATATACACCTTATAACTGTATTAGGTATCTTGCTTATTGGTTTTTATATGGGTACATAAAAAAAACCTACATTCTCTAAAATTATCCCTTTGTAGCAGACCACGGGTATCCCGACTGGTTACCTCCGCTAATTCCTTCCTTCAGCCACTCTGGAACCACTTAAAGTATAAATATACCCATTCCCCCCCAGTAACTGGATGACACACAGCTCTGGGAGTACAACTCGATTTTATTGTGCCACACACGGCTTTTATGCATAACTGCCCTGCAAGGAGTCTTCCACACAAACAGGGGTTTCCATCCCAGTATCCTCTGTGCCTGGGATCCAAGGCATGGGAAAATGGACCTAGTCTCTTTGTCTCCCAGGTACAGAAAGCCCACCAAAATAGCCAGTGCCCCAAACGTGTCCCCACCAACCTCAGGAACCCCCAAAATAGTACATTTCCCCGAACGGCCTCTGTGTGGCGCGAACAACATGTAAGGGAAGCGTCTACTTTCTGGATACGAATGCTCCCCCTGGTTGGCATTCGTATATGAAATGGCGGCCACCCAAGGGAGCACTCAATTACTTCCTTTGCGGTTTCGCACTTATGTTATTGGTGTGAATGTTCTAAGTAATTGGTGTGAACATTCTTATAGGGTACCAGGGAGACAAATGGGTTCTGTTTATATGGACGCTCCCGAATGGGGAAACAGGGTACACTACACGAAATACAAGGGGAAACACACAGTACCAGTGGAAAACACACAAATAAGCAGTGGTTTTGCCACACCCTTTAACATCAATTTCTCATAAACTTCTGGGAGAATTGGTATTCAGTTGCCACAATTAAAACTATTTCTAAGCAATAGAATTTACAGAACACTTCAAATGGAAATTGTTGCTTTCTATACCCTACTTGCAAGGGGGCTGATATCTAAATCTTAATGTGATCTTAGAAATGTACCATAACACATTAAGGGATAATCCAATCTTATTAAACCAACCTCAGGGAATCCTTCCTTACAAGACTCTAAGGTTCAGCTCATAGTAAGCTTATGAGCTCAGTACCATTAAATTGACAATCAGTTTAGTACACCTCAAATAACGCTTACATAAGCAACCAAGTTGCGTGTTTATACAGTCACAGTACATTTGAGTATTAATTCTATCTTAATATGAGGACTATATCTTCTATTGTATATTTGTATCCTACTTAAAAATGCAACATATAAATACAATTACAACTAAACTGTTTATTTAACACAACAGTAGCACCTTTATGTAGTTTTACACTTCCTAAACTCAAAGAATACATTTTGTTTCATGCTTAATTGGATGGGCCCTGCTACAAATAATTGGTCTCTCCTGAGACTCAGCCTCTTTTGCAGACTGACAAGATTGTAAATAGTGTGCACACTTGAGGGCTTTGTTTCCGAAATTGTTGTTTTGCCGTATTTATCAAACCTTTCACCCCTGCATTAAGCAGTTATTTTGACAGTTCAAAATGCAGAATTGTAAAATAAGATCTGCTTTCAATTAAATAGGAAAAAACGACATATTTTTCTACATACATAAACTAGTGTTTTTTCGCAAAACTTTGAAACAGATTTTTTTTAATACAAATGTATTTATTTTATTGAAATATTTTTGCAATGTTAATATTTAGAGAAATATATGTTTACATGTAGCATTATATCCTTGGACTAAAACGATTGTGGGAGCAGGATGGAGGGCCCTGTGTATCCTATCATGTACAATTCTTAGAAATGGTCCCTACTCAGGTTAAACAAAAATAGACATCTTTCTTTAGTGTTTACTGTATCTCACCTTTTCAGTTCTGGAAGCCCCTAACCATAATTTATTTCCATTCTTTCTGCTACTATTGTTATTCCTTCAGCCATTATTGGGAACAACTTGTGGGCAGCATAATAAGGATCGCAAACAATCCAGAAATACTGCAATCAAAAGCACTAATTAAATCAACCATGAGACAAATCCTAATAGTGCAGATTTATTAAAATATGTGTTACATGGCATATTGATATAACATCCAGATGAGGTGTGAAATGACTTGGGTCCAGTATTTCTCTAATTTAATTTTTGTTTTGTGTCTTTTTGCTCCCCCTCATACGCCTGGTGCAGGATTCATTTGTACATGAAATTTATTTTCCCTTGTCACCTATTTTTGTGGCTATAGATTTTAATAAATCTGCACTATATGGATTTTTCTCATGGATTGATTTCACAAGTTATTTTTAGTGCTGTTATAGAACAGCAAAAGAAAAACCTATTTCATCCACCAGGAGTGAGTGATATATAAAATAAGGGGATGAGGTATAAAATATGTCACCTGCTCCTGGTTGATGCAATAGGTTTTTCTTTTACTGTTCTATATTTGTACTTTTGAGCTATGTGTGTTTTTTTTTTTTTTTTTTCCTTACCAGTTGTAGTGGGTGATTTACATCTATTTTAGCCTTATTTGCCTTCCCTTATCTCCGCTGATCCAGAGGATTTATTTATTCTGCTTCTCCATATTTGCTGACTTTTTAAATCTGTGTTTCTAGAGCGGCTGGGATTCTATGGATTTGAGAAACTAAACTACCAGCACAGAGGACTTTGAAAATATCCAGTCCAAATTTACAAACACAAGTAGGTGTTTGTAAACCTTATAATTCCATATTTTATCCCACACTGGACTAGCGACACACTTTGTTACTGTTGGTCTCACTGCAACATTATTAGGACTGAACATCAGTAGTGCTAAGAGAGGAGTCTACTACCTGTACATCAGTAGTGCTAAGAGAGGAGTGTGTCCTTTTAATTCATTTTCACATTGCATTATCACATCAAATGCAAATTTTATAACAGTGAAATAAATATATAACAAGCCTAGTGTATTTGATGAGTTCTTTATTACATCTTGTTCACAGTCAGGTTAGATGAGTAAATTATGAAATATTGTGCCTTAAATACATACTGCGTGCTTTAATACACCATGAATGCCTTAAATATATATTACTGTTGATTACTTTTTATCATCGTCTTATACGGTTTTAAGCTATTCTCAGTAAATTATGGTATGCATGTACTAGACAAATACAATAAAAATTATCTGCCTCAAGGAAATACATTTAAAAATAATTGAAATAAAATATTTTTCACTTTCTATTCATACTATCAATTTGACTCCTTAATAAACTATAAATTATAATGAACAGTCATCTGCAATAGGAAAAAGTGCATGATTTTATAAACAGAGCATATATTATTTTTCCAAGTGGTTTCTAAAAGTTAATAGGTGTTAGCTGAACACATTTTTCGTTTCTTTTCCTCCTACACTTTTTTTTTAACTCAACAGTAATAAAATATAACAAACACTTAATAAGTCTTGGTATAGCATGATATGGCAAAACTGTTACACATAAAGGTCCACATTTATTTATACATGACCTATAGCATAGATTAAAGAAAATAAAAAGTTGGAAAAAGTTTAGGGATCAAATGAAAGCGAGCTGAATGCTACTTTATACACGATAGACCATAATTATTGAGCCCTTTTACTTATGAGCAGTGAACAAATAACCTACACAAGTAATTACTGCATTTCACAGGTAGTTTAATGATACTTTACAAGCCTGCTAAGGTAGAAAGTGCATAGTTTAGGGTTCTGAACAAACAAGCTTTTATGACTTTGCATGTGGGTTCACAGTGATATTATAGAGGGATTTTCACCTAGCTGTATTCATTGGAATCAAGGTGGTGTGGGTACTCTCAGCACCAAAGAGCTGTGACACTTATATTCAAAGTAAAAAATGAAGGGGAAATATGTTTTACAATCTTCATTTATTAAATTTGTTTTTAACAAAACAAAAGGGATAAATAAATAAAATGAACACCTTCACGCGTCCAGAACTGGTCAAAACCAAACAGATAAATCCATACATAGCTTCACAGATTAATCCTGGTCTAGTATTATGTAGGAAATTATTTGTATACGTCAAAATGCACTAAATTAATACAAATATCTATTGCGCGAATTTAGTGATGCACAATAAGGTTCAGAAAAGTAAATATGAATACAGAAAAGGAATCTGAAGGAGGGAAAATAGAATGCAAGGAAAGCTAGAGAGGAAACATAGAGAAGAAAAGTAATTAAAAAAAGGTTGGGAAGGGAGTATGGGAGCTGGAAGATACCATTGATATAAAGTATAAGAGGAGAACTAATTAAAACGGGATAGTAGAGAAGTATGGGAGTTGGGTGAAACCATTGATACAAAGTATATACATAGAAAAGTGCCATTACTTCTTCCATACTTGCAAGCTTTATTATTTCATATTCCAACAAATGAATTGATGTAGCCTGTGGTTGCCTTTCAGAAGACACGGATTAAGAAATAGTCTACTTTGAGTATCCTCCCTAGTGCACAAGTATGACCTGTCTAGGCCCTTACGCTCTGCTGAAGACTTACGTCTATCTTCTGTCCGTACTCCCACCTATGATGCTCGCCTTCAAGACTTCTCGAGGGCTGCAACGTTCCTGTGCAACTCACTTCCCTTCTCCGTTAGATGCTCACCCAGTCTCCTCTCCTTCAAAAAACAATTAAAAACCCACTTCTTCATAAAAGCGTATCAATTAAACTGTTAATAGCTCCCTACTGATTCCTCTCTTGCATCTGTCATTAGTCTAATACTATCCTTACCTTTTGTGTCGCATTAACCTACTCCCTCTAGCATGTATGCTCATTGAGCAGGACCCTCAACCCCTCTGTCCCTGTGTGTCCAACTTGTCTGGTTACAACTACATGTGTGTTGGTCCACCAACTGCAAAAGCGCTGCAGAATTTGTTGGCGCTATATAAATAATAACATAATAATGAGTAATTTTCCATATTTAAAGATAGAAGCCTTCATAAAATTAAGTTGCTGGTGATTAGGGCATTCACAAAGGCAACCATTAATTCATGGACCACTGTCTAATATTAAAAGATGATTGGGCATGACCACCATAAATGTTGTGTGGAAACAATCCCCCACTAGCACTGTCAACAGACCTCACAGTATTTGGCAGAATTGTATAGAAATTGCAGTGTTCTACAGGACATGGAAAGCAGCTTGAATACAATGTTTTGCAATTTTTGTTATATCAATCATTTTTTAAGTTTCTCTTGTAATAAGAGGATACTTAAATCGCACAATTTTGGCATAGTTTACCTCAGACTTTGGGATTTGGGAATTTTTTTTTATAAAACAATATTTTTGCAGGACAGACATGAATGCTTAATATTATAGAACTGTACATTAAGAACAATGAAAGTATGTAGCATTCAAATGCTGTGGAAGTGAAGACAATTAATTTATGGAAATGTCAAACACCATAACCACTAAATCTTATGGTACTAGCAAGCAGCACTTGCATCATCTACAGAGAGTACATCGGAACGGCCAATACAACTGTGCAGCATAAAGTCTACTGTGAAAAATTGGCTGCGGAGGTGGGTGGTGACATCTGTTTTTTTTTTTTTTAAATGTTCCTGTCTACCAACACATATTTAGCTGTTACAGCAATGCTGTTTATGGAGTCTATATTAAATGAAAAAATAAAAAATAAACTGTAATGTTATTGCAGTGCAATGTTATTAAAAGCATGTGCAATGTACCTCTTCCCATGTTAACAGAGCTTAAATACTTCTCAACTGTCCCAAGTTCACCTGGACCATCTAAAACGTTTGGTCCTGTCTTACAATCTCAAGCTTATCCTAGATGCAAAACACCAGGGAAATGTCTGTAATCAGTGTCACACAAGTGTTTCATTAGATATGCTTATGTTGCACGCAGTAAATTCAGGTTGCCCACCCAACCCTCTGTCCCAGACCCATTGTTAGGAGGTAAGCCATTAGATGGATGGCAGACAGCACAATATAGTGTGCAATTTTTATTTCACATCTGCAAAATATGGATTCTGGGTTCAATATTTAATACAAGTATGTCCTACTTTATATAGGACCATGGTTTGTATTAAATAATATACATTTACCTGGGGTATGGGATGAAAGTGGAAGACCATCTTCTTTGTGAGCATTTTGAAGCAAACCATGTATAGTAGATCCAGAGTCATACATCAACAAGTGTAAAACAAGAGGCATCATTCTATGTTGACTGCAAAACAATATGACTGCTACATATAAAGTTAAGTACCCACTCTCAAATTCAGTGTAGAGTTCTAATTTAAGCTTGCACAGTTCTGATTTACCCACAATGCCTAATAGTTATTCCAGGCCTGGGCCCATATTATGAGGAATGCATATGTGTCACGTGCAATCTATCTACGTTAACCTGAAAATAGTCTAATAGCCTAAATTTGAACCTGGGAGACAGTTCAGAATAAGTAAGAGTAAGTTTACAGCCTTGGTCTTTTGAGACTTACTTGAAATTAATTTCTATTTCATTCTTGGAAGGTTGCTCTACATACAAGGAAGAAGCATGTAAAATATATATATATATATATATATATATATATATATATATATATATGTATTATTTATTTCGCACTTCCTTACAAATGAGCACCTTACAACTCATTATAAGTAATCACTCTCTGCTCTAGTCCTCAGATGAATCATTTAAGTGGCTCCTCTGGGGTACAAATCCATCTCTTTTGTGTTTCTCTTTTTTCTCTTTTAAAATGTTCTCTATATTTTTTATTAAAATCAATATATTAATCCTGCAAATACATCATTTATTTAAGTAAGTAATGTGTCTGTGTAATGATAAAAAAATATATATATATAATTAAAAGATATTTGGACATAAAAAAACTTTAATAAAACATTATTTCCTCTGTGATGAAATGCATGTGTTACAAATATTTCACATCAGTCTGACACACAGACGAATTCAGCAAAATTAAATTATTCACAATTATTCCGGTAGTCTGGAATACAGCTGAATATTGCTGTAATGTGTTTATAAAGAGCCTGTGCCAAAGTTGCAATAAGTACCACATTAAGACATTACATTACAAAGATTTTCCTTTTTAGTTCAGTTGGTGAGATGTGTTTTCATCATAGGAAGGACGGATGCTTTGCTCATATGACAAGAAAAGCAGTTAAAGGGAGTTTCCAAACACTTACTAAACTGCTGCTATAAATGAGCCTACAGTTAAACTTTTTTTTTCTGTATCAATAGTACTCTTCAGTTGCATAAATCTAACAAAAAATGTAAATAACGTCTGATCGCTTAGATTTTATCAGATCTTTGAAGAATGAAAAAGTTACTTAAAGTCTTTGACTTTCATTTTTTTAGATGCAGCTTTTGAAAGGAAGTTTATAAGCCGTAAAATTGGTTTTAATTCCACATGAAAACCGGTTAAATAAAATTTCCTTTCATGCAGTGCATGTTAATTGTGGTCAGTTTGTCCTGTTTTGATTTGAGCATTCCCAATATTATGCTGAAGAAGAATACAATCCTCTTACGGATTAAGGTACAGCCATAAGTAGTTATAAAAAAATGTATTTTAACAATATACAGGAAAATACATTAAAAATATTTAACATTAAACTATAAGCATGAAACAGCTGGGTGACTGCATAAAAAAATGTACATGACCTGTATCATGGCACAAAGGCAATATGATTGGTTGGAACTGTTCTTTTGTTATTGAGGTTCTGGTGAACATTGGTGAACACAACAAATTACCGGTACATTAAGGTATGCACTCAGAGATAATCACCATCAAAATGTACATGTAAAAAAAAAACAGTTAAAAAAATATAGGTAAAAATTTGATTTGCTCTTTTAAAAAACAGCCAAAGTGGCAAATTTCATTTTAAGGGTGTGAGTGGGATGTGGCCTGGGGTGAAATTGTTCTGGGAAATTTTAGGTGACTTACTAATAACAGTTTATGCAACTCAAATGCAATTTAAAGCATGTTTCTTATTTAGACAGATTAATTTCTAAACACATTTATTAGAGTATAAAGACACATTATGAGTATTATTGCTGTGGATCAAGTAATATTGAGGCTGCTAGGAAAGAGGGACATTAGTATAGAAAAAAGTGACAGGGATTTAGGCCCAAACTAGTGACTGTTCTAAATAGGGACATTGGAAAGTATGTGGAAAAGTCTTCACAGACACCTCAATAGGGGACAGGGAAACCAACCTGCATTAGGGTCTGCCTGAGCACATGCAGCACACTCATTGGGAATGCATATGCAGGGGAGCTCATTACTGTTAATCCTTCACTTTCAGTACATGGAATGAGATAAGAGGAGCATTCTCACCTTCTTTTTTTGTAAATGATGGCATTCTTGTGATTCTTGGCATAAAGTGGAGTAACATCCTGGGTCGCAAAGATTGTAAATACAATTGTAGCGGCTAAACTACTGGCCCAACAAGTGGCCATGACAATTAGGCCCCCACATTCGAACACCAAAACTGCACACAAATATGCCCCAGCATTCAGATGTGATCACTGCACTCAAATACAGTCAGCACTACATATACATACCCTGCACTGCAATACATCATACACAAACGCATAACTGCATTCAAACTCAAACACAACACTAAAAAAAAAAACTAAAAACACTGCATTCACACATACATACTCCATACAAAAACATGCTTGCATGCAAACACATATTATGGTATCCACTAAAGTGAGAATTCCAAGTGGAGTCCAAGTGAATTTCAAATTTAAAGGACCACTATAGTGCCAGGAAAACATACTTGTTTTTCTGGCTCTATAGGGTCCTTGGGTCCCCCTCACCCTCTGGTTTCACCCCCCCCCCTCCTGTCGAGCTCTAGGGAGAGGAAGGGGTTAATCCCTTACCTTTTTTCCAGCGCCGGGCTCCCTCAGGCTGGGGACTCTCCTCCACCTTTCCCGTCATCGGCTGAATGCGCATGCATGGCACGAGCCGCGCGCGCATTCAGCCAGTCTCATAGGAAAGCATTCTCAATGCTTTCCTATGGACACTGGCGTCTTCTCACTGTGATTTTCACATGCGGAAGTGCCTCTAGCAGCTGTCAATGAGACAGTCACTAGAGGCTGGATTAACCCATATGTAAACATAGCAGTTTCTTTGAAACTGCTATGTTTACAGCAGAAAGGGTTAATCCGAGATGGACCTTGCAACCAGACCACTTCATTAAGCTGAAGTGGTCTGGGTGCCTATAGTGGTCCTTTAAGGGTAAATAAAGTTAAAATTGAAAAAGTTAACTTTGCTTTCAGTTCAGCTACTCTAACTTTAAATTTAAAAATACACTTTAAATTCCAACTTTCGTAAATAACCCTGACAGACACTGATCACAAATACAACTCCGCAAGAATGGGCAAATGATAGACCCTCAGCTGGCAAAGCAACATGGGACTTGTAGGACATGTGAGTTGAATTAAGAGGGGCCCTGAGAAACAAATCTTGCACCACAGCCCTCTCCATATTAGTTCAACCATTCCTGGAGTTCAAATACTTTAAAAAATATGACTCCCTGTTACTGACATTTGAAACAATGTTACTAATATTGCTAAGGGAGCAGCAGGTCTTATAAACATTACTAAGGAAATAACATTTCTGACTGTAAAATACCTCTATATGTTCTTGAAAACACACAAGTCATTCATAAATCCTCCAGGCAAATATGCTTTCTGTTTTGAGTTGAGCTGAGTCTGTCCTAAGTCCCTTATATTTACTTTTGTTCACACTAAATCTTTCAAACCTACATACTTAACATCACATATTTTAGGCATCCCTGATTTACTAAACAAAAAAGGGACAGATTACATGTAGAGGACACCTGTAGGTTAGTGACCTTTGATATTGTGAACTCCTATAAATCAACAGATCTCTCAGACAGACTGAAAATCACGCAAAATACTCATGATTCTCAAAACTCTTTATAAAATGTATTACTTAAAATAGAATTCAAAAACATATTACAGATCTACAGGGCACGATGTTTACATGTGGACCCTAAATATGCAATTGTTTCAATTACAAGAACTCATTTATACAGACTTGGATATAATGGTGGCAATATAGTAATCAGCTCCTAATGTGGTCACTTGGTCTTCTTTATCAATAAGGACCTTAAGATGGGTAGTCTCCTGGCACTGCAAGTAAAAATGGAACAGTGGTTGTTCAGCCCACTGGACCTGAAAAGTTTTAAAGGGTCAGAAAATAACCACTACCCTGGCCCTGAAGAGTTAAAGAATGTAATCTTCTGTTTTGTCATAGCCGGTGGCCATATCGACTAAACAGTGAGAAGGTAACTTCTGCTAAACCTTGAACACCTTATATGCTGGGTAGATGGATGGAGAATTAGAATAAGGAGGTATATATCTATGGCCCCCTCTTATCCCCATACAACTGTCAAATTAACAACTGAGCAACTATTAGTCACTAAAGGCTCTATCATAATGAAAAGTACCAGACAAGTTTCATGAGACACTTGCCTTTCAGTGTGCTCTGATTGGTTAGCTTCCTCATAAATGAGCCACCATCCACTATCCAGGAATGGGAGCAGGGGAAACTGTAGCATCTACCCCCTTACTCACTGCTAAAGGATGGGGGTGAAAGCTGAATAAAGTACCTACAAAGTCTGATAGGATAAAAAGCCACATCCGTATAGCCTTTGCCTAGCCATCGCCATGTTCCCAAGCCAGGACCTCTGCTGCTGTGTCACCCCCTTCCTTACAATAGAGATGAACGGGAAGAGAGTAATAGGGTATTACTAGTGCCCGAACAGAGCACAAAGCAGTTTGAGAGTGCTTTTAAGTGTCTGAGTATCAGAACGCATTCCACACACTCTTGAGCCGTATTTAGAGTACTTTGGTGAAGTACGTGGCTATAGTGTGAGAAGTCAGGTATCCATTGTTGACAAAAGGTCACAATGCCTAGAAAGGACATCATGGCTTTCTTTGTCTTGGGGTGAGGAACATATTTCACCAACATACCTTAATTACAGATCAAGATTGTGTGGAATGGACTTCAGCACTAACAAATGTTAATAAACACACGGACACACAAACACTGACCCATGCACACAAACTCACAGTACAGACACTGACCCATTAACTGATAATCACAGTGCAAACATTGATCCATTCAACATACTGACACAGACACGAACGCATACAAACATAAAAGCAGGTCCATACACACACACAAAAAATGAGCCATACTGACCCTTGCACACACCCACACACTGATACACAGACACTAACTCATGCACACATATACACTGACCCACATACACTGACCCATTCACACACTTACTGACACAGACACACAAATTGACACATTAATATGTACGGTCACATGCATGGACATATATACGGACATGCAGTGACAGTATATATTGTATATGCCATTCTAAGCCATGCACCTTGGAGGGAAGGAGAGACAGTGCTGCCAGGCACAAGCAAGAACAGATGAGTCAGGGTGGAGGAGGAAAATCAGACAGTCTGTTCACTCCTCCAGAGTTTGAAGGGGACAGTGGCTTGCAAAGGGAGACAAGAGA
Organism: Pelobates fuscus; assembly: GCF_036172605.1. Lineage (NCBI taxonomy): Eukaryota > Metazoa > Chordata > Amphibia > Anura > Pelobatidae > Pelobates > Pelobates fuscus. Next base: position 231,691,776 of record NC_086319.1, on the reverse strand, counting down.
GAGTGTAGTGAGTGTTAAAAAGAGATAGATGGATGGCTTTCACCTATTTATCAACACATGTTTTATGTGCTGCAGCATTAACAACCTTGAGAAAGCATTTTCAGAGACAGACTCTGAGATGCTCATTGGCAGTTCTATTCCAATGTGCTGCCTGGTGTCAAATTCCCCCCATTATTGTAGCCACACTGTGCGGCCACCCTGGTGGACCACTACACTTCACAGGGAACTACCTGGGGCCTGGCTGTTAGCATCAATAGGATGTGATTACATTTCTGTGATGGCACGCAGGAGGGCAGCTACTTAACTGCAGGCCCTAGGCACGCATTTAGGATGACTTGTGGATAATCCACCACTGTCTGGAAGGACATAATAGTGTGTTTTCCCTGTATTTGTATTCAATAATTTGACAGTTGTGTATTGTCTTTTAATGGGTGAAGTAAGTGGACAGTGACAAGGGGAGTTGGGGTGGCTAGTGCCAGGTTGCCCCTCTGTTAATTTATAGATCTGTCTTTCATAAAAATGAGATTTGCAAATGTGGTCAATACATCTGGACAATATTTGGTGTTAATTGAGCTACCTTGTAGGAATAGTGTTTTGGAATGCTGAGCTAGCAGCTTAAAATATACAATACAATAGTAGACATTAGACTAACCCACAATGTGGTTTCTTCTGGAGGGATGATCAGAAAATATTTGAAGTATGTCATATTTTAGAGGGCGATCCATCTATATCTATTATAACAGTATTTTTATGTGTGATGTTCATCATGATCTATGGTATCAAATATGGTTTGAAAAGGGGCATTTCAACTGTGATTCTAAATTAAACCCAAGCAAACGATCTTTATCAATTATTTAAATCTCATATCATTTTACCATGAACTGCCTTCCCATTGTTTCAAGCCAAAGAAACATAATTATATTAGCTTATCTCCCACAATTGCAAAACGAGTCAGTCAGTGCACTGATGATCACAGGGGGTTGAATTTTCGTTTAACGCAGATCAAATTTAATTCTTCCAGTTTTTTTCCCTTCATATGTTTTTAATCTAATATAGCTATATGAATATTTCAAGTACAGTAGTTTAGAGTCCAAGTTACCTTGAAATCTAAAGTGATAGAGATTAACTCAAAGATAAGTACAAAGTGCAGAGCAATAAATTGGTGAGATCCAGTATTATATTTAACTGCGTGCAATTATTGATTGTATGAAGAATATCATATATTGCAAATGTACATAATTGTCACTATTGAACTTTAAAACATGTTTGTAAAGGTTCTCAATTTAATTTAACCCACTGAGTAAATGCAATTTTGATAGGAAATAGGTTTGCATGTAAAATGCGTTATTCATGTGCTAAAATGTAATAGCTGCCAGATAAGTATTGTAGCCCAAAAAGTAATTTGAGAATATTATGCTCATAAATAAAGACTAGGGCATTTAAATTTACAGTCAGCTGATAGAATTAATATTAAAACACAATGAAAGATAAATAAATAAACCAAGCATTTAAATGAAATCAGCACATGGTGTAAAATGTTTATGGCTTATAGACTAGAAATAATTCAGGATATGAGATTTTTTTAAATTGCTTATAATTAAAAAATCTACATGTAACAACATTATCCTATTTAAAACCATAGCAATATGATATTAATTCAAAACTGGATATAAAAAAATGCATCTTGCAATATTTTGCTAGTATTTATGCAATTCCATTAACGCTCATTAATTAACATTTAACACTTGCTAATAACACCATAATCTAAAAATTGACCAACTGAAACCACCAATGTGCACTAAAATGTACATGATCTTATGTTTTTGTAAAATGCCAATTATTAGTTATCATATTCAGTCAGCATATAATATTACAATAAGTGACCTTCTGGGTGGTTTCCAGTAATTTTAAATATAGTGTATACATGTACATTATTCTAACATTATCATTTTTAATATAAATAGGACCCTTGGCAAAATTATTTTTATAACCCCCCCCCCACAAAAAAAAACATCTATATAGAATCCCACAATTATTAACATGTCTATGTGGTAAGCTACAGATATTATTTCTTGTTAATTCTCCCCAGCCCACATTACCTCTCCTCAGCCTGCATTATCTTCACCCAATAATCTCTCCCCAGGCTCCAATATCCCTACCCAGCCCCAAATTAACACTCTACAGCCCCCAATTATCTTTTCTTTGCTCCTCATTATCATTTCTCATCACCCCAATTTTCTCTTCCCAATACCCCTTTTATTTTCCTCAGACACCTTCCCCCCAACAAGGTCATCTCTATACATATTGTAGCATTTTTGAGCTGGCAGCACTTCTTCTTTCTATGCTGCCTAACCCAGGATGACTGCTTTCAGTATAGTGAAACAGAGGTGGAAACTCCCATCAGCCTAGGGAGTCTAAGGGTGCACAGAAAGGAGGAGCTTCTTCTCAGCTCAGCCAAACTATAGGATTAACACATAGTTGGCCAAAGGGGACATATGGGGCATTGCCCACTTACTGGCCAGTTGCAGAGTTCCATACGCTCCCTAATAGACCAATCCTCCTCCAGTTAGTCTATGGGCAAAATTACAATAGTCATATAGTTTGCAGGTTATATGTTTGACAGCACTGGTATAGAGGTGCCAAGGGGCAGCTGATATAGGCACCCTTCAGAATAAAGGCCCCAAGGCAACTGTACTTTTGGGTTGCAGTAAAGATGCCTGAGATGAAATGCCACCAGGGTTGTAGGTTACTTTGACAAGGGGTCAAGCCAGTAGCTACAGTGACCCCAGATGGGTGGCTTGCCTTCACAAGGGCTTGACCTTCCTCTGCCCATCTTCCAGGCAGGTACTGACCACTATGCTTGTCCTGCTTTTTCCAGGCAGGCATTAACCCCTCTGCCAGTCCTGCTACTTCCAGGCAGGTATTGACCTCCCCCCATGCACTGTCTTCCAGTCAGGTTTAGACCCCTCAGCCTATCCTGCTTCTCCCAGTCAGGTATCAACCCCTCTGCCTGTCCTGCTTCTAACTACTTTCTTTACAAAGGCATGTGAAGCTCTCGGACCTAGCTTTTTCTTAATATGTCTTGATGGCCAGGGAATAATGCAGACAGCAAGCAGGTTCTACAAACTCTGCTACTGGTATACTTGAACAATCCAGACTGGACATGCAGTTCCCAATGGAACTATAACACAATTCTTTATTTTGGACTAGCCTTTGGTGAGTTGTCCTTAAACATTTGGTGAAAACCATTTAAAATACAAATATACAGAACTTTGAAGTACAAGCATTTATAATTAATACATAAAACATATACCGTATATACTCGAGTATAAGCCGAGTTTTTCAGCACATTTTTTGTGCTGAAAAAACCCAACTCGGCTTATACTCGAGTCAGAGTCTGTATTATGGCAATTTGCATTGCCATAATACAGACCGGGGGAGAGGGGGGGCTGGCAGAGCTGTACTTACCTGTCCTGCAGCTCCTGTCAGCTCTCTCCTCCTCTGCGCCGTCCGTTCAGCACCTCGGTCAGCTCCCAGTGTAAGTCTCGCGAGAGCCGCGGCTCTCGCAAGACTTACACTGGGAGCTGACAGAGGGAGCTGCACAGACCACGCGGAGGAGGAGAGAGCTGACAGGAGCTGCAGGACAGGTAAGTACAGCTCTGCCAGCCCCCCTCTCCCCCCCACTGAACTGCCAATGACACTGGACCACCAGGGAAGGAGCCCCCCTCCCTGCTATGTATCAAGCAGGGAGGGGGGACGGAAAAAAATATAATAATAATCATAATTCAATTAAATAATAAATAATAATAATAAAAAAATAATAATATAAAAAAAATAAAAAAAAAAATTAATAAATTAATAATATATCAAAATGCCCACCCCCACCAACACATACACAAACACACACACACACACTGCACTCATACACACACACTGCACTCATACACACACTGCATTCATTATCAGGGGCGCATTAGCCGCGAGGCAAACAAGGCATTTGCCTTGGGCGGCATTTTCCAGGGGGCGGCAAAAAAAGCCGCCCCCCAAATGCCCAAGGCAAATGTCTTGTTAGCCTTGCGGCTAACAGACATGCCGGATGGGCTGCTGGGCGATCGGGCGGCACTGCCTGGCGGGCGGGCGGGCGGGCGGCCGGCTGGCGAGGGAGCACTTCCTTTGAGCTGTCTGCTCAGCTCCCTCGCCAGCCGCAGAGTGAGGCTGGGAGGCGGAGCCGGAATATGACGTCATATTCCGGCTCCCAGCCTCACTCTGAGGCGCGCGAGGGAGCTGAGCAGACAGCTCAGGGGAAGTGCTCCCTCGCTCCCTCGCCAGCCACTGGGCCACTGGACCACCAGGGAGGAAGAGACCCCCCCCTCCCCAGCATTCCCAAAGGTAAGGAGGCTGGGGGGGGGGGGGGGGGTGTTAAATAAAAAAAAAAGTGTTAAAAATAAATGTAAAAAAAATGTGTTAAAAATAAATTTAAAAAAAGTGTTAAAAATAAAACAAAATGTGTTAAAAAAAATAAAAAATAAATGTGTTAAAAATAAATTTTAAAAAATGTGTTAATGTGGGTGAGTGTGTGTCTGTGTCTGTTAGTGTGTGTGTCTGTTAGTGCGTCTGTTAGTGTGTGTGTGTGTGTTAGTGTGTGTCAGTGTGTGTGTCTGTTAGTGTTTGTGTCTGTTAGTGTTTGTGTCTGTTAGTGTGTGTGTGTGTGTGTGTCTGTTAGTGTGTGTGTCAGTGTTTGTGTCTGTTAGTGTGTGCCAGTGTGTGTGTCTGTTAGTGTTTGTGTCTGTTAGTGTGTGTGTGTCTGTTAGTGTGTGTTTGCCTGTGAGTGTGTGTGTATGTTAGTGAGTGTGTGTGTCTGCTAGTGAGTGTGTTTGTCTGTTACTGAGTGTGAGTGAGTCTGTTAGTATGTGTGTGTTTCTGTTAGCTAGTGTATGCGTATCTGTCAGTGAATGTGTGTGTATTTAGAATGCGGGGCGGGGGGAAAGGTTGGGTGGGGGTGGCGCGGGGGGAGGGGGGGTGCCTGAGTTTTGTCCTGCCTAGGGCAGCACAAAACCAGGATACACCACTGTTCATTATATACACACACTGGAAATAAATATTCAATTAATATATACGCACACACACTGCACTCATACGCACACACACTGCACACACACGCACACTGCATTCATACACACGCACTGCACTCATACACGCACTGCATTCATTATATACACACACTGTAAATAAATATTCAATTAATATAATTTTTTTAGGATCTAATTTTATTTAGAAATTTACCAGTAGCTGCTGCATTTCCCACCCTAGTCTTATACTCGAGTCAATAAGATTTCCCAGTTTTTTGGGGTAAAATTAGGGGCCTCGGCTTATATTCGGGTCGGCTTATACTCGAGTATATACGGTAATACAAGTAACTTTTTCAAACACAATAAAAAGTAAACTTAACCCCTTAATGACGGGTGACAGACGAGGTCCGTCACTCAGGGGATTGCCATAATGACAAGTGACGGACCTCGTCCGTCACCCGTTAAAATTAACCCCAGATCGCCGCAATTGTGGCAATCGCGGGGTTAATGGTGCTCCGGTCTGCCTCTGTATTAGAGGCAGACCGGGAGCACCGACTCGCGCTGTCCCAGCACATGTGCCTGCTCTGACAGCATGTCAGAGCGAGCAAATGTGCGGTGTATACTTACCTTCCGCCTCCCTGCACTTCCGGGTTCACTGTGAAGTGCAGGGAGACAGATCATCAGTGATCCTGCCCCCTGTCAAAAAATAAAATAAAGTTTAATTAAAATCCCACCCCCCTTTACCCATTTTAATAAAAAATTAACCCCTTCCCTGCCAATTGATCACTGACTACAGTGATCAATTGGCAGGGATTACATTTTACTATGATCTGATTTTTTTTTAACCCCTGAGGGTTAATTCTTTTTTTTTAACCCTCAGGGGTTAAATTTATTTTATTAATTAATTTAAATATTCTAAAATTAGAAATGTTGCTAGCTGGGGAGGGTGGAAGTTAGTGGGGAATTGGGGGATTTAGTGTTAGGCTAACTAGGGGTTAACGTTAAAAAAAGTTTTAAAATAAGCTTTAAAAAGCTAAAAAATTAAGAAAAAAAAGTTTTAATAACGTTTAAGTAGAAAATAAAAAAAATAAAAACCCTTTACCCAGTCCAAATAAAAATTAACCCCTTCCCTGCCAGTCGATCACTGCCTACAGTGATCAAAATACAGATCACAATATTATACTGTGATCTAATTTTTTTTAACCCCTGACGATTAACTTTTATTTATTTTTTAACCCTCAGGGGTTAAATTTATTTAATTAACTAATTTAAATATTGTATAATTAAATATTTTGCTAGATGGGGTGGGTGGGAGTTATGGGAAAATGGGGAATTTACTGTTAGTGCTGCTTACTGCTACTTAGGGGTTAACTGTAAAAAAAAAAGCTTAGAAAAAGTTTAGGAAACTTTAAAAAAATTAATAAGCAAAACAAAAGTTTAAAAAATAGTTTTAAAAAGTTAAAAAAAGTTTTAAAAAGTAAAAAAATACATTTAAAAATGTTCATTACCACTACACCTGGAAAAAACTAGAGAAAAAATTATCCCACGCCAAGATTCAAAATATGCCTTTTGAATTACCTCAGGGTGTATTCTTTAATAAATAGTATGTGTTTGTGGGGAAGTTTCAATAACCAACCATCAAAACTACTCCAAATTGGAACATGGACACAGCATAAAACTTCAAAGTTAGAAAAAAACTGAATGGCTGCGTCTCAAACGTGCCCCTTCAACATCCACATATACCTGGCAAAGGTACATACGGGGGTATTACTGTACTCAGACCACATAGCTGAGCAACATATGAAGTATTATACAGTGGTAGCACACATAAGGTTTGCAAAATATACTGTGCAAACTCACTTAGTGTGTCAAAAAGGCAGAAAAAATGCTTATTACCACTACACCTGGTACAAGCTAGCGGAAAAATGATCCCACTCTAAGGTTCAAAATATGCCTTTTGAAATACCTTGGGATGTCTTCTTTAAGAAATGGTATGGCTTTATGGGGTATTTGGATTATATAGCCTGGTAAAATACTCTAAAATGGGACATGGGCACAGCGTAAAAATGTAAAGTTTGAAAAAAAATGGAATGGCTGTGTCCCAAATGTGCCCCTCCGATGTCCACATATACCTGGCAAAGGTACATACGGGGGTATTTTTGTACTCAGCAGACATAGCTGAGCAACATATGAAGTATTATACAGTGGTAGTACACATAAGGTTTGCAAAATATACTGTGCAAACTCACTTTGTGTGTCAAAAAGGCAGAAAAAACGCTTATTACCACTACACCTGGTACAAGCTAGCGGAAAAATGATCCCACGCTAAGGTTCAAAATATGCCTTTTGAAATACCCTGGGGTGTCTACTTTAAGAAATGGAAGGCCTTTGTGGGGTAGTTTGAATTTAAAACCTGCAAAGATGCTTGGAAATTGCACATAGGCCCGCGTCAAAATTCAAAGTTCGGTAAAAACTGATATGGCTTGGTCTCCTCTATGGCACTGTAGCTTCACGAAATAGTGCCAAAGACATTCATTGGGGGTGTCTTTGTACTCAGAAGACTTAGCTGAGCATAATTTGGGGTTTTGAACTTAGTGGCACATATGAAATATACAAAATGCCCAGCAAAAATGCAATCCGTATGTAAATAAAATGCCCAAAATAATTTTTTACCACATACTTTGGCATATATTGGTGGAAATATGGGGGAATGCTAAGGCACAATATGCACCTTATGAGATACCCTGGAGTGTCTACTTTTACAAATGGTAGGCCTTTGTGGGTTTTTTTTTAACAGTCAAACTGTTATAATACCCCAAATGGAAGCATAGGCTCATTAAATCCGTCTCTCAAAACTCTACTGTGAATACTGAAAAGGGCAGGTCTCCTGTATGGCACTGTAGCTTCACGAAATAGTGCCAAAGACATACAATAGGAGTGTCCTTTTACTCAGAAGACTTAGCTGAGCATAATTTGGGGGGTTTGAACTTAGTGGCACATATGAAATATACAAAATGCCCAGCAAAAATGCAATCCGTATGTAAAAAATGCACAAAATTATTTTTTACCACATACTTTGGCATCTATTGGTGAAATAATGGGGGCATGTTAAGGCACAATATGCACCTTATGAGATACCCTGGAGTGTCTACTTTTACAAATGGTAGTCCTTTGTGGGGTTTTTTCGAACAGACAATCTACTATAATACCCCAAATGGAAGCATAGGCTCATTAAATCCGTCTCTCAAAATTCGACTGTGAATACTGAAAAGGACAGGTCTCCTATATGGCACTGTAGCTTCACAAAATAGTGCCAAAGTCATACAATGGCGGTGTCATTTTACTCAGCAGATGTAACTGAATACAAAATAAAACAAAATAAAACTTTGTACAGGAATAGCACACACCAACTTTACAAAATACACATGAGAATTTCTTTGTTCTTTTTTTTTCACAATTTTACTCCAATATTTAGCAGAGGTTGGTGGTGAAATGGCTACGTAGAAAGTGTCAAAAGAACCTTAGGTAAATAGCCTGTGGTGTCTACTTTATATAAATATATACTTTTGTGTGGCAATTTTGTTTTCTTTTATGGCTATTAAACTTACAAGACAAACATACCAAATTCTAAAATCGCTCCACATTCAAAGTTTATTTTACTCCTTGTGCTTTGTGACCTGTAACAACCAAAAAAAACTTAAAATCCCAGACACATTATATATTCTGTAAATCAGAACAACTAAATGAATTTATTTTTAATTACTTTCCTTAACCTGCACTAATTGTGCACACATTATTATTGCAAAAACTGTAAAAAAAACGTTCATTTTTTTTGCATATTTCTGTGGGAAAGGGCGATCTAAGTAGTCAGCATAACACTATATAACTTAAGGAATACTGTTACAAAATGCTTTTTGTAACTGTTCCTTTAAATGACGAATTGCCCTGCTTCCCTGGATTATGGAGGAGCCTATTTGCCAGCCTCCTCCCCCATGACTATGGACCAGGTGTGTATGGCCCTTTAAGAACAGTCTGTGAGCATATTGGAGCTTATGGACTTTTATGGGACTGGTGCTGGCCTTATAAGCACATTTTTGGGACATAGAGAAAATTGGGACAATGCCCCTTTAAGACGATGTCCCCAGACTTGGTTAAAATCCTTTGCTCATTGCTATTTTCCACTTGGTTCAGTAAATGGAGCCTACTGAACCAAGTACCACACATGCAAACCACCCAGAAGTGGAAGTGTGCAGGCAATTTACCTCCCAGGCTGGGAGCCTGCTGTAGGTAAATTGCCGAACGTTGTGTGGCGCAGTTCGTGCAAACCAACATCTTTGTTCATTCGAATGAGGTCAGCGGTATGTGTAGCCAAATTAATGGAACTGAAATCGGCTACACATTTCAACGAACACCGCTGACCCTTACCTTCTCCTACACTAAGTTTGAAGCCGCAGAGACTAACTCCCGTTCGGCAGTTTGAATTCACTGCTATACTAAGCTAAATGCACGAACGCCCTCGTTCGTGAATTCAAATGGTACTTAGTCATTTTTATGCCTGAAATAGACCGACCGCACAGCACAAATCCATGGAACTGTTTTGGGCAGGAAAATGTGCTTGCTGTAGGTCATAATGGTCTTCCGTCTAACTTTTTATCCACTGGAGGGATTTGTATGATTTTTGGTTATGTTTATATTTAAAGTGTGCTGATTCTGAATATGCAATTATTATTTTTTATGAAGATTGGATGTATGATTTTAAAGTTATAGTACACGTATAAAAACTGTATTTTTCCTGTTAACCATTGTGTACCATAATTATATCACAGGCAGAGGGGGAGGATTTTGTGTGTAAATGCTGGGAGTGTTTTCTGTAATGTACGTGTGTTATTGGTTGTTCAGTAAAAAGCCAGACCTACCAGAAAATCTGGTATCACTGTGGGTGGTCCTATGGGTGGTCCTATGTAGGGAAAACCTGCATAAAAGCCCTTTGGGTGCCAATAAAGCAGAATGACTTGACCCTCTAACTTGCAGTCTTGACTCATGTTTGTAGGGGACAGCTATAATCACTACAGGGATTGCTATGCTCTTCATACTCCCTTAGCCACTGAGCTCTTGTAAGAGCTCTTGTTCCTGATCCTGCTTCGCTGTACAGAAGGGAGAGGTTTAGCTACAGGGTGGATAGTTGACGGCGAGATCCTTGCCCGGCAGCGGCAGTTCGTGGAGTCTGCAGTGCTTATAGTGTCTATGGTGCTGATGGTCCTTTGGTGAGCGCTAGGTCCAACTTCCAGCCAGCCTGGAGGCAACCGTAACAAATAAATTTTTGTATTCCTTGCAAATGTTAACCAATTTAGAACAATGTTTAAAAAAATACTATAATAATTCGATTTACACATCTCATTAATTTCTTGGACACTTGAAAATATCTACATGGAACATAAAATTGGCCCACACTGCATTCACATTCAGAAAAATGCAATTCACAAATAAAACATGGATTAAACAATGCAACATAGATCTCAAGAGCATTATGACATTTCTTCACAGACCGTTACCCAACTTCATTAAAAAGCAACTTGTTTTTCATGGAAAAACACAAAGGTTTATTCACTATGTACCCAGTTATAGTAAAATAAAAACAAAATCGCTACATTTATTTCAAAATAGCCGATTTGGCAAAAGTATCTAACTCAGATATATGGTCACAGGTTGGGTGCCAAAGGTTAAATACTATAATTCAATTTTTAATTTACTACAGTTTGCTATTTTAGTGAATTAACCACTAAGCTTAAAAAAGTAGCACTGCTATCTATCATTGTCCGAATTGCTTGATATTTTCTCTAAAAAGTAAAATTTAATTTGCAAGGCAATTGACAACGCTATTTTTACCTTCTAAGCTTAAAATAAGGTAATTTTCTCTCCATGGTATCACTATCTTTCATATTTGTATAAAACACTGTACTAAAATCTTTTATGTTGGCCAGTTTCATTTCAGACTTAGAGATGTCGTGAACATAAAATTTTCCGTTCGTGAATGGCGAACGCGAATTTCCGCAAATGTTCGCGAACGGGCGAACCGGGCGAACCGCCATAGACATCAATAGGCAGGCGAATTTTAAAATCCACAGGGACTCTTTCTGGCCACAATAGTGATTTATAACTTGTGGTGGAGCTGCTGATATAAAAACGTGCAAGCTACACGCTAAACATGACAGCCATCTTTCACAACAATGTACTGCTATATACTCATGCCCTCAGTGCAACTAGCCATGATATACATACGTTCAGCCTAGCATGCTCAAATATAACACACTTCTGTCTGAAAAAAAAAAAAAAAAAAAGAATGCAGCTTCCAAATAAATATAAAATGGATGCTGTCCAGGAGGTGGGAGGGTCTGGGAGGGAGGGTCTGCTGCTGATTGGCTGGAATGTGTCTGCTGACTGTGAGGTACAGGGTCAAAGTTTACTCAATGATGACGAATAGGGGGCGGACCGAACATCGCATATTTTCGCCCGCCGTGGCGAACGCAAACAAGCCATGTTCGCCAGCGAACTATTCGCCAGCGAACTATTCGGGATATCTCTATTCAGACTGTTCCTGTAATGTCTGGCTTCTTATAAACATATACAATTGTTTTGACTACATCACAGAAAACAGATTAGTGTATGGAATAAAAGTTCCTCAGTGGCAATTTTAGACATACCCAAGGACAATAGATAACAAAACACTAAAATAGCGTACTATATGTTTATAATATTATACTAACAAATTAAATATTCTCTAGTTGTATGCAGAATGGGCCTCGGATATATTAATAATTATGCAACTGTTTTGGTTGTCGCTAAAAACATTTATATGTTTGTTTTTCCATATTGGTGAGTGTGAAGATGCAATTAACCTCCACCTCTAGTAAATTACACCATTTAATTACTCTCAGTTTAATGTACCATTTGTTAGTGAATAAAATGCTTTCTCTTTAAACTTGCATTTACAGAGGCAGTTGTCCAAATTATATTCTCCATGGTGGTTAAAAATAAATCATGCTCCAAAATTCATATTAAAGATGAAAGTTAATTTCATGGAAAGCCTTATAAGGGAAATTAATACACACAAGAGATGTTTCTTTTTTTTTTCTAAACATGTTTAACAAAAAGACAAGAAACTTGTTGTAAAGTGTTTACATGACAATCCCTGCTGTTTATACTTTATCTTCGCTATTCCACAAATATCAAAACTGTATGTGAAGATCAAAGATATTTTGTTTATAAATACAGTCTATAAGTCTTTGTAGAATGAAATGCTTCAGGTGAACATATTTCACTAACTGATGTAATCATGTATATTATTAATATCAATAACGGGTATAGAAATGACTAAAATATATACTCCAGAAGCATTACATCTTTAATAGTTATTTAATAGTAACTGTCAGTTCTTTGTTCTGACAATGTTTTATCATTCTGAAGAAGTTTGTTATATACTATAAATTTAGAAGTTTTCATTGGGTCTTAAACATTTGCATTCTGCTGCAGACTAGTTATTAATCTCTCTGCTCATCTCTCTTTCTCTCTCTCAATCTCTCTGTCTTTTGTTTCTAACTTTCTAATGCTATCAGAGGGGGGGCTGGGGAACAAAATAGTTAGTTTAACACAATAATGTCAAGAATACGTTTGTATTGCTGACACTATCATGTTCCTTTAATTGAAGTAAGTTTGTTTCGTGGGAAAAACACATTTTATCAGAATAAATAAATAAAAAATAGTGTACATAGGAATTATCCCAACACCACATTTGTCAAAGCAGGGGGAACAGAAAAAGGAAATATTAGAAGCAACTGAACATGGTTCATGCCTTCTAAGAGACACTTCCTCAGCATTTTCCACAGCAGTTCCTATGGACACTTTTATTTATTTTGTTACAAACTGTTTTTTTTTTCTCCATGAAATATAAATATTGCAATTAAGTGTATCATCTCTTTAATGGATGCTTACTGCAATTCCATTTGGACTTCTCAAAAGTATGGTATTTACAAATTAATTGCAAAATATGATCACACTTTGCATAAGGCTGCACAGCACAATTTCCAATGGCTGTGCAGTCACTAGTTTTAAACAGCTAGTAGATATGCCCTGATCTGTTGCATTGAAGGTGTGGGCATAGGGAGGCTTTAAACCTCCCTATACCCCCACATTACTGACCCTAATAGGTTTTTAATTATTTAGTGAGTTAGTTAGTTAGTTCGTTAGTTCGTTAGTTTTAATTATGTGACAGCTTTGTGCCACCAATGGTTTTTAACTATTTGCCCACTGGCTCCTAGCACTGCCAGCAGGCAAATAGTTTTGATTTTGTTTTTAATCTGGCCTGGATTTTAAGCATACAGGCCTGCATTTCAAGATTTTGGGTCTGGATTTCAGCCATTTAAACAATGTCTGGATTTTGCAGTCAGAATGTCCCGGTATGCAGCCTGGTGTTTTTTCTCCATTTAGTATGCGGCTGTTCTGACTTTAGGGAATAACCCCACAAATCACATGTGACCTGGCATCATTCCCTGGGGTTGACCAAACCCATTTTGAGTTATTTTAAACAAATCTGTATCTCCCTGTTCGGGAGCAGAACATAACGTGTGTTATTCCCCCCTGTTGTTTACTTGGAACACCGACCACCCCTGGCTGTTAGCCGCAATTAAGGAGTGCTTGAGTGCTTTCCCATTTTGTCTCCCAAACGCAGGCAGTGGTACTTGGTCGTAGAGCGCGTGTAATTAATTTTGTCTACACGTTCTTGCAAGCCCCGGTCAAGGTGGTACTGCTGCCTGTATACTTTCCAGAACAACTATGCAAACCACATTTGGGACATATGATCTACCGACTGGGGGGAGCATTCGCTACCTAAGAGCCAGGGGGAGCGTTTGTTGGTGTTCGTGCAGGAACTCCTGAACCAACACTAGCTGCAGTCCTGGATTATCTGGGCCGGCCAGTAAATTCTTCTCCCGAATAGCGATCTCGTTCCACCAAAGCAATCTGAGCGTTTTTCGGATATGTTGTGCATTCAGATTCAGAGATATAAGAATTGGGGGATTCCTGTACTATTTTATTATGTTTTAGGGGTGTTTTATGAAAAGTATATATTTTATATAACTGAGAGATAATTGAGTTATCTAAATTTCCCAGATAAGTTATTTTTGAGACCAGTGCATCTTGGGAAAATTCCCTGTCAACTTGTCCTGGAGACCCCATACAATGCGGCTGTGCATAAAATGCTGTGTGTGTTAATGAAAATCAGTTGACTCCCAGAACTGAGTGTCGTCCAGTTACTGGGGGAATTATTATCGCCATTTATATAGTGCCAACAGATTCTGTAGCACTTTACAATAGTATGAGAGGGGTATTTAACTATAAATAGGACAATTACAAAAAAACTTACAGGAACAATAGGTTGAAGAGGACCCTGCTCAAACGAGCTTACAGTCTATAGGACTATATCTACTAACCAGAGCTTCCCTTCCAGCTCCAGAGGATTACAGGAGATATTCAGTCTTAACATTGCAACTCAGCTACATCACAAATGAGACCAAAAGAAAAAAAAATAACCCTTAATAGGCACACATGGGGTTGGCTACAGCACTGTAACATGGCTGTGTAATTGTCATAGGTCTCACCGTGACATCCCGTGTCATCCAGACGGCCAGGCGTGGCCATTCCCCAGGTGCCAAAAGGGGGATTTAAACTCTGGATTCTTGCTGCCTTAGTCCTGCTGTCTTGCCTCTGAGCCACACTTCAGTTCATGTTTCTGCCTAATGTCCAATCCTGCCTTATGTCCTATCCTGCCTTGTCTGCAGCAGTAGGGCGCTGGACCTTACCTGTGGCTGCTCCTGTCTCTCTATGTCCACCTGAGGCAATAGCTCATTAGCAAGGTATTTAAACCTGCCTCTCCATGTGAACTTTGTCAGTTCTTTGATTCTGGTGATTGTGTGTTGCTCCTGTTTTGTCTCCTGATACATGTTCTCCAGATTGACCTTGGCTTTCCTCCTTGTTTATCCTGATCCCTGGCATCCTCTGACTTTGGCTTATCCTTGACGATCCTTCTGCTTGTATCCTTCTCTGTACTGCGAATTGGAGCACCTTTCTTGCACAGCCCCCATGTACAGATTCACAGTCCTGGTGGTTTCTAACTGTATCACCTTGTCCTGTGTATAAATGCAAGGGTGAGCACAAATCTCTGCCTACCGAACTCCAACCTCAGGTAAGACCCTGACAGTAATACAGAAAAACTAACACATAAAATTAAGCCTTACATTCAAACTTCCACTACTCTCGGTTGGCAGCAATAGCTATAGTATACATCAGCCCAAATACATAGAACAAAATAAAAAAAAGGTTACAAAAAAATTTGAGGAATGCTAAAAAAAGTTATTTAAGGATAGTGTGCAGGTAATTTTTTGATTTTGTACTATATATTTGGGCTGATGAATACTAGAGCCATTGCTGAAACCTAACAGTAATGGGAGTTTGAGAGTAGGGCTTAATTTTGTGGGTTTGTATTACATATACACAGGATATGCAGCACTGCATTCTGAGGAAATAGAATTCCCATGCACCAACTTCTGAACAATTACTTCATAAAATTTTATATATTGAGAACTCACTACATTGTATTACAAAAATATAACTAAATTTGGCTTTAATGGCATACATTCATGTCCTGTGCCCCATGATAGGATCACCACCAAAAGCCACTTGTACACCCTTTGTTTTTGGTTTTCCCTCTCCTAATTGTTTTCTCCCTTTTTTCCCCTTCTCATCCTTCTCCTCCTTCACCCTTGCTGGCTTTGCATACTCCATTTTCTAAATAAAGTTTTTTTTTTTTGTTTTCTCCTTCTCTATCCTTTATTTCTTCATCTATGGTGTTTTTTTTCTTTTTCAATTTTTCTTTATGGGATTATTCTAGCTTTCGTTTCTTCTTTGGGGTCTGGTGTACAGTAGCTCTTTTTCTCATTCTATGAAATTTCAAAATTGGGGGTCTAATTACTTTTTAAGTGGAGTTTCTGTTTTGTTTATGCACAAAATATACATGTTTTTATTGTGATTATTGGTTTGAGAATCAGTTTAGGGAACCTTTTCTATAGCTTCCAATTTATATCAGAATCTCTTAACCCGATTTTTGTTATGCTGCCATTACAAATTGAATTTCTTTATATTAACATTATTTTCTTGTCTTGAAAGTTGAAACACAATTGTCAAATTTCTAAATGGATCTCTTTGTTAGATATTTGTATTATTGTCATTGACCACTAATCCAATTAGTTGAAACAAAATGTCACAAAACCATTTTATACAACTACAAAGGAGTGATGCAAATTTAAGAGCTGCACAGGGAATGGCTTATCAAAATCAGCAGATTAATTTATGTATGTTGTAAATGCAAGGCAACTCCTTTGTTTCTTGCCAATGCTTTAAATGAGAGCGCTTGTACAGCATTTAAGTACTTTAATTATAGGACAGTACTAAATCTACTTTGTACACATTTATATTAGCTTCATATGAAGACTTTACATTTAGGCTTGCACCTATTAAACAAATAGTTTACATTTACATTTTTATAATCTGCTTTACAAAGTATGTAGATCATTGTATTCTTATACTGACTTGCCAAAACAAACAGGAATGGAAGAGAGCAACACTTTTTCTCCTTTCTGAAATGTTCCAATTGTATTTTTCCCAAAGTGCTGTCGCCAACCCCATAAAAAATCGTGTATTCTGGTGATTCATTTTGGACTAGTTGGCATGTGAAATTATGTTGCAGTGGTTAGATATCTAAAAACTAGCCACACAATATGATGCCTCATAAAAGATCTCCAATAAGAGTTTAAATGTGGGTATTTTTCCCTCTTCTTCTAAATGGTATTCTAAATATGCCATTCCTAATAATATATCACTGTAAATAGTGAATGGCTCAAGTCTTTTAAGTGACATCATCTGGAATCAAGGGTTTTTATAACTACATACAAATGTTCACTCTAAAGTAATTTTTTTTTAAATATTATGCCCTACGTTGCTCTAGTGAATTCTGTGACAGACTTTTAAACTTTGTGCACCTGTATACAATTACTTGCTTAAGAAATAGGGATCATGATGTACACAGACAAAGTAACTGCTATGTTAAAAAAAGTAATATTTTGTGCATGCAATTTATCAACGCAACCCGCTCTGTGAATGAAGAAATGTATAAAATTAGCCAGTTCCTGAAATAATTTGCCAGCTGTGCATGATCTCTAAATGTTTTGAAATTAATTATTGCAAAGTGGTTTCAGCCATTGATGTATTAAAAAATAAATAAATTAAATAGAAACATATCCTAAAAATCATGACGGCTCTGCTATTCATTTCAGTTTCTAGATTGAACTGGGTGCCAGCGGCTTTGTCAACTCATTTCACCTCTAAAAAGGTTTGCTTGCCGAAGTATTTTCCTAAATAGCTTAGTGAAGCAGGAATGTTCTATGTAGAGTTGAAATCTATGCAAGAAACAAGTTCACGAACTTGGAAAATAGGTTTTCTACAATGTATGCAACAAAACGCATACAAAATAGACAAAAGTGTAACTTAATCTGATTTGTATGATAACATTGTATGTTGTGTTATCATTTTAGCAGAACTTCATTCTCTTCCCAGCTGTAATCAATCACAAATACTACCGATATTCTTCGGCCAAATACAAAGGTATAAGAATTATCCCTAGTTGCCTATATAAAATTATCTTGATTTTCTTTTCATAATATCATCACTAAAGGTGGACTTATTCTCCAGTAAAATAGATACACTTTTCTATACAAAATCTACTTAAAGGAACACTCCAAGCACCATAACCACTAAAGTGTGTTGTAGTTGTTGTGGTGTCAGAAGTACCCTGGCACACTGAATTATAAGGAGTCAAATTGGTTAGACTATCAGCTGCTCAGCCAGTGAGCGAAGCCCTGCATTGCACGACCGCTAACAGCTGCTGGTAGTGGAGGACTGTGTGAAGTTAAGGTAAGAGGTAAAAACACTAGAACAGGCATAGGCAACCTACGGCACTCTAGATGTTTTGGACTACACCTCCCATGATGCTTTACCAGCATTATGGGTGTAAGAGCATTATGGGGGATGTAGTCCACAACATCTGGAGTGCCGAAGGTTGCCTATCCCTGCACTAGAAGATAGTTTGATTCTTTACAATCATTATTTAGAGTGCATTGTAGTGGCTATGGCACCTTTAAGGTTTATTCAAAAACCCCTATGTATCATGTGCGTACGTATATTTCTCTCTAGCCATCTTACTGCTTATCTAGAGGGGAACACCCTAGTGGGTGCATGCCTGCCCTTGAACAAAATGTATTAGACTGACTTTTGCTGATAGCTATTAGGTCAATTCTTACACTTTTTTTGTAATATAACTCAGCACCTATGCTGTCTTTTTGTCACTTCATTTTTCTTGAATGCCTTAAAAAAAGGAAATATCTAAACAAGTCTGGACAACTTTATATTCTTTGTCTTTGTCTTGTTATTTTATGTCTTCCAAAACATACGGCTCTTTGCACACATTCCAAGGTTATGCAGTACATCTAAGCTCCTTTGCAAGGTGACTATGTGTGTTGGAGTATAGTGGTAGGCTTGGGTAATTTCTATGTCCTCCTCTTTATAGGGGGTCCATCCATCTTTAGTAATATATTTGCCTTGACTTCACTGCATTTATTGTTTTAGTTAATTGGTGCAATATTTACAATTGAGTTATTTGAATATGCATCACCAGCTTGGGGATTGCATTTCTGAATGTTTTTATTTTTTCTTTCAACAATTTAGTTGATTTACCCTTAATGAAAACATGCATGTCCATGCACAGATTTACCAATGCAGCTCAATGGAATTCTTTGCAAGGCATATGTGCTGGTCAATTACCTGCCTCTTGTACTTAGTTCTATGAAGCAAAACTACCAAAAAGTAATAAGACCTGTTATCTGCTTAACAACCACGGGGGAATAAAATTGTTAATTTATAAGTGTCACTTTCTGTTAAACTCTGCACGTTTTGTAAAATGAAAAATAAAGTACACACTCTTCACACATAAGGCACTTCAGCATGCCAAAGTGCTTTAGGTGTTTGAAGTGTCCCTTTAACTCATTCACATACTAATAATGTAATTATGTCATCAGTCTCATTACAGAATAATTTCATCATGCAGCTTTGCACCAACAGCAGGTGCTGTTTTCCTGCCTTTTATATGGAGACCCAGGTGTCAGTTCCATATATAGAATGTTGTAAAAGCAAAAAACAACCCGTGAACAGCAGTTATCTGGATGAGGATGCCATGTTAATGATATAAGTCATGGGACAATGGTTTGACTGAATCAAGCTGACAGACAACAATGTCATCTGTGCAATTATTTCCTATATTGAATAGGCGATAAGGAACATATCACACCTGTGCACTCTGGTATACCCAGTCTCAAGCAAGACTAGGGCATACATGCCCCAGTCCTCAAGATAAGTAAAAGTTAAACTCCTGAGCAGTACCTTCTTCAATTTTAATGAACGCATCTAAAATAACTGCTATATGGAACTGTTACTCCTATTACTCTCACTGACAAACATGAGAAAGGATCATAATGTTGGTCTAGTTATGACTTGATATTATGATAATTGCAGTATATACTACAATATCATCACAGTCATGTCCTTATTCCCAACCTCCTCTAGCTTTGTTCAGATCTGGTCTGCTCTGCTCTCTAGTAATGACCCAGGTTTAGATTGCCTTGAAAGCAGAGGAGCAGAGCAGAGCTGCTATACCCTTAGTGGAGGGTATAGGTTATTTCGCTTGTACCACCTTTTTAACTGTTTAGTATGGTGTGTGGGGTGAGTGTTTAGAGGTGCCGGTTTAAAATTAGCATTTTAAAGTATTTTGGATCTGACACCCTTTCTCTTACTATACATATTATAACTGTAAATAACAACAATTGATACCGCACTCTATAATAAGAATAAGAATAGGTAATGTAAGGCAGATACTAGCAAATATTAATTTATTGAATTTGTGGAGATAATAAATATCTCAAAAATAGTATCCTATAGTGAACAAAGTATATCAAATCTCACCATGAGTACCTTAAAATGAATATACTAAACAATACAAAAAAAAAACCCAATACAATCCGTCAGTTGAAAGCGTGCCGCAGGGCACTGTATGGTAGAGAGCCCTCTACCTGCTGTACACAATATATACAGAAGTCCATCAGCAAAATAATGTTGAAGAATGTGTATATTAGAAAAAAATAGATATATTCAAAAATATAAAAAAAGCAAAAAAGAATAAAAAAAGGAAAAAAAGAAAAAGAAAAAAAGAATGTATTTACAGTCCAAGTGTGTACACACTGATGATAGTATATAGGTGTCTCTTCAATGCTTTATGGTTTATGGTTTGATCTCACCAAATCTTGAATTCAGAAATCCTGTCTTTGACGATTGGAAAAACCCAAAGGTAAGCGTTTTTTCTTTTCAGTTTGCAGCAATTGAAGAAACCTCCAGACAGTCCTCTTGTGCTGTATGATGAGGCAGGGGGTCTCACTGCGTCGTCGGTGGGGTGCTGGGCTGCGCGCTCGGGATCCTACGTTCCCTTCAATGGCCCTATCTGATGGAAGAGTGCCTGTACACTTTCATTTATTTGCATATTATAACTGTGGCTGTAAAGAACTTATTCTCAGGAAGACTGGGACGTGTAGCTGTATCAGTTTATTAGTCTGTCTGTTTATCTAATATAGAAATATATATGTCTCTCTATTTTCATATATGTGAATAAATCTATATATCACTGGTCTATGTTAATGTTTGCATTTTATTGCTATTGAATTGGTTAAGGGGTATTATCTTTGAAGGGTATGTCTTCAAATGTGTGATCAATAAATAAGCATGAAAACAGACAATCCTTTCCTGCAGTTGAGTTATTGTTTTCAGCACATTTTCACAATCAATTGAACGTTTCAAGGGAATTTCCATTCACCTTGTGCCAATTAAAAACTGTATTTTCTTTCCCTGGGGTAGGGAAATTCCCTCTAGAATACCATGCAAGATCGTTGTCATTGAATATAGCTAATCACATCCTTGAATACTTGGAAACTGTAGGTAAAACAGTTTATTAAAACAATTTTGCTACATACAATAATTTGTGCTGAAGCCAAAATTACAATGGTTAAAATCCATGCTTATAAATTTAAAAACCCGCTGGGGTTTTGGGAATCCACACTCCCTAAAACACCACATAAGCACCTTATTATGCCCAAGTTTTGTAATTCTAGAGCTTAGCACATTGACCTCTATGCATTCCTAAATCATTTCAAATTCATCCACATGTCTATGCAATAGATCCATTTTGAAATATGCTTCAAGCTTAACTTTTGGAAAAATAGACGTTGATAGCATAAATAGCAGCAGTCAAAAATAATGCCTTCTCTTTATTCTACATGTCAGTGCATACAGGAGGATTGGGAGACTCTTGCAACTTGTGTGTGGCAGAATATTTATTGGAACTGATCAAAAAAATAAATTGGAACGTGAGTTATAATCCATTTGCTTTATTTTCCTGATCATACTTGCAAAGACAGAATATTCAAGGATATAATCTTTCAATGTAGGGTAATAACTGCTTGATTCAAGGATAAATCTGACTGCCATTCTGGGGTCAAGAAGGAATTTTTTGTCCTAGCTTGTTGCAAAATTGTGCTTCAAACTGGGTTTTTTTCTTTTTTTTTTTTTTTTTTTTTTCTTTTCTTTTGGATCAACAGCAAAAAACAGGTGTGAGGAAGGCTGAACTTGATGGACGCAAGTCTCTTTTCAGCTATCTAACTATGTAACTATGTAATACCAGTTAGAATCCCCAAATTCCAGTGGTTAACACTTTGTATTTTTTTTTTTTTTTTTTTTTACATTTGCACCATGCAAAATTGTGAAACATATTGACCTGAGTCATTATCTTTATCTACTGGCTATGATACCAAAACAAGCGGGCGCAAAAATGTAAGGAAATATGTAAAAGAAAAACTATAAAATACCCCAGAACACATTAGAAAGGTATAATCATCAGATACAATTACAAAACTGTTACCGCCATACTTTGCTAAACTAGATCCAAAAATATGAAATATTAACAGCAATCTACATTTTTGCCATTATGTACACAAGAGAGAAAATGTGCAGGCATTTATAATGATCTATGCAAAATCTTTTAACTGGATTTCAGACAGAAATTGAATTTTGTCATCTGCCCAGTCATTTTATAAAGCTTACGTACAAGTCATAAATATTTGCTTCAAATATGTAATATGTCTAACATCTGGTACTTAAGGGATTTAAAGATAATCTATAACATTGTCACATGAAGAAAGTGATTCTGTTCTCCATAAAGCATTAATCAACCCCCCCCCCCCATGTAATAGCCATGAAAAACCTGCAATGTTTCAGTGGTCCCTAGAGTCTGGATGGCTATCAAAGAACTTTATGACCTCCCAACTAAGGACTCATGCTGTGTCAGGGTTATTTTTATATCACTTCTACTGTAGCCACTGAATGAACCTTGAGGTTTTACTACCCAATTATTTCGAGGACAGTGTAGTTCAAATGTCTCACATTACTCTTGTAGGTTATATTTTATAACATAATGATGTAGCACTTCAAAGAACAAGACTATGTCTGTGTTGCGGTTTTGTTGTGTACAATACTGTAAATTGCTGAATAAATTCATTTCCATCAATGTACATCATGTCAGTCATGTATGTCTGAAAATCTAATCTATGCAGTTATATTAAAAAATATTTTTTAAAGCCTAACTCAATGTCTACTAAATTCTGATATTACTCTAAACAATCAAATAGTAATGTGATGAGCTATTTCTTTTTATGCTTCTATAATAATGTTACAATTTACTGTTAAGAAAGGCCTCAATTTATTATATTATTTTTTATAAATATATTTTTAAGCCATTTGAAGAAAATAAAAGATGTCAGTTTGCATATCAAATCAGAGGCCTTTATTTTACATTGAAAATATAGGCTCTGGCGATTCAATTCTAATTAACGGTTCATAGCACCCATTATAACGCCTTATAGGATTTGACAGCTAAAATATGTTTTCTATA
The DNA here is from genome assembly GCF_036172605.1 of Pelobates fuscus. NCBI lineage: Eukaryota > Metazoa > Chordata > Amphibia > Anura > Pelobatidae > Pelobates > Pelobates fuscus. Next base: position 231,668,556 of record NC_086319.1, on the reverse strand, counting down.
AAAAAATTATGGGGATCAATATGATTACCACGTTAGTATTAAGGAGGTTTTAAACCTTCCTCAAATTGCCATGCAATGGATAGGGACAGCAAATGGGTGATCACTGTCATAAGGGATGAATACCACTTTGATTCTGTAATAGTTATATTAAAGGGACACTATAGTCACCCAGACCACTTCAGCTCAATGAAGTGGTCTGGGTGCCAGGTCCCCCAGGTTTTAACCCTTCACATGTAAACATTGCAGTTTCAGAGAAACTGCTATGTTTACAGGGAGTGCAGAATTATTAGGCAAGTTGTATTTTTGAGGATTAATTTTATTATTGAACAACAACCATGTTCTCAATGAACCCAAAAAACTCATTAATATCAAAGCTGAATATTTTTGGAAGTAGTTTTTAGTTTGTTTTTAGTTATAGCTATTTTAGGGGGGTATCTGTGTGTGCAGGTGACTATTACTGTGCATAATTATTAGGCAACTTAACAATAAACAAATATATACCCATTTAAATTATTTATTTTTACCAGTGAAACCAATATAACATCTCAACATTCACAAATATACATTTCTGACATTCAAAAACATAACAAAAACAAATCAGTGACCAATATAGCCACCTTTCTTTGCAAGGACACTCAAAAGCCTGCCATCCATGGATTCTGTCAGTGTTTTGATCTGTTCACCATCAACATTGCGTGCAGCAGCAACCACAGCCTCCCAGACACTGTTCAGAGAGGTGTACTGTTTTCCCTCCTTGTAAATCTCACATTTGATGATGGACCACAGGTTCTCAATGGGGTTCAGATCAGGTGAACAAGGAGGCCATGTCATTAGATTTACTTCTTTTATACCCTTTCTTGCCAACCACGCTGTGGAGTACTTGGACGCATGTGATGGAGCATTGTCCTGCATGAAAATCATGTTTTTCTTGAAGGATGCAGACTTCTTCCTGTACCACTGCTTGAAGAAGGTGTCTTCCAGAAACTGGGAGTTGAGCTTGACTCCATCCTCAACCCGAAAAGGCCCCACAAGCTCATCTTTGATGATACCAGCCCAAACCAGTACTCCACCTCCATCTTGCTGGCGTCTGAGTCGGACTGGAGCTCTCTGCCCTTTACCAATCCATCCATCTGGCCCATCAAGACTCACTCTCATTTCATCAGTCCATAAAACCTTAGAAAAATCAGTCTTGAGATATTTCTTGGCCCAGTCTTGACGTTTCAGCTTGTGTGTCTTGTTCAGTGGTGGTCGTCTTTCAGCCTTTCTTAACTTGGCCATGTCTCTGAGTATTGCACACCTTGTGCTTTCGGGCACTCCAGTGATATTGCAGCTCTGAAATATGGCCAAACTGGTGGCAAGTGGCATCTTGGCAGCTGCACGATTGACTTTTCTCAGTTCATGGGCAGTTATTTTGCGCCTTGGTTTCTCCACACGCTTCTTGCGACCCTGTTGACTATTTTGAATGAAACGCTTGATTGTTCGATGATCACGCTTCAGAAGCTTTGCAATTTTAAGAGTGCTGCATCCCTCTGCAAGATATCTCGCTATTTTTAACTTTTCTGAGCCTGTCAAGTCCTTCTTTTGACCCATTTTGCCAAAGGAAAGGAGGTTGCCTAATAATTATGCACACCTGATATAGGGTGTTGATGTCATTAGACCACACCCCTTCTCATTACAGAGATGCACATCACCTAATATGCTTCATTGGTAGTAGGCTTTCGAGCCTATACAGCTTGGAGTAAGACAACATGCATAAGGAGGATGATGTGGTCAAAATACTCATTTGCCTAATAATTCTGCACGTAGTGTACATAGCAGGGCTAATCCAACCTCTAGTGGCTGTCTTCCTGACAGCCGCTAGAGGTGCTTCTGCGATGCTGGATGTGAAATTCACATCCAGCGTGCAGAACGTCCATAGGAAAGCATTGAGAAATGCTTTCCTATGGACTGTTAGAAAGCGTGAGCGGCTCTTGCTGTGCATGCGCATTCCGCTCCACTCGGGAGCTGACGTCGGCAGGGAAGGAGAGGTCACCAGCGCCGAGGGATTAAGGTAAGCTGCTGAAGAGGTTTTAACCAATTTAGGGGAAAATTGAACAGTTGAATAGTGAATTGTGAATAATCACGTTATTCTATTTTCCTTGTCATTCTATTTTCTAGTATTTTTAGAATACTGCTTCTTGTACTTTAATTCAGAACACATGGAGTTATACCAAGCAAATGTGAAAGGTTGTCATTTCGCAGCAACTAGATTTAATACTTGCAAATGGATTGAGATCATTTAAACATGGCTCTCATCATCTGTCTTCATGCTCACATAATATTATTTTTCTTTTATTATATAATAAAAAGACCATTGACAAGTATTTTAAACTAGCCTAATACCTGTCAGAAGAGAGAGGGGGAATTTTTTACTGATCTTTATTGTACTTAACAATATAGAGACTTGTTATCCTGTCCTTAGGCACAGAGACTCCAAGTTCATCACGTATATCATACCCCTTTATCTCATGGGCCAGCATGGAGCAACAAGTAAGCTGCCAATTATCAGGCCCATACCCAGCTAATAATTAACCTCTGATCCTCCAATCTATACGGCATTGCTGGCTCACACATAGATGGCCGGTGGTGCAGTGGCAAGCTTCAAAAGCTGGCCACAGTAAGGAAGGTGAAGACAGAGCTAGCTATGGAGGGGTGGTAAATATGTTACTAGTGGAGCTACAGGGGCTGAGCTAGATGTGGCCTGAACCCGCTGCCCAGTTACTCCTGCACTCTGAGGGGAAACAAGATGGAGTCTCTGCTTCCCCAACTCCTAGACACCAGGGATGGCAGTGCCTACACTCCTCCCTCCAGCTCATATTGGAAGCAGGTAGCTGTAACTTCAGTTTGTCTGTCTGTAACTGTTTATGTGACTTTGTGTGACTTTCTGTAACTGTGTGTGTGACTGTCTGTAACTGTGTGTGTGACTGTCTCCCTGTAACTGTGTGTTTTATAGTCTGTCACTGTGTGTGTGACTGTCTGTAACAGAGTGTGACTGTCTGTAACTGAGTGTGTGTGTGTGTGTGTGTGATTGTCTGTAATTGTGTTTTACAGTCTGTCACTGTGTGTGCCACTGTCTGTAACTGTGTGTGCGACTGTCTGTAACTGTGTGTGCGATTGTTTGTAACTGTGTGTGTGCGACTGTAACTGTGTGTGTGTGTGTGTGTGTGCGCGCGCGACTGTTTGTAACTGTGTGTGTACAACTGTAACTGTGCGTGTGTGTGTGCGACTGTCTGTAACTGTGTGTGTTTGTGACTGTCTGCTTTAACTGTGCAGGTGTTTATTTTGTAGTCACATGCACACAGTCCCGTAATATACAAACACTACAACCTTATCATATGCACTATATATAACTGAGCAGGTATGACAGGGAAAGGTGCTGTGAAGATTTTTCACACTGGGCGCCTAAAGACCCAAGGCTGGCCCTGACCTCCCCATATAGGAATTTAGCTTTAAAACATTTGCATTACAACCTTTAGGGGCATACTAAGTAAGTCTGATGTGCTCTCTGATTAGACAGATTTCAAAAACAACCTAAATTATGCACATGCCCAATTGCCCTCAACAGCTTATCCAGACAGTCATCATTCATTATCAGTGAATCAGTCTGTGCTAAAGTGGAAGAAGGTAGGGGAAAATATACCACTATTGTGCTCCAGGATTTATTTTTACAAAAAAATTGCAAGCTAACCCTTTCCCTAAGTGAAACAATAATTCAATCTTTTACACCTCTCTTATTGACAATTATCTGGTAGTACATTGCCTCCCCTTGAAGAGCCGTTTCTCGGCGAAACGCGCGTCGGGTCTTTGGTTGTGGAGGGTGTGGGAGGGAGACAGGGATTATGCTGCAGCAATGAATTTGTAATTTAACAGCCACCCTCTCCACTAGATTTGTACTGGACATTAGACGTGTAGTCACTCAAGATTTCGTTCACGTCAGATTTTTTTAATTTTCTTTAGCATTAGGAGCTGAGAGTTTGGAGTTGCCTTAGACAAGGATAGACAGAAGTGGGGTGATAACGTGGGGCTATTGGGCTCTAGCTACTATTTAAACCCTATTCTTTCCTTACTACTTGACTGAATTGGCACGGTCCGATTTTTCTTTTCTCCATTATACTCTCCCTCTCTCCTGTTGCTATTTTATTTTGGACAGCAAGTGATTGTATCACTTTGGTTTTAAATTTGTTAATTAAAGGTTACATTTTATTTTCTAAAATGGATTGCTACTATGTAACAGTACTCTGTGGGTATATTATTTGATATTTATGTATCCCACATGATGTATCTGTACTTTCTTTCTTTAATTATTATTCAGTAGGGGTTACCCCCCATTTTCATTTGAGCAATCTGACACTCTCTCTTTATCTTTTTCTCTTTACTATTTATACATTGCCATACATGCCACTCTGGACATGCCTCCACTGCTGTAGGGTGGAAAAAAGTGGTGACTATTTATCGTGCCCCTAGAGAACATAAAAGGAGGTCACCAACCATTGCCTGTTTTTTTAAGGGAAATATCATGGGACTTCACAGATCCTATGGACACCAAACAAATAGTGAACTGGTCTGTGTTCAGAGGAATTCTTTCTAGCACATCCTCACTTACTGACCAACGCGCATGCTCTCTAGCGCATCCTCGCTTACCAACCAATTTGTTTTACGACCAAGTCGTAACCTGGTATGGAACCTGGTTGGTAAGTGAGGACTGTCTGTAATATGCAGAGGCAATATGGAGCCACGATGTACCTGTCCCATTGTTTGTTTTTATATGCCTGGATACTCTCAAGTAAGCTTCCCCAAATATCTACCAATGAACAGGGAGGGGCCCTTTTAAAGGAAACCTGTTACAGAAATCAGGAGACAGTAATCTTTCTCATATTTGTTAAGCTTATGGCATTCCTCTCCAGAAAAAAAAAATCTTACTGTTTCTAAACTACTGAAAATTATTTACCCCCACATAAAAACTGGTTGGGCACTGCCCCAAGTGCCCATATGGATGAACCACTACTGATTTAATTATTGGGTGGGTAAAAGTTCAATTTGTAAAGATTGAGTTTGTTATAAAGCAAAAATGAAAATGGCCAAAATAATTGAATTTGGCAGAACAGTCCTTGAAAATAACAAGGGATGCAGCAGTTTAGGTTCACAGCTATTAACCTTTGCTGATGGATCTTTTTTTACTGTGAATCACTGCAATAGTTTGGTTTACCTTGGAACCATCCAGTTTTGCAGATCAATCCTTTATAACAGTATTAGTATCATTCATTTTACACTTTGCTCCATATAACTCTATTGATTGAGGGCAGACTACATACCAGATGGTCATCATGGATTACTAGGGATGATATGTACACAGTCATGGGGAAAACAAAGTACACCCTTATTGAATTTTAGGTGTACATATCAGGACATTATAGCAATCATCTGTTCCTTGGCAGGTCTTAAAATGAGCTAAATAAAGCCTCAGGTGAGTAACAACACATTACATATTACACATATTATGTGACATGATTTATTTAACAAAAATAAAGTCAAAATGTAGAAGCAACAGCTAGTGCCAATCTGCATTTTTTTTCAGGGTTAAAAACAAACAATAATTCAGACCCTGTTGACCCCAATGAAAGACCCTATATTATCCAAGCTTCTTCCTGGAGTGGGAAACTCTAAACAAGAATAACGCAAAGTATCTTTTTTATTTTCTAGATTTGTAAAAATTGCATGCATTTTTAATAAGTTATCCATATAATGATATCACAGTAAAATCACTTTAAGTATCTGCAAGGCGCTTGTTGTATCGTTGCTACAAGTTATAGTACCCCCGAACCTGGCAGAAGTGATTGCTAAAATAAAATATACCAAACTTACGAATGAATTAACCTCTTTATTTAATGTTTTTACATAAATGTGGGATGTAAGGGAAGAAATTAGCTTGTAACTTGTGATATTTAACTGCTTACAAATTATGGAAATCTAATTCCCTTTGTATTTCTCTTTCCTTGCTTTCGTCTTTTTTCTTTTCTTCCACTTACTTTTGCTTATGTTTGTAAGTGGGTCATATAGCCCTTTCCACTGTACCAATGAAACATTTTCCAAGGGCTAACACTGTATTTGTAAAGCAATTTTTCTTCTATACTTGTATTGTAATAGATTACTGTTCATATTTGTGCAATAGTATTGTTAAGCAGGTTCAGCAATACAAATCATCCCTCATTAAGTTACTAATATTCAGTTTATTTATTAAATGTGTTGCATATAATTTAAGAATTTTTTTTTTTTTAAGTTATGAACTAAAACCTGCAATTTTTTGATCATGTTAATTGCATGTCTCAACTGAGCGCACATGCTGCACAATAATAATAACAAAAATATGTTAATCTTGTAAATTTGTATATATACTCTTATTGTTATCCCATAAGATATTGGTAAATTGCCTGTACTAAACTAGTTTTTTACCTTTTAACTAGCTTCCTGTTCCTAAACTGTGCATGAACAGTTTACATCCCAAATGTATCTCTTTATCTGTTCCAAATATACTTTTAAAATAGCTTCTGGAGTCGTCAACATACATTTTTAATTTGAACAAACCCTATGAAAAGTATCCTATGTTCTTAGATGTTGCATGACTTTTATCCTCTATTAGTCTTCATACTAATATCCAAGGTTTCTCACGATATGCACCCTATGTAAATATATTTACTGAAAGATTTAATGGTGAGCTATCACTCAACATGGTAGATTTGGTGTGTATTGTGGATAAAAAAAAATCTATATATAAGAACATTATCTTTTATTTGTCCTCGGAAGTCCATATCATGTCTTTCATTAAATTTCCTATTCAAACACTACATGTTTTGAGAAAATTGGACATCTGGTTGCCATAGGTTAGCAGTAAACAAATGAACTGTCTTTAGACTGTCATCACTGTTATACTTGAATTCCAATCAGTGCTTGCACCATGGTGGGTCTACAGAGGTCAATAATGATCTTACTGTGTACTAGCTTCAAAATACCTAGAGCTAATTCAAATAAAACACTGACCTGTGATGTGGCTTGCCTGAAGTCAAAGTGTGTTTATTTGGATTTGCACTCTTTACATAACAATGCTCGACAAAAGCTGAAAGTTACTGTCATGAAAGTGGTGTTTTCGTAGGCGTCTTCACTTGGCTTACACTGGTATAACATTTATTGTAGAGAAAGAAACAAATTAATCATACATCTGCATAGACATACAGGTTAAATTTCAACAGCAGAATAAGTTTAATGTTTAATGCATGTTAGTTAACAAATGTTACTAATATACAAGCTGCCTAAATAGGACATAAAACTTATTATATGGTGATAAAATTCAAAAACTGTGCATTTGTAAGTACCTTTTAATATGTTTCAATTAAATTGCTACACATTTTAAGTATTTTCCTTTCGTGTTCCCTGATCTGCCATGTTACTGAGTGCTGGTGACACAGGGTTATTTATGAGACTATGCCGACTGTAATAAAGAACTTGAATTGGCTTGGTGAGTCTGCCTTGGTATGTAGTTCTCTAAACAGTGGTTGATGCACAAGTGGATTTTGTACGTTAAAGCCTCTACATGCCATATCTCCATATCTGCCATATCTGTCATGGAACAAGAAACTCTTCTTTTAACAATTATTTGTTAAAATTGCACTAAAGTCACCCAGACCGCTTTATCTCAATGAAGTGGTGTAGTGGCTGAGACCCTGTCCTATTTACCCCTTCAGGACGGAGTCAATGGTACACATTCTGATCAAAACAAAATATAAACAAAACCTGGAATTTGCGCTATATGTCTGTTCAACCGTAATTCACCTCTTTCATATAAAGTGCACCAGCATTTTTATATATCATTTTGTTCAGGAGAAACAGGGCTTTACTTTCCCTTGAACTATTCATTTATGAAACATACCTTATTATGAATAAAATAAAATAAAAAACTGAGAAATTGAGATTTTAAAAAATAATTTGTAGTATACCCACCTGACATTTTAGCTGTAAATATCATAATTTACTGCAATAAAATGCACAGATTTGTATTCGGTAAAGTCTCACAAGTACAGCAGTACCCCCATTAACAGATTTTACGGTGTTTTGGAAAGTTACAGGGTCAAATATAGCACATTCCATTTTTCATTTTTTTCACATTAAAATTTGCCAGATTGGTAATGTTACCTTTGAGACCATGTGGTAGCCCAGGAATGAGAATTACCCCCATGATGGCATACCATTTGCAAAAGTACACAGCCCAAAGTATTGCAAGTGGGGTATGTCCAGTCTTTCTTAGTAACTACTTAGTAACAAACACTAGCCAAAGTTAGCGTTCATATTTGTTTTTGTGTGAAAAAAGCAAAAAACTAATATTTGGCCAGTGTTTGTAACTAAGTGGCTACTAAAAATGACTGGACATACCCCATTTGCAATACCTTGGGTTGTCTACTTTTGCAAATGGTATGCCATCATGGGGGTATTTCTCATTTCTGGGCTACCATACGGTCTCAAAGGCAACATTACCAACTGGCAAATTTCAATGTGAAAATAATTAAATGCAAGCCTTATATTTGACTCTCTAACTTTCCAAAACACCATAAAACCTGTACATGGGGGGTACTGTAATACTTGGGACACTTCACTGAACACAAACATAAGTGTTTCAAAACAGTAAAACATATTACAACAATATCGTCAATAAAAATGCCGTTCGTGTGTGAAAAATGGAAAAAAACGTAACTTTTACTAAAAACATAATCATTGTAATACAATTTATAATTTTGAAACACTAATATTTGTGTTCAGCAAAGCCTCCTGAGTAAAACAGTACCCCCTATGTAGATGTTTTATGGTGTCTTGGAAAGTTACAGGGTTAAATAAAGTGCTTACAAATTCAATTCTCTGCACTTTCTGCTTAGGTTGTCAGGCACGTCAGTCAAATTTTGATTAATTAAATCACATCATTATGTTAAAAGAGTACTTAAATATATATGTAGAATTTTAATATATATACATATATATGTATTTAAATTCTACGTGTATACTTATGTAATCATTTATGTAATTATATATATTTGCGGTTATTCATAAAATAAATACATATATATATATACATATATATACACATACATATATATAAATTATAATGAATGAAGGCTTGCACTCACGGTCTGTTGTTGGGTTAAAACAATTCTTCTTTATTCCAATTAGTTTAAAACATGATTGCTGTCATCAAATATATATATACATATATATATTCCTCTCGAAGAGGATCGCGGTGGAGGTAAGTACCGTGGACCTCCAGGGGTAGATAGCCATTACGGTGTTCTATGCCACCACAACGGCTTTAAAGCCCAATATAATGGGGATGGCATAGAACGCCGTAACAGCGTTAAGGGGTTAAACCTGTGATGTAACACATTGTAGTATTTTACAAGTGCAGTGTTTACATTGTAGGATTAAATCCCCTGACTGCTGTCATACTGAAAGCGACTAGAGGCACTTCCTGAACTCTATTTTGAATAGAATGCTGTGAGATGCACATGGCACTCACTACTCATGCACACCAGGTACCCAATGGTCCACTATGAGGAGTATTGGATTGGACCATTGCGGAGAAGGCCATACCTCCTTGATGATGATTCTGGAGGCAGAGAGGTAAGCAGTGCCACAGAAGCCTGAAGCCTCTTACTAGAAAAAAAGAAAATTGTATTAAATAATATTCAACACCTGTATATACCTAGAGAAATTGGAACTATAGTGTTACGAATACAGGTTTGCATTCCTACTGCTATTGCGTTCCTTTAAAGTCTTGCATATCAAAGTGCAATAAAAACACACAATAAAAAAGTTTTATGTAGATGATTGCTTCTCTTATTAGTTCTATCTTTGCTGACGTAAACCTTCACTCATTAGTCACATGATTATATATGTTTATACTTCATTTTAAACTTGTGCACAGCAGAAAAAAAATGGTTGGGCTGAATCATTTAGTTAAACAGATCAAGTGAGAAAAAGTAGCCTATATCAAGTGAGAAAAAACGTGAGCAGTAAAAAATCTTTATTTATATGTTATGTATTTGTTAAAAATATATACAGAGAGACTTTTTAATGTTTCTTTTTTTCCTCCGTTGGTCACTTCTCAATTGATCTGTGAATAAAATCAACATTTATCAGGTTATTCACTAAAGTGAGAATTCAAAATGAATTCAGAGAGAACTTAAATTTTGAGGGCAATAGTTAAACGGGAAGAAGTCAGCTATGCTTTAAATTTGGCTACTCTGGCCTTAAATTTGAAATTCACTTTGAATTCTCATTTTAGTAAAACCAAAACTTGTGGGTTGCTGTCCCCTAACTCTAAATCATCTTTTTTCCAATCAATCAATCCAATCAATCATCTCTTTTTGGCAAATGCTTATCCATTGTCTGGTTCATTTGCCTGTGATCAACCCAATGATCGCCCATAGTTCATGTGAATGGCTGACATTTCTTACTACCCATACTAACATATACAATATTTCAGTCAAACTCGGCCTTAAAAACTACCTTAATCCCAAACTGTAAAAAAAAAAAAAAAACTCAAAAATGCTATCCCTCCAACTCATAAAAATTAAAAACATTACTTTACATCTATATAAGATAATGTTGGTCCACTGTGTTAATATCCCATTCTTCAATGAGAATTATCCAAAGCTAGCCAAAAATCGATATTGCTAAGGAAAAAGGGGAACTCTCCTGAAATTTTCTTTGTAAAAAAAGCATTTTTTTTATTTCTACAGTGCAAAACAAAAAACTGATTAAAACCATTTAAGAAGAGGGATTGCTGCAATGAAAGCTTTCACTTACTTTCCTCATCCTTAAACATATAATATATTATATTGTCACAATGTTGTCTTCACAGACCCTATGCTCGTATGGAATGTATTGCTTTTTTAACATTTGACAAGTGAACCCCGGCACTTGTTGTTGGTTTGAATGAATACATATTCATTAATTAAATAAACAATTATACCATAGTAACCAATAAAGTGATGGACTGCATTGTCACAGAGTTTGATAGTGCAATGGACATATCATTACTTACTTTGCTGAAGAGAGGTATGTGCGACCATGTTTATAATATAAACCAGGCAAATACCAAGCTCTGCATTTTCTTACACATTAAACATTTTATTAGGAACATCAAAAAATTTATTCATCTCTACATAATGTCAATATTCATTCAACAGTGTGCCCAGAAATTAAATGCAAAAACAACTCTACTTCCAATTACATTATATAGAGGAATGTGAGTTCTCGCCAAGATGGTCCTAAAATAAGTGCTGACAATTTTAACACAATATCTTTTTAGATGAAATATTAAAACCTCAATTATTAACATCTATTTTTTGATATTGCATTTATTTCACATACCAGATTAGGTTTCCAACTATGTACTTCAAACAAAAAGGTGGTTAAAAGACATTCCTTGGTGTAATTCGTTGACAAAATGAATGTTATGTTATACAGTGCTTACTTTTAACACTCAATAAAATGATCTGTGCTCATACAGATGTTTTCAGTTCCTAAAACTACAGAGACCTATTTGTCTAAAAGTGAAACATTATTAATAATTCATTTTCACTTTGAAAATTGTTTTTTTTTGCTTATAGCAATGCTATTGATATATCTTACAAAATTGTTACATGAAGAAATTACATGTTTGACCTAATAAAGCTAGTATAATTATTTAGAGGTAAACCTATAACTGACAGATACTGCCGTGGTGATGCTGTGTTATTTGATACTTACCTTATTTGGTTGGTATAATATGGTTGAGACATGGTGTTTTATATTAGAAGGCAACTTCATGTATTAACCCCTTCAGGACCGGCCTGTTTTGGCCATGTTGTACGTTAAGGGCCAGGGCTCTTTTAACACTTTTGTGGTGTTTGTGTTTAGCTGTAATTTTCCTCTCTCATTTACTGTTCCCATACAAGTTATATCTTGGTTTAAAAGATGAATAAAATATGGTGAAAAATTAAAAAAAAAACATGTTTTTTGACTTTTGCTTGAAAAATATTATACTTACCTATGAAAGCTAATGAAAAAAACTGCTAAACAGATTCATTTTTTTTTCCTGAGTTTAAAAACACCCAGTGTCTATGTGCTTTTTTGCAAGTTATAGGGCTATAGGTACAAATAGGAAATTGCTGTTTCAAAATATATATTTTGAAAATGTATCAATAGTGACGTTGTAACACTATTATCTTTCATAAATCTCTGAATCACACCCCACATGTACATATTTTTTTTAAAGTAGACAACCCAGGGTATTCAATAAGGGATATGTCCAGTCTTTTTCAGTAGCCACTTAGTCACAAACACTGGCCAAAGTTAGCGTTCATATTTGTTTGTGTGTGAAAAAAGTAAAAAATAAAATTGAACATTAATTTTGGCCAGTGTTTGTGACTAAGTGGCTACTAAAAAAGACTGGACATACCCCATTTTGCAATACCTTGGGTTGTCTTTTTTTACAAATGGTATGCCATCATAGGGGTAATTCTTATTCTCAAAGACAACATAACCAACCTGGCAATTTTCAATGTAAAAATATTTGACCCTTATATTTGACCCTGTAACTTTCAAAAATGCTATAAAAACCTGTACATGGGGGGTACTGTTATACTCGGGAGACTTTACAGAACACAAATATTAGTGTTTCAAAACAGTAAAACATATCACAACAATTATATAATCCGTGTAAGTGTCATTTTTGTGTGAAAAATGCAAAAAAAGTCAGTTTCACTGACAATATCATCGCTGTGATATATTTTACTGTTTTGAATAACTAATATTTGTGTTCAGTGAAGTCCCCCGAGTAAAACAGAACCCTCCATGTACATGTTTTGGAGTTCAATAGAAAGTTACAGGGTTAAAAACAGTGCTATCAAATTAAATTCTCTGGACTTTCGGCTTGGGTTGTCAGGCAGGTCCCTCAAATTGCAATCAATAAAATTACCTAATCATGTAAAAATATTACATAAATACACACATAGAATTTAAATATATATGCATATTTATATTTGAAGTCTACCTGTATATTTATGAAATTATTTATGTCATTTTCTATATGGATATATATATTTCGTATTATTTTTATTTATTTATATATACATAGATGTATATATAATTTTATTCCAAGTGTATTTTGATATATATATATATATATATATATATATATATATATATATATATATATATATTAATATCAAAATACAGTTAGAATAAAATTTCATATAGATTTAATTTTTAAAAAAAAATATTATTATTTTTACATTTTTGTATTTATTTTAATTTACTTATTATTTGTATTTTATAATAATATATATATATACACAATATATATATATATAGTTATTATATATATTATATATACATGTGTAATTTAATTATAAGTGTATTTTATATTAATATATGTATATATTAATATAAAAATACACTTAGTATGACATGATATATATATATATATATATATATATATATATATATATATATATATATAGTGGAAAATTTATTCATACTTACCGTAATTTTCTTTTCCTGGCTATTATTCAAGGCAGCATATACACATGGGTTAGCTCCTCCCCTACAGCCGATAGGACAGGAAAACCACCAGGGTTTTAAAAGGAAACCCCTAATCCCTAAGTTCCTCAGTCAGTTTACAAGCTCTACAGTACATAAATAGAGACATTAATGGGTGGGAAGTATATGCTGCCATGAATAATAGCCAGGAAAAGAAAATTACGGTAAGTATGAATAAATTTTCCACTTTCCTGGCTAATCATGGCAGCATATACACATGGGGAATACCCAAGCTTACAAAGGGAGGGACAGAATAGACAATCAAATAATCAGAATAATTCAACATAGATAGAAGAATGAACTGAGTTAAGTACTTGAGTACCAAATTGTGCATCAGACTGTTTTAACGAACAGTATGAAATGCCAGACAAACGTGTCTAAAGAGGTTCAAATGCTAGCTTACAAAAAGTGTCAGCAGAAACCATTGCCATGGCTGCAACAGCATGAGAGGAGAGTGCCCTGATACCCTCCAGCACAGGTAGAGAACGGACGTGACGTTAAAATTGTGCCTCATTAATTGCTTCAATGTCCAATATGTAATGCAGGACAAACTAGTTCAAAGAGGTCCAAATGCTAACTTTACAAAGTTTCAGCAGAGACCATAGCCATGGAAGCCCACAAGACGCTGTAACAGCACTAGTGGAGAATGCCCCAAATCCTTTGGTACAGGTAGAGAATGGCATTGAAAGGCTCTCACTTTAGGCAGGATCTCTGGTGCTACATGCAAGACAACCATATCCTGTTGAAATTCAGTGAATGAGGGTACACAAGATCAAGCCTGGAGTTCACACATTCACCTTGCTGAGGTACCAGTCACCAGCAACAGCAACGTCTGTGCTAACATCATGGAAGCTCCTGCTAGAGGTTCAGTCAGAGTCCGTGAGACCAGTGGTATGTCACATATTGGTTTCAATACCCTCAGCGGAGACTTGAGTTCAATTGTTGCTTACATGAAGCAAAGCACCAGGGGCATCAACGCTCAATCGGTACCCTTCAGTACAGGTAGAGAATGACATAGATAAACATTCACCATAGGCAGATCTTCAGGTGCCAAATGCAAGACGACCATATCTGTTGAAAAGTAGTGAAAGGGGGTTCACAGGATCAAGCCTGGAGTTCACCCATTTTCCTTGCTGGGGTACCAGCCACCAGCACTTTCTGTGCTACCACCATGGAAGCTCCTTCTAGAGGTTCGAATAATGGTTCAGTCAGGGCTCGTGAGACCAGTGGTACGTCACATATTGGCTTCACCACACACAGTGGAGGCATGATTTCAATCAATGCCTATATGAAGCAAGTGCTCCTCTAGAGTGTTATAACACAGAACCTTTCAAGGCCTGAACGAGGAGTAATTCCAACAGACAAATGCATGTCAAGCTTAGTAAAGCCTGTATAGGATTGTAAGAGGATCTCAATGACCATCTCAGGGATGCCTATACTAATTTGGACTCCCACATCAACACCAGAACTTGAGGATCCTGGTGTGTCATGGGGCTTTGTAATAGTTCTGGACGTACTGGAATTTCCCTTGGAGGTTCCAGAATCATCTTATTCATCATAGGAATTAGATTTGACACGGTATTCCACTGTCACCTTTTGCATTGCCTTTTTAGGAAAGTCAAAAACAGGAAAATATGTACATCAGACTAAAATTCTAAGTTTGAGTCAGTGTATCCTGAACCTGAGCATTCTGGTCCTAGCATGTAAAAAATACTTCTGGACCTGGTAGTTCCAAGAAATGGCCATCAGATCTATGTAGGGTATCAGACAATCTGCGTCAACCCCGAGGATACTTCAGGACATTGTTGCCAATCCACCTTGTCCACAGTTATTCGGCTCCAGCAAACAGCCATTTTATTCTGAGCCACTGTTTGTTATTCTGTGCCCTTATCATTATGGGCTGGAATTCCATCAATACGTATCTGTGAGACCCATATTGATAGATATAGGATACAGTTGCATTGATATTTGAACAAATTTGGACCCACTCGTTCTTCAACAAGCCTCTGAAGTGAAGAAGAGCCTTGAAAATGACTTAATTCCATACAAATGAATGGAAATATTGTGCAACATGGTCCAAACACTGTGCAACCAATCTTATAAAAACTGGAATTCAAGCGAATAATTGACTAATGAGGTTCTGTTCACTGGAAACTCAGAGATCTAATCCCACTTTCAGCTGCCAGGGTAAGGTGTAACTCCACTGATAGGGACATAGTAAGTGGCTGGCTCCAATAATCTGTGTTTTTAGACCAAGATAGGAAGGATCTGTAAGGAATCCAGAGATGCCATTGGGCCCATCTGACAAGTCTGCTGGTGGAAGTCAGGATTCCTAGTAGTTGCATCTATTTTCTTGCTGTTACCAAGCAGAAATGAAGAAACTGGGAGAGAAAACCTTTACAATCTGTGGAACTGTTCCCGAGATAGGGAAAAGCAGAGCATAGAATTTTCCACTCAGGAATGACAACCACTGAGTTGGTCTGAAACTGCTTTTCTTGATATTCATCAAGCAGCCAAACTTTAGGAGTTATGAAAAAAACGATATACCTCAGTGTGCCTGCCTTCTGAGGGTTTAAGGCTATCAGAAGTAGATCCTCCAGATAATGGAACCAGGTGGAGTTCTGGACTCTCAATAACACTATAAGCACATATAAAGATTCTTGGGGCCGCATTGAGGCCAAATGGTAGGGCACTAACATGGATGTTCTCTTCTGAGCTAATGCCGAAGATTTCTTCTGCAGATTGGACTGAAAGTAAGCATCCTTGAGATATATAGAGGTAAGGAAATTATCCTTCCAGATTGCTTGAGATATGGATCTGACTGACTCCATCCCGAAGACTCTGACATTCAGCCTCTTGTTGGCCCCTCTTAGGTCCAGTGTAGACTTTCATGTGCTTTTCCTCTTAGCACCAGAAGAGAGGCGAAACTTGTCCCTGGAACTGCACTTGTTCTAGGACCTAAAAAAAAAAAATCACCTCTTCGTCCAGAAGGCTTCTTCCTTCAGTGCTTTACCTTTTGATTCATTGGTCTTAATACTCCTGTTGGTATGGAGACTCCTGTGCCTGAAGAAAAAAACTCCAGTCTATATCAATCTGGACCATGGAAACCACTCAAGCCTCCAGAGTATGACGAGCCTAGGTATGTGTGATCAGAAAAATGAGGCTCCTAGTCCTGGAGGAAATATGTTCATTGCTGAAGAGCAAAACGACTGCTTTATAGCTCCATTAGAACCTTCAAAGTCAGGTTTACCAACTGCCATGAGTTACCTCTGGAGTATTCCCTGCAGGGCCAGTAGATCCATGTATCTCAAATACTGGTCACTGGAGATTCTCCGGTCAGACTATGAGGAGCTGGGATCCTTGGAACTTCCATCCTGAGGTACCAATATCTTGCAGCCCTCATATGGCTTTTCAATGGAATTATCCAAAGTTTTCCCAAACAGCACCACCCCTTCAAATAGAATGGTGTAGAGGGCAGACTTGGAGGATGAGTCATCATCCCAGAAACAGAACCATAATGCTTTCTTAGCTGCTATAGATAAAGCCATATGATCCAGAGAATATCCTAGTTACATCTAGGGAAGTTTCTGTGAAGAAGTCAGTTTTAACCTGAAGACTTCAGACTGCCTCTTCAATCTTGGCTTTTAATATCTCTCTCCATAGTAGCCTTTAGATCTTTAATCACATATATCATGTTTGTAGAAACAGCATCGGAAGTCACAGCTGGCTGGCATCCTGCAATGGTAGGCGTAAAATTTTGGACAGGTCTGTGTCCATCTATGATCCAGAAGTGTGCAACTTAGGTGGTGTAGTTCTGGGGTTGGAAATCACTTCCTCCACAGGGTAAAGCCTGGCCTCTTTTCTCACCTCTAAGGCCTCCGGAACTTACTTTGTAAGCCCTGCCCGCATGTCATGTGGCTGCACAGTGATAGGTCATGCTGAAGCGACAACCTTCTGGAGGAAGTCAGTGCATAACCGATTCCTTCTACTGTTTTCTCCTCATAACCAGATCCTGGTGAAGAATCAGACATCTGAACAATAATAATAACTAAATATTACCTGTGGTAAAGTATTAAGTAAAAATGTGCACTGTTAAATTCTATAAGAAACCAGTGAAACAGCTTTAAAACAGGCTGAAGACAGCACTTATCCATGTCTGGAGACCCGGCAAATACTTACCAAATAAGTGTGGTATGTTTACTGTAATTTTCCCTTTATTTTAGGAACTTTCTGGCAATTGCCCTTATCCAAGATGGCTGCCACAACTTGTATTCCCACAATGCAAGTCATCTGTACTAGGCCCAATAAGGCACACACTGCACATATGTGGGCCTATTCCGAGTGTGTTTGCTGTTTAGAGACCAGGGAGACGACTCTGTCCGAAGCCTACATGGCCCCTAAACACCCAGGGAACCGGGAACAAATCACTGGGACCGAGGGAAAGCAAAATAGATAACAAAAGTGCCTGCAAGGAAGTTTAAAAGGCCACCAGGTGCAAAAAGTCAAAGTTTAAAGGCACCACAGTCTAAAGGCCTCAAGGTATAAAAGGTAACACAGTTTTCAAAATGTATCACAGTTTTAAAATATATCAGTCTTCAAATGCACTGCAGTTTCATATGACTTGCGGTATTACATGCAAAAGTATTAAATGTAAATTTAAATGAAACAGTTTTAAATGCCACACAGCTTAAATGCAACACAGCAGGCTTCCTAGGAAAAGCACAACCGCATAATGTACCACAATCTTAAAAATACGGTACAGCTGTATAATGCACTAGTTTAAAGATATCAAAGCTTAAATGGATCACAGCATAAAAGCACAACTGCATAATGTACTACAGTAAAAACAGGCAAATAAAGTAATAAAGATAAAAAAAAACATACATGTCCGTAAGTAAAGGGAGCAAATTGCTCACATCCTAAGGGCTGTAGGACAGGAAAAAGACTGAGGAACTTAGGGATGGAGCCTCCTTTTAAAACCCTGGTGGTTTTCCTGTCCTATCGGCTGTAGGGGAGGAGCTAACCCATGTGTATATGCTGCCATGATTAGCCAGGAAATATATATATATATATATATATATATATATATATATATACACACACATATATAATTATATTTTTTATTAACATTATATTTTTTTAACATTAACATTAGATATATAGACATATATATTATATATATATATATATATATATATATATATATATACACATATGTAATTATATTTTTTATTAACATTAACATTTTTATTTTTTTTATTTTACACATGCAGGGAGACTGCCTGTCAGCACAGACAGACCCCCTGCAGGCAGATACATGGACACCTATTGTGACCATGTGACCGCTCTGCTGAGCGATCACGTGGCCGCGGGGTCCTAATTTGCTGCGGGGAGACTGCCTGGGCTGTCAGGCAGTCTCCCCACACTGGGAGGACACCTGACGAAAGCTTGAGGGGATCAAGCTGAAACGTTGACCTCTTTGATGTTTTAGTAAAGGTAATAAAAGTTATATTTTACATTAGTCCTTGAAGTGCTATCTCTGGCAATTTTTATATATATATATATATATATATATATATATATATATAAATAATTATTGAAGCAATAAAAACATAAGATAAATTACATATGTTT